>NC_137460.1:302618130-303021762 GCF_964235325.1 Thermobia domestica | reverse complement strand
CAGGAATAAAAGAAAATGTAAACAGTAGAATCAGCAGCGCTTGAACCAAATGGAGAGAAACGACCGTAGGGTACCAATACGCCTTAAAGGAAAAGTTTACAAAACAGGAGTGAGACCTGCCTTATTATACGGAGCGGAATGTTGAACGACGAAGAACAGAGAGGAACAGAAGTTGCATGTTGCGAACCTGAAGATGCTATGGTGGATGTGTAGCCTGTAGAGTGACGCGGAAGGACAAAATTCATATTTAAATGATATGGAGAACAGTAAAGGTGAGATAAGTAGTAGAAAAACTGAAAGAAAGCAGACTGAGATAATTTGGATATGTAAGAAGATCTTTGCAATATGTAGCTCACCGAGTAGATGCTATAAAAGTGAGTGGGAAACGAAGAAGAAGTGGGGAGACTGTGTTAAGAATGATATGATGCAGTACAAGATAGAAACAGGCGGAGGACAGTGATCCGAAAAGCTGATCCCAGCTAACTGGGAAAAAAGGCTTAGAAGAAGATGTGTGTGTTCGTTATTACACTACAACTTCTTTCAGCAGATTACGTAATGTGTTCCAAGTAATTACCCACACACTTTAAAACATGAATGCAAGAGCTGTCACCTCCAATAACAGTTCAGAAATTTACTACTTGAAGTACCGAAGCCCCTGATCATGTATTTTAGTGACATTAAAACTTGTGTGATTGTGATGCAAGACAATTTTTCCCTAAAATAAATTCTGATAGATATTTGGTTCAAAATGAAAATAGCTCTCTTTTCTGGAACAGTTCATTTTCGTATCAGAGTGTCATTTAGTTGAGGGATGCACATTGGGGCTATTTTTCACTCCCTAATCAGTCGACAATAAACATTCTCTTAAATTAACAACTTTTTCACTTGTATGCTATGACTTTATGGTTTCTTGTTCTTTCATTTTTTGAAACACTAATAACTACAGAATTTATAAGAGCAGTTTGCAACAACTAAAATATTAGTAACGTAAAATCACATACAGAGTCGAATATTCAGTTGAACCTTCAGATATCCAACACAGAGAGAGGAATTCAACACCTCATTTTCTTTGTCGATATGAGCTTGTTAAATAGTGACTGGAATTACTGAACTTAGGAAAGGACACGAAGATCCTATTCTGATTTTCTTTAGTGCGAAATAATCATGTTTGTATATATATATAGGAATACGCTAATTGCTTGTACTCCTAACAGTCTACATCTCTTGGCAATTATCATTTATTACCTTGCAGGTCCAGAGTATGGATCTGCTTTTAGCATCGCAGAAGCCTCTTCGAGGAGTTTGCATGATCCTTCCACTCGATGGAGCGCTGATGGCATGTCTTGTTTCAAGATGGGGTCATCACTGCTGCTGATCGTCTCTTTGCCAACCTGCGAAACGAAACGAATAAATGACATCTTTGAATGCATTATATACAAACATTTCAAGCAGCTACCACTTCATTTACGAAAATGTTATTCAAAATTTAAATGAACGTTAAAAAAGTTGCAACCTCTTTGTATAAAATGTTTAGAACCATATTTATTAGCTATTATCTTACAAAGCTCCGTCTTCGACGAAGTAAGCAAGCATTCAAAAACATATACGAGTGAAAACTGTCCCTGGCTAGTTTTCTTAGACGGAATTGAAATTTCTGAAAACTTAAGCTCGATACTAAATTAGTAAATCAGAACATTTCATTTTATTCAACGAATATTAATGATTTCGTGGGGAAGAATTTGTATGCTAAAGTAAGTTTAGAATGGACAGCTAATATACAGGCTGCGAAAAAGTACCACCACTAAACTCCGACAGGTGACTCCTCACATTAGGAGGGGACGGGGATCTAATAAACATGGGTCGAAAAACGCCTCCTTTCCGAGTTCTAAACCATCCAAAAATGCGAAATACCGCTTTTTACAACGCTCTTGCATGAAACGTATGGGGATTACCGTAAGCAAGTCAAGGAATGGCACAGGAACTGCTCCAATATCCACATTTTACAATCCTCCGATATCAGAAAACGAATGCTCAGTTCGTACTCTTAACTGTGGCCCCGTGTGTCCTAACTTTCACTATATAATTCGTTGCGCTTGTACCAGAGGATCGAATGTCTGTATATTTACTTGATTTTTGGATAATTAGATATTCTTATACAGCAAGTTTCATACTTCAGAGATCTTCACTCTTTGACTGTCTGTGCTCCCACCTATTTTTTACCGTTTCAGCAGTGACTTAGAGTCACCTATTCCAAGACAATCGAATTACTCGATGGAGTGCAAAAACACCTCTGTCGACATTTTGACACTATTGATATTCGTCACTGGGTCACGAGCTGGGAGGAAGAATTTTACGCAACCGGCGCACACGGTTTGGTCTTCCTTTGCAATAAATATTTAGACAGCACTGAGGAATACATGGAATTTTAATGTGATATGACACGCATAACATATGAGTTTCCTATTTGTACTCCTTGACATTGAAAAATAAATCCAATATTGATTTTACTTTTTGACTCTGCTGTTGTATATAAATATATAGAAAAGTAACATTGGATCATTGTGTTGTGTTTCACGCTGCTGTGAAAAATCTGGTCCTTCTATGAGCGGCAAATAGTTTAATGCAGGTTTGTAAGATTAAGTGTATGGCTAAACCAGGGTGTCTACTGGAATACCATAAAGTAAATTCATGACTTTTTCATGACTTTTCATGACCTTTTTGTTCAAATTTTCATGACCATGGCGATAAAAATTTACCATTAGTAATAATAAACCCCTACAATCAGTGGTGCATCGGAACTATGCGGGTTGCTAGTCGTAAATATCAGTTATTGTGAATCTTAAAGAAAGAATCTAAAATTCTGCCGCCTTGTGCTCGAGCACAGAATAGCACTTACCTAAATACGGGCCTGTTCTTACCAGTTAATCACTCTATACTGTATTTGAAGTTTTAATTCTGAGTATAATTATCCATGTAGCAGAAATTTGTCTAAAATTAAGCACTCAGAGAACTGCCCAAAGACAAAACAAATTATAAAAGAAATTCGTTTTTAAAAAATAGATCATCAAATTTAAAATCTGCAAACTCAAACGAATAATATTATTTGCATAAGTTTAAAGGCCCGAAAATACACAATTTACATTTCTTAGAAGTAAAGAAATAGCAGATCACAAAGTTGGACAGTAAAAAGTTGTTACTATATTACAGAGACTAGAGGATGAAATGGGGAGCAGCTAGGAAGACAGTAAAGTACCAGTTAGCCAGCACTAACTGGTGGGGGAAATTCTCACAATTACTGACCTAATACAACTGTTTCAGTACATGCAGTATGAAGTATAAAAATATACTCTGAGATTTCAGATTTTCATGACCAGTTGGGTAAATAAAGGACTTTTTCATGACTTTCATGACCACTAAGCAAAATATATGACTTTTTCATGACTTTCATGACCAGTAGACACCCTGTGAACGAGGATGAGTTTCCGATGCGTTACCCCCTGCAGCGACTCAGTAATTCTACTTTCGCCAGAGTTATAAATCATACTGAGAGCCAGTTAGGGTTTCCAGGCTTTACTGTCACACCCTCATTCTCATTTATGCCAATCACAAGAAATAACCCTATTGTGTTACATAGATATTTTTGTGATCAGCTAATTTTTCAGAATTTCCTTGTATTTTTATGAATTTTCTTTTGTTATACACGCATATACTTTAAAATAGCAGAGTTCCAATACTCTGCACAAAGCATCTTCCAAGCAGCTGTTGTTTTGGTTAAATCCCATTGCCTCGCAACACGTCTTTCCTTTCTTCCTTCCTTTAGACATCTTTTACTAATTCCGAAACAGCAGATGGTCTATTGTTCCGAAACGCACAAAATACTCTCGGGCTGACGTATTCTCCGCGATTTTATTCTTTTTGCGTTTGCAGCGTATTGTGATTAGCCATCCACATTTAAATACATGAGCGATAAAAACGCATTGGCAACGCATTGAATAGCCTTGCACTGAAGGACGCGCTTGAACCGTTGTAAGTTAAGAAAAAGCATATAAAAAGATCCGCTTGTAAATCAATGAGCTGGAAAAGAAAGATGGCGTAGATATTCGACAGCGTTAACTGACTAAGGGATGCCATTGACGAGGCTATATATTTCCGTAAGAGAATTTCTCGACATTGTAACTTAACTATGACTATTCCCATCCCTTCGTAAGAAAACATCGAATAAAACAACGAACTGCACTCTAAAATAACCAGTGGCATACGCAAGGGGATTCCAAATTTAATCCAGGGATGGGCAAGAGCTGGAAAGGAAAGATGACGTAGATATTCAATACCGCTAGTTGACTGATAATAGGGATGCCCCGCACGAGGCTATACATTAGGGTGACCAGATTCTGACAAGGGAAAAATAGTACACAAGTATAATGGAATATGATAGTTTACTGTGTTAACCTTAAGTTAATCATTCGTTCTTGTTAAAAAGAAAAGTACTGAACAAGAGTATTGAAGGAATTCAACACAACTCCAAATACTTTCATGAATAACAACGTGGTTTACTTCTATGAACGTACAATGAAACTTTTTGTAGGGTTAAAGACTTCTTAAAATCGATTTTCGGAGCGTGGGATTATTTTAAAGAATGAGGGAAAATTTAGACCGGCACGAGGGAATTTCTACTTAACTTGGTTAGCATCACTGCCCTAAGTTGAAAAAAAAAAAAAAAAAACCTTTCCTACCTTACCGTACCGATATTTCAACAAGCCCTTCTCAGTGAAAACAATGGTTTGTTGATTGTTCTCCTTTCCTAATCTTTTGAGTTGTGTTTAAAAAAACACAGGTTCATCATTCTGGAAAAGACCGCCGGTGATTCAAAATGTTGTGAATAAAGAATGAAATACTAAAATATTACAAATCAGTTAACTCAGGACATTTCGCAGGACTTCTTTAAAAAAAAAGGACATTTCTCGATTTTTTGGGTGTCTTCGCAACACGCAGGACAGCTCTTTGAAAGGCAGTACTGTACTGAGAAATCAGTACGTCTGGTCACCCTACTATACATTCCCGTACGAGAATTTCTGAACATCGTAACTTAACTATGACTCTTCCCATCCCTTCGCAACAAAACTTCCAATAAAACAAAGAAACGCAGTGGTGTACGTAAGAGGGTTCCAGGTTTTATCTAGGGATGGGCAAAACCAGTTTCTAGAAAACCTAAAAAAGACGTTTCAGTTGTCCACTGAAACTGGTTTGGTACAAAATATAAAACGGTTTTGAAAAATTGAAAACTGGTTTTTGTGCCCACCATTATTTCAAACTCCCCCTCTCCCCACTCAAGATATTTCGCAAAAACAAACTTTTAGCACATTGAAATGCGTTTAAAAATGTCTGAAATGATATGAACTTGAGAGGCTGAACCACCCCTTGACAGAATTCTGCATACGCTACTGAAAATACAGCTATATCTGTACTTATGTGCGCACATAAACCCACATGAGTATACTGCAAAACATTCACATTTCCCGTTGTTCTATCTTTCAGTATATAAAAAATACTACATTACGTATCAGAAGAAGTCTGTTAGTAGATCTGACACAAACGATACACATTGATTTATGATAGCTAATTTCTTAATAGAAAACTTGAGATAATGATTTATCCGTCCTCAGAATTATGAAAATAAGGTACTTACCACTTGTGTTTCATCTAAGGAAAGAAAAAAAAACACGTCACTAATGAACTTGTATAATAAGATCGTCCAACACCCAAAAAGCTAAACGAAATTCTGTTTCTCCCGAATTCTTACTCTGTTCATGTCATAAATAACATCATTTCATCCTATCAGCATAAGACAAAAGGGCAGGACGTCTACAAGGAAAACAGAGCACAAACTGAGCTATTTCGTAGCCAATGAGTGACCAATCCTATTTAAATGAATGTCAAGTGGCCTCTCTGCAAAGTAAGAAAGAAGTCGTCTTCTTAACATCCAAGAAAATGCCAAGTAAACTAGGACACATTTGGATAACTTAGTGTCGTTTTATATCACTGAGGAATGTCTTATTTTTTTTTTCTTTCCACAGAGATGGCCATTTTGCTAACGCTAGGTTAGATTCGCCTTGATCGAACTCGCAATGACTATCACTAAGCCTGTCTGATTGGGACTCGTGTTTCCTATCGCTCGTATCACTGAATCCAGGAGCCTGGATCACGAGTTTGGAGATATATAGATCTTAAGGGAATTACTTCTCTATCAACTGTGTGAGTACTGCAGAGGAAGTCGGATAAGATTATTTGCATTGAGAGCCACCAGAAGTAATATGTAATACAGTGGTCGAAGTGAGACGGTATGCGGTGGTATGCCATACTGCCTCTGGTTTTTCAGTAACGAGGATATACCGTTTCTGGTTTTTCAGTGATCAAAGACAATATTTAAATAGCTGGTATGTTGAGTCAAAAGCATAATAAAACATACCGCCTCTGCTTTTTCCCACTTCGAACACTGTGTATATATATCGAAACAGTGACTTCACAGAAGGACCATTCTTCAGCCACTAATTTTCAAACCTTGTCTCACAGAAAATACTCAGTGAATCCATTGCTTTATTTACGAGGGGAGGCCAGAAAGTTGTTACTTCGATTGGCGTAAGTAAAGAAGCGTTCCAGGTTCAACCTCCCTTTCCTTCCCTTCCCTTTAGAAAGATATGGAAATGAAATAAAATCTTTGAGTTTAACGGCTCACGATTATGCTTGTTATGCTAAGGGAGACAATGATTAAAGCAAATAAATTATGAAGAATTGGTGGAATGAAAAAGTGCGAGGAAAAGGGAGTCCCCCGAGAAAATCCACGGATACAATGTTGTCCACAGCAAACTTACTTGGTCGGAGATCGAACCAGGGACCCCACGCAGAGGTAAGCGCTCTACCACAGCCACTGTGTCCCCTCAGTAAGATACGGAAAAACAAATATATATGCGCGAGTCCTGAAAGAATATGACTGCGTGCTAGAACCCCTTTGATGAAACTCTGCGTACGCCATTGCTTACCTTACGATGACAGAGATGTGCGGGTACTGTAAACGTTTGCTCAATGACCTGTCGACATCTTACTAATGTGTGTGCCAATTTGTGTCTTTACAGGTGTTGAATTGATACGTATTACAGTAGGAATCTAGGTAGCGGCAGAATCTTGCACAAAATCAAATACAGAGCTGTGATTAGCTTCCTCGATCTTCAAGGAAAATCAGCACTAACGATACGACATGAAGTGGAGTTTGTGTATGGTGAGGAATGCCTATTTTATGCCGCAGTGAAACGTTACAAGGAACAATTAAAAAAAAATGGTGACACAAGTCGACAAGATGATTCAAGAGAAGGTCGTTCCTCGACAGCTACAGATCCACGCGTGGAGCCAACAGCTGAGATGCTACTGCCTGTAGCTTAATTGTTTAACTACGGGGTGAACATCAGTAGGACATTCGTCCGCATATTACATGACATTCTGCATATCAGCAAAGTGCCAGCAAAATTCTTATCATCTTATAGTTTTAAACTTCCAAACTATGCTACGCATAAGTGTAGGAACTGTTTCGTTTGTCCAAAATGAGTAAAAGAAATCGAGATGTTTTTTTTTTTTTTTTTCAACCGATTCAATCTCCAAAGAATAGCTTCCAACTTCTACGTTAACCCTCGATTCAAAAAGGAAATGGTCGAAATTTTGTTTCTTCGCCTGAGCTATTCTCGATTTAAAATGTTGCTTCCATTTATCATCGCTTGTTATTTTACCTCTCAAAGTGATAGTAGTGATGTACCTCTTCCGTCAAAGTATTACTTTCATCTTCTATTCTCTAAGTTTCTTTTATTGCGGATCTCACAACTTCGTTTTCATCTTCTTGATCTTATCCCTCTATAAACATCACAAGTATTGACTAACTTAACTGCTTGGCACGTTTTGCTTAACACACGTAATTATAAAAACAATTATTTTCTTTCTAATTAAGCACTTCCGCTATCAGGTTCCATTATGCACAAGTTTCACGATAGTGTGAAAATCGATACCTATTGCTCTGTAAGGAAATAACATTCCTGTAACCGAATGTAAGAAAGAATTTAAAAGCATGTGCCAATAGTTTCGAGGAGCCTCTACTACTTATAATCTAGTGCGGAGGAAATAATATAAATGAAAACGATCCCGCAATGCTTACATTGTTAAAAATGGAACGTTGTCCATAATAGATTCCATGTTATTTGCAGTGCAGGAAATAACTATAGAAGAGTTTAAAGAACGATTTCTCAACTATTGCAAGTGCTACGCGTATCACAAGTTGAGAAACTTGCTTTAGAGGAAAACGCAAGTCGATTTGAAACAAATTTTATACAAGACGAAAATAATCCGTATCTTTTTTACCTCTATTTGATCATTTATAGATTTTATGCGTGAATCGGAAACTACACATACTAATGAACACCAGATTCACGAATACATTTTTACCTTCGAAACCGATTTTGCTTCTCGAGAGCCCCAGGTCTCATTTGTAACTATGTCTTAAATGATTCAAAATCGGTGCTTTGAGGAATAAAACAGAAGCACGCAGAAAGTCCACATGAAGCTATTTCGATTGAACTTGTAATCTTAAGGTATATCACATACACAACGCTCATCTCTAACATGCGGATCTCTTATTCGATCCTTGATCATGTGACTGTTTATAAACATCGTCCTACTCGACAGTTTTTTTTTTTTTTTTTTTTTAATTTTGTCGTTTCTAGCTCAATCTTCGTTCCATCACACCTTTCTTCTATAATCCATAAGCATTCATTGTAGGGAAACGTTAAAATGCACAATTTCTTGTTGCAATTTTGCATTTCATGTGTATGCAATGTACTGACACATCACTCCCTGCGACATGGTAATCGAAAGATTTGCTAGATATTAAGTATTCCGACCTGAGGCTAATGATGAGTTATTTTTATTCATTCATTTACTTATTTATTTTAATTTTAAGTTTGGGATTGGAAATGTTTCTTTTATGTGTCTCGATACTCAGCTTTCTCTTTTAACTTTCAATATTTTCTTTTATTTTTCAAATCATCGATCAGTTGTGTTCTTCTTCTTCCTATTCCTCGCTTTCCTTCCATCTTTTCTTCTATGGCGCTATGAAGAAGATTTCTTCGCAAGATGTATCTAGTCCGATTGGCCTTTCTACGAAGAATGCTGGCAAGAATCGTCCTCTTCTCTCTTACCCGTTTTAATACACCTTCGTTTGTTATTCTCTCTGTTCATTTTATCTTCTCCATCTTCCTCCAGCGCTACATTTCGAAGCTTTCTAAATATTTCTTCTCTAACTTCCGTAATGTCCAAGTCCCTGAACCACAAAGTCCAATACTCCATATATTGCACTTGACTAATTTCTTCCTTAGTCCAATATTAAGCCTGTTAATTGAGAGTGATATTTTCTTGTTGGATGCTTCTTTAGGTATCGCAGTTGTTGATTGATCTTTTTAGTGCAGTAAGCGTCTCTCGTCAAAATACTTCCCAGATACTTGGACCTTTTCAAGTTCTCTTTGTTCTACTCTGACCTGTAATGACGCATTTCCACGGAATATTCTCATAACATTCGAATTTTAGATGTTGACTTCCATTCCATACAGTTTCCCAGTATGAACTATTTTGTTAATCATCTCCTAAAGTCCTCCTTCAGTTACAGATATAATAACCGTATCACTTGCATACCTGATCTTGTTAATGATCTGCCCTCCAATCTTGAAATTTTCAATTCCCATTAATGCTTCCTTCATTAAACATTCACTGATTCACGTAGCGTTATTTCCAGACTAAAGGGAAGGAAGGAAGGAATCTAATGTGCTGACCACACGTTACTCCCACGAGAGAAGAATATGGAATGTGCTGGAAACACTTGGAACACCTACTACGTATCCCCAACGAACCATAGTTAACAACCCTATATGAAAGATATTTAGTTAATCGGTGGGAGTTTACGTCCCACGTTTATGCCTTGCGTGCTAATGCAGATTCTGCTTCCACCATAAAATGAACTACGAGCACGCTAATGTTCCGCATTACCCATATTTAAATGAGAAATCAATGCTTTAAATGCCTAATAAATAGAGGAAATGAGTTATGAATAAACATAATAAATAATATGAAATTATATATTCATAGTTCACTCAACAATAATACAACAACATCGTACAAAGAAGGGAAAAATAAGTGCTGGTGGTTTATTGAACTCGTTGAGTATTGGAACGACTCCTGCATACTAAGTACTCTGGGGAGAAGAAAACAACGAACACGAGGCTCCTGGCAAAGCGCCTGAAGTTTCCTGGAAACACATAAAACCTTCACATGTTCAGCTGCCACGAATTCGCCTTCGCCCTGCGAAATAATTGAATTAGTGTTCCTGCGCTGTAAGCACTCCACAATCACAAGAGTGCTACTTTCACAAATAGTGGAGGGCCTAATTCAATTTCAATCACTATAACTGAGGGTCGTTTCTGTATGTTCTTTTATTTGTTAAGTACAAAAAAGAAAAAGTAACGGGGCTTACCTTAACCAAATTAGCGACCGCCCTGCTGACCACCTCGCAAGGCCTTTCGAGATCTGGCATCGCATTTCCATCTTCTGCTTCTTCATGGAGGATCACCAGCCGAGAAACCTGCAATCAATCAACATTCACTTAGTTATGTTCACTATTAATGATCTATTAACAAGATTCAACACATACGTGTCATTAAAAACCATCAAACTTAAAATTCTAACAATTTAAACTCAATTACTCGCATTGAACAATCAGCTTCTATAGGGTGGCCCAAAAATAGGTATACACCTCTGCATTGATCAAGTATAACATTCTAGTTTATGGATTTATGTGCTTCGACTGTTCCAGGCTTAAATTATAAGTAAAAAGACATTAAGAACATATAATAAAGAAACTAACAAGGGAACCTTCCGAAAATGATAGTTGCAGTGAAAGATGTGGCCTATGCCAATTGAAAGAGCTGTAACAGAGATGAGCATTCCCAAAAAATTAGCTGCCCATAGCAATAGGCTCAAAAAATATAAGGGTTGGAAGTTCGGGAAACAGCAAGGTTGGACAAGGGGGGAAAGTGCGAATTCCGAAGAAAAAAAAAGGAGGGGAAGGGCAAAATACAATGCTGACAAATGATGTATAGAAAGAGACTTGCTACAATAGGGAACAAATGAAGGCCACCAGTGGAATTAACAGTGTTGCCAACTGCAATGAAAAGTACATGTTTTGCAAAGAGCGCTACATGAAGTGAGTGCAATATTCAGTGTCAACCTGTCATGTAGAACGTAAGATATGACGTGTATAATCTGTGGTACAATCTAACAAAAGAGAATAGAAAAAACAGAAATACGAAAAATACGGAAAAGACGGAGTTGGCCATAATGCGCCACATTTGATCACGAGCTGTGCATATTAGAATGAACAAAACAAGAAGCACCGACTATGCAGAAAACCGACGTACCTAGAGTCGAAAAGAAAAACTAGTTCCAAAGTTGGCAACACTGGCCATGAACATCCAGACAAGTCTAATATAGTTAGGCCACTCGCTTCACGAAAAGAAAATTCCGGCAACAGGCATCACTCGGAATGCATCAATGCTAGAGTGATTGAGGCAATGTCAATTCGGGGAACATGAAATGGTTGGGTTGAGCCAACACGAGTACTGATAATAGAAGTAGTGAACATTATGTCATGGTTGGGTCGTATGTGGGAATATACAGGGCGTCCCACCAAACTTTGTGACCTGAAAGATTTGCGAAACGAACAAAAATGTGACGGATCCAGTTTTGCATGAATGTACCACTGTTAGGGGGTGATAAAAGTCTGTGAGAAGCAAGTGCCCCGAGGGGTCCCCATCATAGGGCCCCAGGAGCCAACTTCAAATTTTCAAATGGCAACAGGGACCGAGTGGTATCTCTCTCGATAGATCATGGAATGTGCAACATCTATAGGAAACATTTGCTACATGAAGCATATTTTTCAAAATGGCCGCCACAAATATATGTTGTTTCTTAACATGGCATCGAACATTGTGATCTCAAGCGAAAAGAGATGTTACAAATCCAATCGCACAGGAATGTACTCATGTCGAGGGCCAAGAGTACTTTGTAAGAAGCAAGTCCCCCAGGGCCCCCATCATAAGGCTCGAGGGATCAACCGCAACATTTCAAATGGGAACAGGAGGCGAATGATATTTCTCTGGATAGATACAACACCGCCTATAAGAAACATTTGCTATATGAAGCACGGGTTTCAAAATGGCCGCCAAAAATGCACGTTGTTCTTGTCACCGAGCAGATATTTTTGGCGGCCATTTTGAAATCCCATATACTGTAGTAAATATTTCTGATATGCGTTGTTGCATATTCCAAGATTTATCGAAAGAAATATAACTCGGCCGATGGTGTTATTTGAAATTTTGAAGTTGGCCCCTGGAACCCTATGATGGGGGACTTGGGGCACTTGCGTCTCACAGAAGTTTGTCGCCGGCTAACATGGGTACATTCCTGCACAACTGGATGTGTCACATTTATTCGCTTTGAAATTATTTCAGTCGCAGAGTTAGGTGGGATACTCTGGATATATCATATAGGCGGTGATAGTACCAGGGGCGGACTGGCCCTCCAAACAGGTGGGCCCCCTCCATCAATTTTAAAAAGATGTGCTCAATTAAACCTACCATCATTAAAAATATGGCAGGGTAACTCCAGCAAACTTGTGTTTTGCATAAAAAAAAAAGACCTAAAGTTAAACTTTCATGAACAGACCTTATTCTTCTTCACGTTTATCGACTTGAAAAGGTTTCGTCTATGAGAAATCAGGCCCTAAAACATTGCGGGGTTTGTGATACAGCAGCTGTTAAAAACGAGCACGTTAACTACTGCTTTTTTTTTTAATATAAGAAAAAGTCTCATGAAGGACATTGCATGGCTGGATCCTACCCGTTTCCATGAGATAAGCACTTTAGAAGAACTACCTGATTCAGCTCTCAATACTCTACCACATTATTGCAAAGTGGAAAGAGAACAAATTCAAGAGGAACTGCTCCAATTTGCTCGTCATTATAGGGACTATAATCCACCAATATGTAAAAAGCAGGATATTTTAAGAAATGAGCATGGCAGCGAGCAATATGCACATAGTAGTGAAAAAGAGGAAAATGGAGAAGAGGAAGATAATGAAACTGAGAGTGAGGAGGAAGATGAATGGAAATGCAAACCTGCAAGACAGTGTGAAGTGTGTCTAGTTTGTGCACTGCACCTGCTTCACGAATTAAATCTTAATGATCCATTATATCCATCGTTGTATAAAGCTTATAAGTATGTTCTAATTGTATCGTATACCCAAGTATCATGTGAAAGAATTTTCTCGATTATGAAAGTGATCAACAATCGGTTGCGTTCATCGCTTGGACAAGATTTGTTGGAAGACTTTATTCTTTTATACATAGAAAGATCATATACGTTTGATTACGACAAAGTGATTGACGATCTTGTATCTAGCTCCAAAGAATTAGGTAGATATTTGAAATTGTGAGTGTAACTGGGGCATAATGAAGATATTAATATTAGGATGCATTTTTGGCATTCATATTAATATTATATTATATTAGGTTATAGTATGCAATTTAGTAGAAAATTTCAACCAATTTGATATTAGAACTGATTTATAAGGAAAGAAACTTACATTATTTCTGCCAGTGCTTTAATTATTTAGTGTTTCAAAGTTGACTTGAGATTAGTTTTTACTTATTGCACATGTATATATTTTGGGTTTTCTAAAACATGACACTCATTTGTTTAAATAAATGGTTTAAATTCATTACACAAAAAAAAAACAATAGCACTATATAAATAACTGAAAGCACCAATTCCGGTATAGTGTGTGTTTACAATAAAAAATGATAATGCCAATTACACACTGTATGAGTTACTATTAAAATGTTCCTACTTCAGATTTTTTGTAATTAATGTTTTGCTTTTGTATGAATATATAGGATACTATTTATAGGTTCGAAGATAGACTTTTATATGTAATACAAATGAAGAATGCCAAGTACATTTTTTACATTTTTATACAGTGGGCCCTCATTTGTTTAGCAGGGTGGGCCCTATGGTTGCCAGTCCGCCCCTGGATAGTACTACAGACAGCAACACACAGCAGATCAAGCCTTTGATTATGTTAGCTTTCTACAGGTGTGGATATGTGATAGAAAGACCACCAAAGGTTCCGACACCTCTAGAATACTGTTTCGAGACATTCACAGCCGATCATTGTACCATGTGTGACGGATTGGCAGTATTCCGCTGTGCTCACTGCAAATGTATCTTCTGTTTGGACCATTGTCTCATCGAACAATTGCACGTACAATGTGGACGAGCATGTACAAATGATGCGAAGACTAATCCCTGTTGCTAAAATTTTTTTTGTGAAGCGAGTGGCCTAACTATATTAGAATTGTCTGGATTTTCATGGCCAGTGTTGCCAACTTTGAAACTAGTTTTTCTTTTCGACTCTAGGTACGTCGGTTTTCTGCATAGTCGGTGCTTCTTGTTTTGTTCATCCTAATATGCACAGCTCGTGATCAAATGTGGCGCATTATGGCCAACTCCGTCTTTTCCGTATTTTTCGTACTTCTGTTTTTTCTATTCTCTTTTGTTAGATTGTACCACTGATTATACACGTCATATCTTACGTTCTACATGACAGGTTGACACTGAATATTGCACTCACTTCATGTAGTGCTCTTTGCAAAACATGTACTTTTCATTGCAGTTGGCAACACTGTTAACCCCACTGGTGCCTTCATTTGTTCCCTATTGTGGCAAGCCTCTTTCTATACATCACTTGTCAGCATTGTATTTTGCCCGGCCCCCCTTTTTTTGCGGAATTTGCACGTTTCACCCCTTGTCCAACCTTGTTGTTTCCCGAACTTCCACCCCTTATATTTCTTGAACCTATTGCTATGGGCAGCTAATTTTTTGGGAATGAACATCTCTGTTACAGCTCTTTCAATTGGTATAGGACACATCTTTCACTGCAACTATCATTTTCGGAAGGTTCCCTTGTAAGTCTATCTGTTTGATAACACTAAGAAATGATATAAAATACACTGAGCTGATCAGTACGAGACCTATTTTTGGGCCACCTTGTATATCAAATACAATCTGCTGTCATGAAATCATCTGCTGTATTATACTCGAGTGTTTTCTCAGTGCTAACTGGGTGTTTTATATTAACATCTTCAGCTCTGACTTCAATAGTTACTGAAAACGTAATGTTTATTGAAGCTTCAACAAAACGACTGTCAAAGAATCTTTATCTCATGCAAACTCTTTTTAATCATATTGTTAGTTCCTTGTGTTCACCTACTTGAAATACTGACGTACCCAAAACTGAATGAAATATGTACTAAAATCACAGAAATATAGCTACAATTTTTGCTATTTTAAAAATAAAATCTTCAAAATGTTTATCTGATTTTTTTCTTTATCTCTAAGAAGGATCTACAAACAATCTATCCTGTATCGTGTTTTTTACTTTGAATACTGTGCTAATCTGTTGAACGTAACATTCGGTGTAAAATAAATTCAATGTTTTTAATAATATATCGAATGATCTAAAACTCTCACCCGTGCTCAGTGGGAGGTAACGTAGATGTAAAAAGAAAACGAAAACATGAAATGCCCTTTTATTTTCGGTCGTAGAGGCCGCTAAACAAACAATGTGGTAACACTGTATGGCACATTACAAGTGTCTTAAGATAGTAATGTTACAAAAATGAACTGAAATCTTTGTTTAATGTCCAATAATTATGCTTTTTGGACTAAGGGAATCGACGACTAAAGTGAATGATGCAATAATTGGTGGAATGAAAATGTCGAAGGAAACGGGAAGTACCGTAAGAAAACCCACGGACACGATATTGTAAAGTTATAATTGTTTGGCATGGAGTAGAGAATGTGTGTGATTTGAACAAGGATCCTTTAGTTACCAATCTCACATATTATTATTATTATTATTATTATTATTATTATTATTATTATTATTATTATTATTATTATTATTTATTACGGCACAACACAATTGCGAAGTAAATGTGAATGTAGATGGAAACAATGAAACAAAGTGGGAATACTGGGAAGAAATAGAAATAATCTCATTGACGTACAGTGAGAAAAAATGTATGTAGCGTGCGTAAAATCGTACGTTACATTTGTAAATCCTGTAGTTTTTGGACTTAACGTACAGCAAACGTATAACTGAAACCGCATGTTTTATAATACTTTCTGTTTCATCTGTACGTGCTTTCCGTATGAAACAGTATACGCGGTCAGGATCTCACATACAAATGGATTTATCCCACATATAGCTGACGAAGGTAACATACATATATGTATGTAATATAAGGAAGACTGTTAGATATCAGACATCCTTCAACGACATGATGTAACATCTAAAGGCAGTGCCTATGTAGCATACGGATAACGTATGTTCCGTACTGATTTTTGTAGTAAGCAAGAGGATTCCACATATTTGTACAATATACCGCTCTCCGCAACGGAATTTTCTCATTGTATCATGTAAACATGTGAAAGTGTTCAATTTGTGATAGAAAATGGTGATACGATTGTAGATATTCTGACCAAGAGAAGCAAGTTACATACATGCATGATATGCGCGTGAGGGGTCGTGGTGGCTCAGTGATAGAGCGTTCGCCTCTGGTGCATGGGTTCCCTGGTTCGAACCCAGCTCGCGCCAAGTTAGCTTTGTGGTGGACAAACACCGTGTGCGTGGGTTTTATCGGGTTCTCCCGTTTCCTCCCACTTTCTTCATTTTACCATTTCATTCAGTTCTCATCATCACTGTCTCCTTTAGCCTAGCCAGCTTAACCGTGGGACGTAAAACTCAAAGATTTCATTTCAATTCATATCTTCCAATGCGCGTGAACTATTTACTACTTAGTGGCTATATGGCTAGCTCACAGGCATTTGGCGCAGGAGATCCCGGTTCGATTTCTGGTAGGAGCTCGGGTAGTTTGGATCCCACGTTAAAGTGTAGGTCTACGTCTCATACAGCCTTGGTGCTGAGCGGAAGACTAGAACTCAAAATTAAGAAACCAGTCAAGCAATTTAATGTGCGTCAACCTGATTGTAGTCCCGATGTTGGCATCAACAGACATGTCAGTGTACTTATTTCACTGACTAGTGCGAGGGGTTCTGGTTCAATCCCAGGAATAGTGAATAGTTTTGCCCATGGTTCTACCGTTTCCTCCTACGCTCTGATTCCACAAACTCTTTCATTCATCATCTGTCTTAGTCTATAGGAATAAGCCTGGCATGTTGAACATTTCATTTCATTTCAATAGGTGTCATCTCAACTATTACCTTTGTATTGAAAGCGGAAAAAATAGAAAGCCTGCTACAATACTGATTCCCGCAGATCAAAAAGATATGGATTCAGCGTTTCGAGAACAGGTTCCACTTCCGGTCTAGTACCTTTATTCAAACCGGAAGCGACATTCCGCTTTCAATTGAATCCGCGTACTTTCTGGTTGTATGGCTTTATGATGTCCCACTCGTTTTTATTATGACGACAATATAAATAGGTTCACAGACCACCTGGAAGTGTGATAAGTAAGTAAATGGGTAGCAACAGATTGTAAGTATTCGCACAATTCAATACGATTGTAAAAACGATCCGGATATATTAAGTTAGAAGTTCTGACCGGACATTTCCTCGGATTTGACTGACGAACAGACCATGAAAACTTGACCCACGACCCACTGACCCACCACCCACCGTGAACCACTCTGACCCACCACCCACCACGACCCACCACCCACCGTGAACCACTCTGACCCACTACCCACCATGACCCACTCTGACCCACCACTCACCATGAACCACTCTCATTCACTTTGACCTACTCTGACTAACCAAAATTCATCGTCATCAACTCTGAACACGATCCACGGCCTCTTCTGAACTGACTAAAGAGTTTACACTTGTAATAAAACAAAAAATTAAAAAAATGAAATGAAATCTTTGAGTTTTAAGTCCCACAGATATGCCGGTTAGACTAAAGGAGACGGTGATTATGAGAAATGAATGAAATGGTGGAATGAAGAAAGTGGGAGGAAACGGGAGAACCCCGAGAAAACCCACACACACAGTGTAATAAAACAAGACTGTGAAATTGTCATTAATCGGAGTTTGAATTTCTAGTCAATCGCTCAAGCACCACTCTGTTACAATAACAGTGGATCTGACCTTTATGATATAAAATGGTAAAGTGTTTGTCAGTGAGGAAATCGAAAGAGTTCGAGGTGGGGGGAAATTAGTGTGTGCCTAAAATATACTTGTACTAAGAGAGTATTCTTGCAAGTGTTAATTTCTGAACGCATTCCACAAGAAACTTCTATTCGCAGGAAAATGGAAAATACCCCTGTACAATATGGGAATGGTTATGATTTCTCAGTTCGCAGTATTTTTCTTACAAAACACTTGAAAAATCAGTAGTACATAGGGTATAAAGGTGCTCGGGTACCCTATGTAAGAGCATTTGCATAAAGTATGCTCATAATTGTAATTTGTGTAATTACTAAAACACCATGTTAAATTTAAGTTACAAATACGCATAATTGCAATTATTATGAATGTTTATTTAAAGTAGTTTACCTAAAGCAAAGAAGAGACTTACTAAAAATTAGGTACAAAGTTGAATAACACAAATAAGCCATTAGTAATACATGTATACATTTTCCGTAACTCGTAATTTTCCACCTTAAAACAAATTTGAAATCGGATTTATTTCCTGTTGGTAACTTTTTGGCGGTAACTCATCCGCAGTGGAATGATGTCCATCCTTCAGCCAAGAAATAACTAGCTCGTTTACTTTGAGCATGTCTAGCGGTGGGCCATTAACATTGATGAACAACAAGTTAGACAATGTTTGAGCAGTTAGTCTATTTCTAATATCAGTCATCTGTAAATTCATAAGGGGAAATCCCCGTTCGTACTCTGTCGTGGAAATTGATAATACTTCTACCCGATTTCTGCAACTTCTCATCAACAATCTACTTGTTAGATTTAAGTCTGATAATGATTTTTTTTTTTTTTTTTTTTTGGTCAGGTTTGAAATACTCAGCAAGAAATATCATCTCTTTATCACCATACAACATCTTTTCCATATCGACCATGCCAGTTGGCAATGTCAACCCATGTAGAACGAACTTCATCTACCACGCCTTTGATAGGGAATCTTGTGAATAAATTATCAATTAAAGCCTGATAAACTGATGATTTCTTATTTGTTTATAAATTTAATTTTTGTAATTACTCATGAAGCTTTGATACCATTAGCAAGTTCCCTCCCCCGTCAAGAAAGCGAAAGGGAACGAGGTCCCTGTAAGTGTTCAGTGGTGAATGGGAATTTCCCTCCTTCTTCCTCTTCAATTACCACACTGCTGTTTGCCATGTGCCAAATTACGATGAATTTAAATTATCATAGTATAATTATTTCCTTGTTGAATTATCAATACTTTTCAGTGGAAAAAAGGATTAAATTTCAAAGTTCCGAATCAAGTAAGTAGACCACCGTAAAAGAAAAAAAAGGTGTAAAATTTTCCATACAATTATGCGTACAATCCAAACTTCAAATTTCCGTGTAATTACGCTTACAGTACAAATTTTATGCCTATTTTTCTCAACTTTATGGGTTGGTTGTCCTGTGCTGTAAGCGCTCCATATAATAAACATAAGCTTCGGCAATTATTATAGCAGAAAGCAATGGATATATGAAGCCAAGCACTGTATTTTTTGTTTCTGATTTTTTCTTAAATAACATCGATCGTTCTCGATCATTTTTACAAACCAACTCACTACCAATTTCCCATATATAGAAAGTACCCCCCCCCCAAATAAAGGAGAATTTAAAAAATACTAGGACACATTCTGTTTATTTTCAATAAAGATTTAATACACTGAATTTCAGCTCCGTTAGTTTAACGGCTTGAGAGATTCTCATTATTTTTACGCAAAAATTCGGATCCTCACTACCTCCTTAGGATATTATGCATTATAATAAAAGTAATATAACATCCTAATTTGGATTAAGGCCTAACTACATACCAAAAGTAATTTCATTTGACTTTGTAATTTGACCGTGATGATCAGGCACACATAGTTACATTCATTTTTTTATAAATAATTTATATATTACACTGATTCAAAAATGTATTTTTTCCAGTAGTTAGCTCTAAAAACTCACAGGTCTCGAAAGCCAAGTTGTAGTGTAAGTCCTATTGCTATTATTACTATTAAAAATATCAATATCCAAAAGTGCCTGAAGTTATTTTTTCACTTGGTTATATATACTCACCTCAGGTAAGTAGACAGAAACAAGTGGAAAAGGAAGGGAAATGAAGGTCTTGAAAGTAAAACGGAAACAAATTTACCAGTCTTCAGAAGATACTGTCTACAATGCAGAGGAGAGAGGGTCGGTAGAACGTACTGAGTCGGTGGGTCGCAGTGGGTCACGGTGGGTGGTGGGTCACAGTGGGTCATGGTGGGTGGTGGGTCACAGTGGGTCACGGTGGGTGGTGGGTCACAGTGGGTCACATGCTGTTGACCCACGACCCACTGACCCACTCCATCTTTGGAACAGACAGCAATGTCTTACAACCATCAGCATGATATAGCATATTAACACCTGTCGCAACTTCTGATAAACTGCAGCTCATTACGCGATGAAAGATCGCGACATGCAATAGTCGGACACTTGCCCACGCATTTGGCTCGTCTACTTCAACAGCCGAATCATAAGGGCATCGTAGGGAGCCTTCTCAATTGGTGTGACACGACAAAAATAATGTGTTGCGCAGCCCATGAGATGTATGGCGAAATTCTAGAATTTAAAAATATATATAAATGCTAACCAGAAGGTCTTCATACGAGACATGAATTCCCTCGCAGAGATGAAGTGAGACAGTGTGTCGTGGGTCAAGATTTGTGAGTGGGTCAACAGGACGTAACTCACTGTGAACCATAGTAGATAATTTTCAAAGAAGTAGTTTAACCAATCAGAGAGCGAGACGAGGCATTTCCGAGTCGAGACAATGCTGTTTATTGATTAATGAAAGGGATGTTTGCTATTTATGAGTGTTTTTTATGTTATTTATTGAGTGAAAATATGTGTTCAATGACAATTTATGGCTGTGAAAGTTAAAATTCGTAGAAAATACAATTTGACTGAAGGTTATCTTGAAAAATAAAACTTTATTGTTGTTTTTGATACGTTCTTTCATCATTTATTATTGCCAATATGTGAAACGATGTTGGAAAAAATCCTTGACACCTGAATTCTTAGAAATTACAATTTGCTCAAGGTTTTTGAGAGTTGATGCAAGGCCAAGTAAAGCTTTATTATTGGCTATATACGAATTCTTTGATGAATTCTTTAAAGATTTATCTATCTTTGTTGGAGGATATACTTGTGATTCTGTGTAGGTATTTATGACCGTCCTTCACCCGAAAGGAGCCGTGAAAAAAATTAGGATTGACCGTTAGATACAACCATCAGATTTAATTACAGAGTGGCCTTCACATAGATACCAGAGTACCCCTCAAAAAGATTTTTGGAACACAATTGTGCAATTTAGTTAGTGTTAAAAAAGAAACTGTTAGGGATTATTGTATACTTTTTAGAGAGCTTTGTGAAGATTGCATCCTAGGAATGTGAATGTCCTTCAAGAAATTTTTTACTCCCTTACAGAAAAAAAGAGAAAATAAAACCCAAAGTTGACATTGAACTTGGAAAAGCTTTATGTATTGTTCCCCTTTTACGTAACAGTTAGGTTGTTACATGAATTTGTTTTCCTCAAGTTTTTGTAAAGATTGTATTGAAACGAAACATTCTTTCTTTTAATGGTTAAGACCGCTGGAAAAAGAAAGAGAGGCGCCGGATCCCATATTGAACGCAAAGGTGGAAGGGCGGGGGGACTGAGTTGCCCAAACTTGTTTTGGCGGGAAGACCTGTTTATAAAATTGGTAAGAAGAGAAACGAACATTTTATTATTGAACAAGTATTCCGTTCAGAGTTGATCTCTGTTTCTTTGAGTTGGTGATTCTTGGCTGATTGATATTATTTGTGTGATATTACTCGTTGTGATTGTTTTTGTATGAAACATTGCTGGTGATATATTCATTACGTCTGTGATTAGTTCATCATTAAGGTAAGAATATTTATTATTTTTATGCATTTGAAATGTGGACATAGGGAGGGAATCAGTTCTCTTAGCAGACATATCTTTGAATCAACGAGTATTTGTTTATATGTTTTAGAGGGAACAATACTTGATTGTACGGGTGGAGACACGGGTTTGATACCAGAGGGAACTCATATGATATCCTTGATGTTTAATGGAATGAAATTGCTATGACTTGGAAATCGTTTGAAGTAAATGGTAGTGGATATAATGAATGCAAAAACAAAATGAAGTTGATCAGTTTAACGTCCCACAATTATGTCAGTTAGACTAACATATTAGATTAGATTAGATTATAAATTGCAGTTAATGAAAGCGGGATGAATTCCGAGAAAAATTAGACATAATGTTGTTCAACATAACTTTGTACTAACAGAAATTGAACCCGGGACCAGAGTAAACGTTTTATCACTGACTTACCGTACCACTTTTAGCAGTAGTAAACACACTTATCAATTGTAGGTATTGGTGTTTGAACTCTTGTATTGGAAATATAAATGATAGAATCATATCTTAACAGATTTTTTCAATGTAAATACGGACTTCTATAAGAGTAAAGTACTATTATGAGACGAATATATGTTTGAATTTTTGGGTTATTACAATCCATTGAGATGTGAAAAGTATTTGGAAATGATAAAAGATTAAAAAATGGAATTAATTATGTTAATTTTATTCATTTTATGCTAAAATATACGTGAATTACAAGCATTTTTGTGTTCCTATAGACCAGGCTCTTCTAACCATATAGAAGGTATACTTTCTCTTTTGAGAGACTCAGGTAATCCTCTAAGTTTGTGAATGAAATAGGTATAAGGGTTTGTTTACGTCCATAGAAAAAGAAGAAGAAAATAGTAGCAAAACTCGTGAATGAACCAGTCCTCCCTTTCCCCCCTAGAACATCCTTTTCCGGGCTACGAAACTATCAATGAATGAGACAAGTCTAACTGCTTTGGGTAACATACTTGTTTTTGTTAACATTTTTTTTCTTTTTCCTTCCTGGCCGGAATTCCCTTGAATGACAAGTGATGTTTTTATGACGGTCGGCCGTAAAAGGGAAGACTTTTCTGTTTTGACTGAATAAAATGGAAACAGTATTCATTCATTCATTGGAATCTTTTTTATTTTTTAAAAAATTAGGCTAGAAAGATTAAATATTCATGAAAGAGATAGGATAAAATGGTCTATACGCATTTTAGGGGCGTAGAAAGACATTTTTACGGTGGGGTGACTGGTATATTTGTATCTTACATACATGTAAATGATATTTACTAGTTTTACGTCGCAAGAATACACATGTTGAGCTATTTTATCGTAGTTTTTTTTTATGATGAGTGAAATGGTGGAATGAGAAACGGGAGGAGAACGATATCAAGACAAGTTTGTAGCATATTTTGTATGAACTTTTGATATGAATCCATTATTTGAGGGTATTTGATTACGTTTTTGGTTTATGATCATATATATTGTTTGTATATGTGTATATATCTATATATGTACGTGCCCACAACTGTTTATATGTATATATGTTTATATGTAGGCATCTATTTACAAGTATATCTGCCTGTTGCTTGTTTGTGCGTTGATAGACATCCGTTTCTTTGTTTCTCTTTCTCTCACTCTCTCTTTCTTTCTTTTCATGTTTGTATGTATGTGTGTGGCTGTTTGTGTGTGTGTGTGTGTGTGTGTGTGTGTGTGTGTGTGTGTGTGTGTGTGTGTATGTATGTATGTATGTGTCTCATGCTGCATTATCATGCTTGTACAAATGCATGCCTTTGTAGGTCTTGGTAGACTTCCCTTTGTGTTTCCTGCTGTAGTATTGTGGCTTTGCCTATGTATGAGGTATGTGTGGTGCGGCATTGCCGTGCATGTACATAGGTTACCTCTGTAGGCCTTGGTAGCCTTCCGTTTTGTGTGTAGGTGATGTGTGTGGTGGAGCATTGCCGTGCATGTACATAGGTTTGCCTCTGTAGGTCTTGGTAGGCTTCCCTTTGTGTTTCCTGCTGTAGTATTGTGGCTTTGCCTATGTATGAGGTATGTGTGGTGCGGCATTGCCGTGCATGTACATAGGTTGCCTCTGTTTGCCTTGCTAGGCTTTTGTTTTGTGTTTGATGTTGTATTATTGAGACATTCCGTGTGTAGGTGATGTGTGTGGTGGAGCTTTGCCGTGCATGTACATAGGTTTACCTCTGTAGGCATTGGTAGGTTTCCCTTTGTGTTTCCTGCCGTATTATTGCTGTTTGCTTATGTATGTGATGTGTGTGGTGGAGCATTGTCATGTATGTACATAGGTTTGCCTCTGTAGGCCTTGGTAGGCTTCCGTTTTGTGTTTCCTGATGTATTATTGCTGTTTTCCCTATGTATGTGATGTGTGTGGTGGAGCATTGCCTCTGTAGGCCTTGGTAGGATTCCCTTTTGTGTTTGCTGCTGTATTATTGATGTTTTGCCTATGTAGGTGATGTGTGTGGTGGAGCATTGCCGTGCATGTACATAGGTTTGCCTCTGTAGGTTTTGGTAGGCTTCTGTTTTGTGTTTCATGCCGTATTATTGCTACTTGCCTATGTATGTGTGTACATATGCGTGTTTGTATGTGTGTTTGCACATTGTAGCTTTCCGTATGTATGACTTTGTATGATGTGCTGCGTTGTATGCATCTATATGTATGTGTGGATGTGTATTGTAGCTTTTTGTATGTATGACTTTGTATGATGTGCTGCGTTGTATGCATCTGTATGTATGTGTGGATGTGTATTGTAGCTTTTTGTATGTATGACTTTGTACGATTGTGCTGTTGCACTGTTTTGTGTCATGCATTGGTACACATGATTTTATATATGATATTGTCTTGTTTGTATTATACCTATACACAATTTCAATTTTAATATCATTTGAATATAAAAAACACTTTGTCACTTACCTAATGGCTTTTGCATAAACATATTTGCTTGCACAAGTAGGAAACTGTCTTAGATGTGAATACGTAATCATTAATATCCGGTTGCGGCAACGCGGGTGGCCGGTAGCGGAAAACGCGGCGCGGCGCGGGCTACGCGAACGGACCCCGACGCGAATGCGAAGACAAACATTATATTGTAACGTGTGCGGATAGGTACGTGTTACGCGAAGATCAGTAATGCTTAGACAACATATGGTATCTATACACACCGCTCCCGTACGCAAGAGATCCATAGTAGTTTTTTATATAGGTACGATATGTAATATTTGTTGTTTTTGTACGCAACACATTCAGTAAATGATAATACAGGCTAGATTTGTGTAAGTCACTATTCAGGTGTACGTGTACATTTTCCCGCCAAGCACAAATTTGATCATTTTTTTGCGCGAAGGTTACCAGTACGTGACATGCTTGCGCAGTAGGTGCATTACATGATAGCTAGTAGCCAATGATAAGATGACCGTGTACATTTCCCGCCATGCACAAAATTGTTTATTTTTCTGCGCGACGGCTACCAGTGCATGATATGGATGCGCAGTAGATACATTACATGTTAGCTAGTAGCCAATGTTAATATGCCCAAGTATATTTTCCCCCCACGCACAAATTATAGTATTCTTTATGCGCAAAAGCTAAATATGATTAAGTTAGATGTGCAAAAGATATAGTTACGTATTATGAAGTACTAAGAAAAGAGTGCTAACAGAGTTGAGTGCAAACTACAAACTTTTACGGGAACTTATAATAAAATGTTGGAAGTATCTATCATGATAGCCGAAATGTTAAATTTCCTTTGTTAAGATTAGAACATTGTTTTTCCAATGTCCTGGCGTCCCTATGTTGATTTTCACTGTACTGTTTAAATATTCTTATTCCTAATGTCCAAACGGACATGTTCACTTTTCCCTTTTATTCATTTTATGTTTTTCCAATGTCCTGGCGTCCCTATGGTGATTTTCACTATACTGTTTAAATATTCTTATTTGTAATGTCCAGACGGACATGTTCACTTTTCTCTTTTCTTCATTTTATGTTTTTCCAATGTCCTGGCGTCCCTATGGTGATTTTTACTATACTGTTTAAATATTCTTATTTGTAATGTACAGACGGACATGTTCACTTTTCTCTTTTCTTCATTTTATGTTTTTCCAATGTCCTGGCGTCCCTATGTTGATTTTCACTGTACTGTTTAAATATTCTTATTCCTAATGTCCAAACGGACATGTTCACTTTTCCCTTTTATTCATTTTATGTTTTTCCAATGTCCTGGCGTCCCTATGGTGATTTTTACTATACTGTTTAAATATTCTTATTTGTAATGTCCAGACGGACATGTTCACTTTTCTCTTTTCTTCATTTTATGTTTTTCCAATGTCCTGGCGTCCCTATGTTGATTTTCACTGTACTGTTTAAATATTCTTATTCCTAATGTCCAAACGGACATGTTCACTTTTCCCTTTTATTCATTTTATGTTTTTCCAATGTCCTGGCGTCCCTATGGTGATTTTCACTATACTGTTTAAATATTTTTATTTGTAATGTCCAGACGGACATGTTCACTTTTCTCTTTTCTTCATTTTATGTTTTTCCAATGTCCTGGCGTCCCTATGGTGATTTTTACTATACTGTTTAAATATTCTTATTTGTAATGTCCAGACGGACATGTTCACTTTTCTCTTTTCTTCATTTTATGTTTTTCCAATGTCCTGGCGTCCCTATGTTGATTTTCACTGTACTGTTTAAATATTCTTATTCCTAATGTCCAAACGGACATGTTCACTTTTCCCTTTTATTCATTTTATGTTTTTCCAATGTCCTGGCGTCCCTATGGTGATTTTCACTATACTGTTTAAATATTCTTATTCTTGATGTCCAGGCGGACATGTTCACTTTTATCTTTTCATCATTTTTGTTCTTTTCTAACTTTTGGAGTTTCTATAATGATTTCAACATATTATTTTAATATTTTCACTAACATTCAAGAAAGATGTCTATGGAATGCAACCCTTATAATTACACCGTAGGATACATGACTTTCATTTCCCCTCCCACAACTTATTTACTCTCTCGTTTCCTTTAGAAACTTGTTCTTATTTAAATTCTCCTAATAAATTAGTCGGAACACTTTGTGTGAACTGATGAATAATTGTTTTCCTTTCCCACTCAGTCGGCATTCCTTTGATATTCCCTCCCACTCAGTTGGCATGGCTTTGATTTCCTCTCCCACTCAGGCGGCTTAACTTTGAATTCCCCTCCCACTCAGTCGGCATTTCTTTGATTTCCTCTCCCACTGTAGGCGGCACTCCTTTGATTTCCTCTCCTACTGTAGGCGGCATGGCTTTGATTTCCTCCCCTTTCATATCTTTTACCTAACGTTTGCAGTGCAAGCTCCAAGAAAAATTGCAAAACATGTTGAAACTTGTTTTCTAACACTTTATATTTGTGTGACGTCATACTTTGTATTGTATATATACCGTATTGTAGTACAATTATAATCATTTGAATGCTGACGAGGATACCTGCATGACGTAATTTATTACATCTTCAAATTTAAATTTATTGTATATTATCAGTCAAGATAAAAATTGAACATAAGAAGAAATTATTGTGTTAAGGAAAACAAAACAAGACAAACAAATAGATATATTGAAGTTCCATTGACTGTATTAACAGACATACAGAAACATCAAATTATTATTATTATTATATTTATATTAAGAAGAAACTCAATTCCTGATTACAGATGGAGTTCTTCAACTTGGAGTTTAACGTCGTCGATGAAACCCTCTTCCAGGAAGAGTTGAAGGGGTTGGATAATGCTGAAAGAGTCCTGGCGGCTTGGCAGAAAATTGTGCAATTACAAAAGGATGGTCATAGAGGGAGTGAAAGGTGTGAGTATTTGCTTTCATTATTACATCAGTATTTTGCTTCTGATGAACACACAGTTTTGAATACATGTCTTTCCTCTGCAGATGTGTTAGATCTTTTTTCTGCAGGATTTTTCAGAGGGGAGAACATGTATCATTTAGCGCACGAGAGGTTTATTCATTATTTTAATAGGGGAGAAGGACAACTTGATAGAGTAAATGATAGAGAGGTATCTGAATTTTATCAGTATGGCTCGCGTTTTGTTTTGGCCCAACGTAATGTTCTAGCATCATCATGTAATAATTCCATAGTCAATACCCCTCAAGGAAATTCAAACTTGGGTAATATGATAGATGAAAGAATGATTGTTGATGATGCTGAACAACAAGAATATAATCAAAATTCCGTTGATAATAATGATGATTATATGGAGATACTGGGAAAGTTTTTAGAAGAAGAGTTGGGTATCGATGCAGTTTCATCTGCTCAAATAACCCAAGGGACAACTCCTGTAAACAATGTTCATCCAGATGTGCAATGTTCACGGGATACTATTGGCTATGGATCAGTATCTCCACAAGCAGGACCATCTCACGGAAATGTGTCGCATAGGCGCGACCAAGTTGGTCACAAACAATTTAAAAAATCAGATGATGGTAACTTCGAAATCGTAAGAGACAGCACAAAAGATTTCACGAATTTTAATCTTCGTGGAAGAGAAATCGCTGTTCGTCCAACCGGTGAAAACAATATTGAAAATCCGGAAGGATATATTAAGAAATTAGTTACCTTTGCGTTAGACGAGGTTCTCGCTGACGCCCGAGCAGAGGATTACGTTGGTCTCTGTATCGATAGCTCGAACAGTAGAAACAAAAAACCAGCGTATATTCCTTGGAGAAGAAAGAGCGATTTAAGTGCTGAAGTCATTTTAACTTCATTGGAAAATATACTAAATTCCAATGAAGAATTTTTGCTCGGAAATGAACTCCAATTTCGATTTCATATAGTTAAAAACGTAAGCGGGCAAGGTATTAGGAATGATTGTAATGCCGCCCGTTACGAAGACATGGAAAAAGTGCTTCACCGTCACATTGTCTATATTAACGGCTCTGATATGCTCTGTCTGCCAAAGAGTATTGTCTGGTATTTGGAGAAATATGAAGGAAGTAAATTTACAGTGTATAATTTGAAAAAAGATAATGATAAACTTTGGAAAAGTAAAGCAGAGCGACTTTGTAGTGATGCAAATGTTAATGTTAAAGCAAAGAATGGTTGCGATCTAAGCGATGTTGATACCTTTCAGAAATATTTTTCAGGGAAGTATCAAATTGTTGTTTATATAAGAGATGAATCCGTTAATGAGCGTAAATATAAGGTACTTGTCCCTGGAACTCCTGCACCGAAACAAATGTATATTTATTATGAAAGAGGTAATACAGTTGGCCATTTCGCACCAATTAAGTGCATTACATCGTTTTTACAAAATAGAAAGTACTGCACTAAATGTTTGGAAGCATACAATGAACAAATACGTAAACACAAGTGTGAATTGCGGTGTTCGGATTGTAAAAAGCAGCATTACCAAAACCCCACATTAAGAAAAATCAAGTGTGATGCATGTAATAGAAAGTTTCCTGAGGGTGAATGTTTTAATAATCATTTGGCACGTAATAAAGCTGGCTTTAGTGAGTGTCATTATGTAAAGGTTTGTCCCGATTGTGATCGTATGACTGACAGTAGACTTCGAAAAGTTGCACATAAGTGTGGTGAACATTTTTGTGCCACGTGTAAGGTTCACGTTGAACCTAATCATCAATGCTTTGTGCAAAAATTGAAGCCTACACATATCAAAAGGTTTATGTACATTGCATATGATATAGAAACGATGTTAATGCCGGAAAATGAGAATGGTGAAAGGAAACATGAAGTCGCCCTGATTTGTAGCAGACATACATGTTCACACTGTATAAGTAAATCTCTGGATGATCCCTGCAACTTTTGCGGTGATAAAAATGGAAATCGATCGTTTTCTTTTAAAACAATGGATGACTTCATTAAACACGTGTTAATGGCGCGTCCAGTGTTTCAACGCATAGTAATTTTGGCTCATAATTCTGGGCGTTTTGATGGTATCTTCTGCTTAAGAAATCTAATTGAGAAGCAATATATTATTCCTGATGTTCTGATACAGGGTCAAAAAATATTTTGTATGAATATTGCAAATAGATTCTTCTTCCGTGACACTTATTTGTTCATTGGTTGCAAATTAAGTAAACTACCGAAAACGTTAGGTCTATCTGGAAATTTGAAAAAGGGAGATTTCCCATATTTATTTAACACTTTGGAAAATCAAAATTATGTAGGTCCGGTTCCCGCTATTGAATATTTTGATCCTGATTCGCGATCCACGGAAGAGAGACAACAATTAATCGCCTGGCACCAAGAACGTGCTGCAAGTGGCGAGGAGTATGATCTCCAAAAGGAAATGTTGGCTTACTGTGAAAATGATGTTAGAATTCTTACAGAAGCTATCATCAAATTTAGTAACATCATAGAAGAGAAGACGAATGGTCTCCAATGTTTTATTGCTTGTTCCACGGTTGCAGGGTTAAGTATGAAAACGTACCGTACTCTGTACTTACCGGAGAATACCATTGCTGTAATTCCACCAAAGGGATTTCAACATAATGAGCGACAAAGTGCAAAAGCACTCTTGTGGTTAAAATATGTTGAGCATCAAGTTGGTAGGAATATCCAGTACTGTGGTACTGGTCCGGAGGTACGCTTCGGTAAATACAGGGTTGATGGATATGATCCAAGTACAAAAACAGTGTATGAATTTTATGGATGCAATTTCCACGGGTGTGTTTCATGTATTCCTTATAACCGTGATGAAATTATTCACGGCTCTCAGGATCCTTGCGATACGTATGCAAGACGGTACGAACAAACCATGAGACGCCGAGAATACATTCAAAATCTTGGTGTAAAGTTACATGAGATCTGGGAATGTACTTGGGACAATAAGGTGAAGACAGATAAAGATTTACAAAAGTTCATTAAAGAACATTGTACTCATCTAGCGGATCCTATTGTTCCAAGAATGGCATATCAAGGTGGACGTACTGAAGTCTTCAGATCATACGTTAATTGCAAGGATAATGAGACCATTCAATATTATGATATTACATCTCTGTATCCATGGGTAATGGCACGTAGACCAATGCCGATTGGAATGCCTAAGATTCACAGGGGGCCGGATTTTCCAGAAGTGGAAAATACTCATGGCTTAGTGAAATGCACCATTATGCCTCCTAAAAACATGTATTTTCCTATTCTCCCATATGTGGCAGGTGGACGCTTACTTTTTGGCTTGTGCCGGACATGTATGGAAGAAGAGGGAAATGAAGTTGTAGGGGAATGTACACATGAGGGAATGCAGCGTGCAATAACAAGTACATTTTGTACTCCAGAGCTACACCTTGCTCTTAAAAAAGGTTATAAGATCATCGATATTCACGAAATTTGGGAGTTCGAACTCATGGACCCAGAAGAAGGGAATTCAGGTGGTCTGTTCGGGAATTACGTGAACTCCTTTCTTCAAATGAAACAGGAAGCCTCAGGTTTTCCTGCTTCTTGCAAAACCGAAGAAGACAAAAAGAAATACATCGATGAATATTATGCCCATGAAGGCATTAAATTAAATTATGATAATATAAGGAAGAACCCGGGATTGCGCGCTACAGCGAAATTATACCTTAATTCGCTGTATGGGAAATGGGGTCAACGCCCGGACACGATGAAGTGTACAATCCTCAACAACTCAGAAGAGTTTCTTAGATACCTTTCATCGGCAAGATATGAAGTTCATTCAGTGATTCCAGTCGGTGATAGGCATTTACTAATGAACTACAAGGACTTGGAAAATGATAACACCCCGTTAGGATTTTCCAATGTCGTCTTGGCAGCATTTATTACTTCGTGGGCCAGACTTAAACTTTATGACCTTTTGACTGCTGTAGGACCTGAACGAGCACTTTACTGTGATACGGACAGTATTATGTTTTTACAACGGAAAGATGAGGAACCCGTGTTACAGTTGGGTAATTATCTTGGGGATTTAACAGATGAAGTAGATGAAGGGTGGGAATTTATCACTCTGATTGCTCTTGGCCCCAAAAATTATTGTATGCGGCTTAGAAATGCTGCAGGGGAATTTCGGCACATTTACAAAATTCGGGGGATAACACTGAACCATAGAACCTCTGAAAAAATTAATTTTGAGAGCTTCTATGCGTTAGTGCGAGAAGAAATTGATTCTGTAATAATAGAAAATCCTACAAGTATTATCCGCAAACGTGGGTTCCAAATCTTTTCAAGACGTGAGACCAAAACACACCGTATGGTTAACAAAAAACGTAAACGTATTGATGACGAAGACGATATTCTTTTACATGACGTACAAAAGACTAGGACATTACCATACGGTTACCAAGAGACTTAACGTTTGACCCACGAACGCCAAATGCATATCTTTGACGGTTCGCTTCATATTGAAGCTCGTTGTGAAATAATTGCTATGCAAACTCTTTGTTAAAATTCATATTGAAACTCTATTTATTTATTTATTTATTTATTTATTTATTTATTTATTGACTCTTATTGATTGTGATTATATTAAGAACATGCTTTAATATTCTAGTCATTTTAAATATTCTAGTCATTTTAAATAGTTAGTCATTTTTAATATTCTAGTCATTTTAAATAGTTAGTCATTTTAAATAGTCTAGTCATTTTTAATTTTGTTGAGTGAGAGTGTGTATGCGAATGTATAAAAAGGTGAGCTTTCTATTCCATGCATTCATTTGATAACGAGATGTTAAAGTTTAATCATCCCTCTACGATTTTAATTGCTGGTCCTTCAAGGGCTGGTAAAACTTGTTTTGTAAATCGATTACTTAACGAACGTGAACATATGTTTACTACAACATTTCGTGAAATTGTATGGTGTTACGGTGCAGTAATACCACACTTGGATTCTCATGCAAATATTCGTTTCGTAGAGGGAATTCCAGATATGAATACTTTTCACATTGAAGAAAATTCATTATTAATATTAGATGATTTAATGTCTGAAACCAATGGTGATGTCGCAAATTTATTTACAAAATATGCACATCATAAAAAATTAACTGTAATATTTATAGTACAAAATTTGTTTCCAAAAGGAAAATATGCACGTGATATTAGTTTAAATGCACATTATATTATAGTATTTAAAAATCCACGTGATAAATTACAAATTCAATATTTAGCTAGACAAATCATGCCACGACAAAGTAAACATATCGTTGATGTATTTGATGAAGTTACACGTTCACCTCATACTTATTTATTATTTGATTTAACACAGAAAACAAATGATGCATTAAGAATTCGTACAAACATATTTCCCGATGAAACAATGTACGTGTACACAAGCGTAAAAGACGATGAAATCATAGTGTATGTTTAGTTGTTATCAAGATGTTGAAGGTGAAACAACACTTTAGCACACTCCGTGCTCTGTGTAAATGCAAAGCGGCAAAACGTAAACATATTTTGAAAAATGCGTCAGGTGATTTAATACGAACCATTTCACAAGTTGCTAAAAATACAATAAAAGGGAACATTCCTTTAAATTCTCGTCAGAAGCAACGATTACGTAGACATAAAAAGATCTTGCGAGTTCTTTCTCAACAACGAACAGCATTAAACAAGAAAAGGAAGATATTACTTCAGAAAGGCGGTGCGTTCTTACCAATGTTACTAGGTCCAATTCTAGGAGCTGTAGCAAGTAGTATTTTTGGAAGATAAAAATCATGTCAGGCTTACGTAAAATGATTTTAGTTCCTGAGAATGCAATGCATCAATTTCAATCAAATGCTAAGTCTATAGATACACATCAATCGCGATTAGATGAAGAAATGAGTAATATTTTACAACGTCGTGATCTTAGTGTTGAAGAAAAATGGAAAATGTACCAGCAAGCATTACATCAATATTTACAATATTCATCTACACAAAAACCTGTTACATTACCTATTGTTGAAAAAGAAATTCAAGGATCAACATCATCTGAAGAAAAGAATCATTCTATTTTACCCGTTGTATCGGACATTTTACAATCAGTACCGAAAACACATCGAAGGAAAACAGATCTATTAATTAAGCAATTAATAAATTCGAATAAAATAGATTGGGATCAATCAGGAACAGTAAAGATACATGGAAAACAAATTCCAGGTTCAAATATTATAGATTTAGTGAATGATGTTGTTCGTATGCGAAAATATTCAAGACAACCAGTAGGAATTCAAGAGTTTAAAATTTTGTTAGAAGAACTTAATGTTCCTAAAGAATTTATTTCTACTCCTGTGAGTACACCAAAAGTTATTAGTAGTAAAATTCGTAAAACAGATTTTTTAAAAGGTTGGAAAGAATATAAAATGTAATAAAAAATGACAAAGTTATCAAAAATATATTATGATTATTCAAATCCTGCTTCTTTATCTAGTATTAAAACATTGCAACGTAAAACTAAATTATCACAAAAGAAAATAAAAAAATGGTTAGCATCACAAGATGCGTATACATTGCATGCACCAGCACGAAAAGTTTTCGAGCGAAAGAAATATTATGTTAGTGCACCGAATGAAACATTACAAATGGATTTAGCAGATATGCAAAATATTGCTAAGTATAATAATAATTATAAATATATTTTATGTTGTATTGATATTTTCTCACGGTATGCGTATTGCGTTCCATTAAAAACAAAAAAGGGTCCTGAAATGGTTAAAGCAATCACAAAAATTTTTAAACAGTTAAAATTACCCGTGTTTCATGTACAAACAGATTTAGGCGGTGAATTTTATAATCAACATGTAAAACGTTTATTTCAAGAAAATGAAATTAATCATTATAGCGTGCATTCGGAAATTAAATGTGCATTAGCAGAACGTTTTATACGAACATTAAAAGAAAGATTGTATCGATACTTTACAGCAAAGAATACCTATCGTTATATTGATGTTCTCGATAAAATTGTACATAACTATAATCATACGTATCACAGAAGTATTAAAATGGCACCTGCAGAAGTAAATGATTCTAACATTAATCAAGTATGGAACACGTTATATGGAACATCAACCGCGAAAAAGAAATTAACATGTAAATTTCATCCGGGTGATTATGTACGTGTCAGTAAATATAAACACAAGTTAGAAAAAGGATATTTACCAAAATGGTCGCAAGAAATATTTGTTGTAGATCGATGTATTAAATCAAATCCAGTAACTTATAAATTAAAAGATTGGAATGGTGATGAAATTAAAGGAATATTTTATGCACAAGAATTACAAAAAGTAATAATTAATTCAAATAAAAATTATTTAATTGAAAAAGTACTTAAACGAAAAAAGGGATGGATTTATGTAAAGTGGTTAGGATATCCGTCAAGTATGAATTCATGGATTAAAGCAAAATCTGTTCAGTCTTCAACATGAATTCAACATTTAAACACGACTTTTACGTTACTCTTCCTTCAAACGCAAGTAGTAAACTTTTTGATAATACAACAGCATCGTATAGAGTAAAACTTGCACAACCTATTGATTTAAGGGATGGTGAATGGGGTGTTGCATTAACACAAATCAATATTCCTTGGAGTTTTTATAATGTAGGTGAAAACGAAAAAATTACCATAAATACTGTAATTGATGGTAAACATGAACGTCACGAAATTAATATCATACCAGGATATTATTCTTCTATAAAAAGTATTTTAGATATGTTACCTGAAAATGTACGTATGATAAGATATCATAAAAATAAAAATCAAGTATTTATATCACATATTTTAAAATCATCCGATCAATGTATGATTGGTATTACAAAAGGATTACAACACATTTTAGGTTTTATTAATGAACATTCAACAGATTTTTCTCCTGTTGTATACTTAAAACCACCAAACACACAAGAAAGAATACTACCACGTGGAAAATTCCCGTGCAATTTAGATTATAATATTCCAACTGAAGTAAATGTTTGTGTTGATGTTGTAAAGCAACAACAAGACATTGGACCTTTACTTCGAAAACTGAATGTTTATGATGAAGAGCATGCACGCATCAAATGTTTTCTATTTCACACACCACACTATGTTAAAGTAGAGAAAAAGTATTTTGACACGATAGAAGTAAACTTAAAAGATGAACACGGGCAAAAACTACCATTTCAATTTGGAACTTCAAACTTAACACTACACTTTAAGCAAAAATGATTTCTGATAGTATTGATGATAGTTTTTACATTACACTCGTTTCAAATGCTAGTACTGATGTATATCCAAAAAATAGTCCGTCACATTTTATTAATCAATTAAATAATACTATTCGCTTATCTGAATCCGATTGGTGTGTTGGTTTAAGTGAAATACACATTCCGCTAACATGTCATAATGTTATCGATGGTGAAAATGTTGTTTGGTTTACATTAAAAGATGGGGAACCTCAGAAAAGTAAAATTACACCGGGATATTATTCAACCGTGTACCATTTAATCGAAGAATTAAATAAAGTTTCCAAATTCATAAGATTTAATGTGTCAAATACAGTATTCGTAGAATGTGATCAACGTGTTAAATCACTTACATTGTCACCAACATTGTCTTTACAATTAGGATTTCCTGAAAATAAAGATCTTGTTTTACATAAACGTGGATTTAAACAACCTTACGTTGATATTGGTTATCCACATCAAATTTTTGTGTATAGTGATATTGTACAATATCAATATTTAGGTGATACCAAGGCACCATTATTACGTATTGCAACAATTTGCAATGTGAAATACGGAAAAGTGCAAACAATTACATTTCAAGATATTCATTATTTACCAGTTTCAAAATTTTGTTTTAACAATATCGAAGTACTACTAAAGGACCATGCAGGGCGAAATTTGCCATTTCGTTCTGGGACATTGACGGTAACACTTCATTTTAAACGCGCTGCTCCTAAATAAAAGAAATGAAATCTAGACGTATATGTTATCAACGTGGTCGTGGAATACCTTATTTTTCAGGACCAGTTTATCAACGTGGACATGGTATCGGTAGTTTCTTTAAAGGTTTAGCACGTATTGCATTACCATTCCTTAAACAAGGTGCCAAAGCATTAGGTCGCCAAGCATTACAAACAGGTATACAAGTTGCAGGCGATGTATTAGAAAATCGTCCAATAAAAGAATCCGTTCGCGCACGTGTAAAAGAGGCTGGTGAAACATTAAAGACAAAAGCTGTTAATAAAGTTGGTCAGTTACTATCTGGTAGCGGTAAGAGACGGCCACGAAAACGTAAAGCTCCTGTAATACGAATTGGACCACCAATCAAACGTAAACGTTCTCGTACTGTTAAACGTAAAACAAAAAGAAGGAAGACTAAAGATATATTTTCATAATGGCTTTACTTAATTCAAATAGCCATGAGTGTTGTACTTCAGAATTTGACTTATTTTCCGTTCCAATGACACAAACTGCGATAGAAGCAACCTCTCATGTGGAATATCGTCCTATTTCTACACTAACTTCAGAAGGACCTATTGAATTTGTTATTCCTGGTGAAACAGGTGAATTTATTCATCCTGCTTATCTTTATCTTTATGTACGTTGTAAAATTACAAAATCAAATGGCAATAATTTAGATGCAAACGATGTAGTTGCACCAGTAAATAACTTTTTACATTCATTATTTAGTCAAGTTGATATTTCATTAAATGATAAATTAATTAGTTCATCATCTGGATCTTATCCTTATCGCGCATATATTGAAACCTTGTTAAATTATTCAAATGATGCTTCGCAAACACATCTTACATCTTCTTTATGGTACAAAGATACCGCAAAACAATTTAATTCATTAGATGAAACAAATACAGGGTTTAATAAACGTGCTGCTTTTGTTAAGAATAGTACACCATTTGAAATGTATGGACGTATTCATGTTGATATTGCAAGTTTAGGTCGTGTGCTTCCAAACAAAGTTGGTCTTCGTATTAAATTACACCGAACAAAAGATATGTTTTGTTTAATGCATGCTCCAAATACATCTTATAAAGTAGTGCTTCAAGAAGTTACGATGTATGCACGACGTGTTGACACATCTGCACATGTTGGTATGGAAATAAATTCAGGTATGGTGCATGAAACGGCCAAATTACCTCTTACAAGAGTTGAAACTCGATCATATACAATACCTCAGCAAGTAAATTCATACAATCTTGATAATCTGTTCCTTGGAAATGTACCTAAAGCAATCGTTATCGGATTTGTCTCTAACGCAGCCTTTAATGGGAAATCAGAAATTAATCCTTTTGAATTCCAAAACTTTAACGTTAACAAGTTGCAACTACAAGTTGGTTCAAAATCATTTCCTCCCAACCCCCTCACCCCTGATTTTTCAAATAATTTATACGTTCTAAGTTACCAGACTCTGTTCTCCGGTACAGGAATATTTTATAAAGATGATGGCCATACTGTTACCTATGATGAATATCCGCATGGATACACTCTTTATGCATTTATTCTATCCCCTACTGCTACATTGGATGATACTACGTGGGATGTTGTGCGCGATGCTCCCGTTAATTTAAAAGTATCGTTCAAAGAGTCATTAACACAACCAATCACTTGTATTTTGTATGCTCAATTTGACTCACTCATACAAATAGATAAAGATAGAAATGTATATAGTGATAATTCATTTTAAATTTAAATCAGTTGAGTAGCATGAGGGTTGTTGTTCACTTCTCCGCTTACCGTGGAGAGGATGACGATGAACTTATTGTTAAAGAGTTAGCAATAGCTAATCCAGATATACCATTCATACAAAGCTGGATATTTAAACCTCCGTGCGCTAATACTGAACTGTGTGAAACAATAATAGAAGCAAACAAATACTTGTGTGATAATTTTTATGGAATCCAATGGCATGAAGGAGATGTCGAATACTCACACCTTAAAGAAATTCTTCGCAAATATTGTACAAATATTTCATCTGTTTACACTTTCGGCAAAGCTCGTCAGGACTTTCTGCAGGAAATTCTTCAACGTGATATTATCAATCTCGAGGATTTGGACTGTCCACGGTACACATCTCTAGGATTTCATGTGTCAAAGTGTGCACATTATAATCATCGCTTTGGACATTACAAGTGCAGTGTGCATGAAGCTTTATTATACAGTGAATATGTAAAAGTGTATGACTATGTTTTGTTTGTGAACAATACCAGTGATAAATATATTCCTACTCCGTTAAAGAAATAAACAAAAATCATGTATACAGATGAAATTTTAAAAGTGCTTCTCAGTGATAAACAAACTGGATCATATGTGAATGGAATTTATTCCATTGATACAATTCCACAAACAGTGCAAACTCCTGTTGGACTAATCATTAATCTTGATACATCAGATTCCACAGGAAGTCATTGGGTTGGACTATACATAAACAAAAATCATGAAGGATTTTATTTCGATAGTTTACGAATGCCTGTGCCAAAAGAAATTCATTCATTCTTATGTAAAAATAGTAAAGTTTATTATGTAAATAGTCAACCATACCAAGACGAAGAATCTGTGCTGTGTGGATATTTCGTGTTATTTTTCATGTATCATATAGTACGCAATAATTCATTTGAAAAAACTTTAAGTTTATTTCATAAGACAAAATTAAAAAAGAATGATAAAATTGTATATAACCACGTAAATAAATTTTTAAAAAGAAAACAAAATATTTATCTGAAATAATAATTTTATTGTTTGTATATATTATGTACATAAATATATAAAAATCAAAAAAAAAGATTTTTTTAAAAAATAAAAGTTTCAAATTTTACTTCTTGTGTTTCATTTCACAAACATAAAAATATATAAAAAAGTAAAGTTACATCATTGAAAATGTGTTAGTTAATGCTGTTGATCGTTGGAACTTCCACCAAAAATTAAGTTGTTGGGCATTTCGATATGCACAACCTGATTTTTTCTCAAGTTGTATATTTTGTTCATGAAAAGAACAATATTCATTCATAACATTTGCACATAATTCATTTAATGGTGGGCATTGTTTTGATTCAAGATCAATAACATTATCTAACAAAAATAATTTCTTAATCCAAATGGATTTCTCTGCACCTTTACAATAAAAGGTAGCATCTTGCAAACATAATTGATATACAAGGTTACGTATATGTGATACAATATATCCGTTTTTATTATTCCAAGTTAGTCCATGTAAGTTTGATGTTAACCAATCAACTTGTTTCTGACATCCTAAAGATAATTGATTGTATTCAATCGGAGATTTTACTAAACAATGGAAATTTACTGTATCATCACATGCAATTAAACAAAATTCACGAATAATAAATTCATTATTTGAAATCTTAAAACCTTGTATGTCGATAATGTATTCATTAACACATGGTGAAATTTCATGTTTACGATTCAACAAAAACGGAATTATTTGTCCTACAAATTCCATGTTGTTTAAACATTCTCGCGTTTTTCGTATAAAGTTTATACTTGAGATTTCACTATGATGTTCTTCAAACACTTCAAACAAATCAATAAGAGTTATTTCATTGGATAAATGCTGTACAGCAAAAGTTCCAGTATCATGAAGAAGCAAACACCGGTGTTGAAGATTCAACGTGCATTGTTCACAGGAAATAATATTTAAACGTAAGTATACATTTATAGTTTTTAAAATACACAGTTCACTAATATTATTGTCACTACAAGATACACAAATATAATCACCACCACCACTAATATGAGAATACATGTTTTTAACACTGTCACTTCAGTTTGCATACACACACGCACAATCACTTTGCAAAGCCTTTCTTTTTGTCTTTGCTTTTAAAAATTTTAACTAACTCACTCAAAAAATTAGGATCCTTTTCTTCAATTAAGTCAAAAAAGGTTTCATAAAAGAGTTCTTGTGTAAATATGCCGATAATATGCGTTCTCGCATATATATAAAATAAGTCCTCTACTTCAACATCCAGCAAAGATTTCAAGGCGCGATCTTCTAGTTCCTCTGGACTCAAAAACAAACAGTCATGCCCCATTTGATTAGCCAATGCTTCTGCGCATCCACCACAAATTAATATTCTATCAGTGTCCCAATTAAGAATTGCATCTATTACACAATCACGATCCACTTTCTGACTGGAACATGTACAGTTAAAACTCCAAAATCTGGAACTGGATCGGCTTAACAGTGAAGGTGATGCAGGTGGCGTTGGCGACACCGTTGGAGATGGTGTCTCTGGTTCCTCCAATTCGCCTTCTTCATCCGAAGATGATGAATAAATTTCATCATCCGAAGATGATATATAAACTACTTCAATAGAGTCCGGGGAATCCTGCCTGTTGTCGGTCTTTAACTTCTTAGTTCCCGCAGGAGGCGATGATAATGTCTCCTCGTCGTCGAGTTCGCTAAAAACTAACTTGCGAACGGGAGCCATAGCGTAATACATAAAACACTCTCCTGAAACTCTGTATTTAAGCGTTTACGTCACAACAAAATGGCGTCCTAACAACATCAAGTTCATACAAGTCTCCCTATCACGTGATCATTAAAAATCTTGGATTTTTTCCCATGCGTACGTGACTAATCAAGGTCGAACTACTTCTCTAAATACAATAGAAAACTTTTAACGCGCACCTGTGTTCTACCTCTCCCCCAAACAATATACGCTTTTCTTAGAAATTCCAAAACATCTATTGTATACAAATATTGTCAAGGACAAGCGACATTCCTGTCCACAATAAAAACTTTTAACGCACACCTGTGTTCTACCTCTTCCCCCCAAACAAACAAAAGCTTTTCTTCGAAATTCCAAAACAAACCTCTGCGTACGTGACTAATCAAGGTCAAACTACTTTTCTGTCACAATAGAAAATGTTATAAACAATATACGCTTCTCTCACCCCCACCCACCACATTCTTCAACTACTTCTCTGTCAACAATAATCGTTTAAAAGATTACATGTACACACATCTGCGACATCCATTGTTCCCACCTGCGTACGTAAACCCTCAAGGATAAACCACATTCCTCTTAACAAAAGACCTATTGCCAACACTCACCCTAATTTGCATAACAAAGAACTACTTCTTTGAAAATTATCTACTAACCATTACCCACCGACCCATTCTTTTCAATGCATTGTAGAAAGAATCTTCTGAACACTGGTGAATTTATCTACTATTTCGCTTGAAGGCTTCCATTTTTTTCTTTTTCATTTGTTTCTATTTACTTACCTAACATAAGTATATCTAACACATGTAAGTTAAAAAAAAAACTTTTGCATATTGATACTTGTAACAGTAGCAACAGGACTTACTACTCGCTTATCGAGACAGTCAAATTTTGGTTGCACCCCATCCCCCCACCTTTACGTTGGTTACTTTACCTTGATTTGAGACTTTCAAATTTCATCCTATTTTCCACTGAAAAGTATCTGTAATTCAGCAAGGAGATAATTAAATTGAAATTTATTGTAATTTAGCCCATGACAAACACTTTACCATTTTATATTGTAAAGGTCTGATCCTCTGATATTGTAACAGAACGGTGATTGAGCGTAGAAATTCAAACTATGATTAGTGATAATTTCACAGCCTTCTTTTATTACAGGTGTAAACTCTTTAGTCAGTAGAGAAGAGGACGTGGATCATAGGTCAGAGTTGATGACGATGCGTTTTGGTGGGTGGTAGGTCAAGGGTTAAGTTTTCATTGACCCACGCCATCTCTGGCCTATAGACCCGGATTCGATTCCAGGTGCGAGCTCATGTGGATCGGTTCTCACGTTAAGCTGAGGTCTACGTCTCGGCGCTGAAAGACGATGAATTGCGAATCAACAACCAACTTTATACTAAACATTTGACTTTACCATAAAACCAATAACAATAAGTTAAAATAAATTTTGAGACAAGAAAGCCACCTGCAATGCTCAATTCAAACAAAACATCACCTAATTTAAATATGTTACGGTGCCGGAAGCGTTAAGTAAAGTATACCACATAAATTTTAGTCGGTTGGAGTAAAGCGTCATTTTCAACATCGATGTTATATAAGGTGTGTACCTAGAGTTAAAGCCGAAATCCGACCTAAGTAGTTCAAACTTTAAACTTCTTCCATTAAGAATCGAACCTGGAACCCCATGTACTAAAGAGCCGCGCGTTATCCACTATAACACACGGGAGGGCAAATGCAATTATAGATCTTCGCAGAAAATAGCTGAATTTGTTTTAATTCTATCTGCCAAGTAAAGCTGCCTTTAAAACGTGTCTAACGTAAACAAAACAAAAGTATGTTGTAATGAAGGTCTAGTCAGGAAGGAACATAGCACCAGTTTTGGAAAAGAGACGTATCAGAAGAGCTACGCGGCATTGATTTTTCTAAGGAAGGAAATTTCTAAAAACTTTGCTCCAATGTTTTGATCAGAGTAAAACTTTAATTTAAATCTATTCCAGAGTAATGTCGGATTTCGCCATATTTCATGTACCTAAGCACAGTCTTGTTCAAAAAATCCTACCCACTTTGCAATCATAAGTTCAAAATAATACTTTGAATTGAAGAAAATTTTGTTTGATCTAATTCTATCTTTGGATAAGGATACAGGGCTTTTCAAAGAGAATGGATTACGTATTTTTTTTAACAAGACTGTACGTATGCAACGACGTAATCATCTCGTTTTTATTACGATCACGCTAGTGAACCTTATAAGATTCTAGTGGGAGGCGTACATCCGTTCGTTACTCATCACGCTGACTCCTGAACGAAAACGAATTTTGGAATCATTTTTTGCAACAGACAGCTAGAACGAATATCTCGACCGATTTTGTTAATAGAGCCAATCCGCTGACATCTTCACGGCTAACGGTAGTTCTTCACATCCCGTTTAGAATTTATAATATTCCCTAACTTCTATGCAACCTGCACAGAAGCAAAGCAATGTTGGTTGTCTATGATAAAGAGGTATAAATAGCCCTATTTACTTGTGCCGTGTCATATTTCTTACTGTCTTAAGAGTTTATTTTACTGCATTAAAATTACCTACAGCTACAGTTGATGATTAAACAAATAAGACAATATTATATACTTCCCATAAACACAATATTGTGGTTTAGAAAACAAAGAAAAAAGTAGGAAGAAAAGAAGAGTGGCGGTATTTACTAACTAGACATTAGTTTTATCAGAAGGATCCGACTTAACCTGATTGCTCACAATTGGGACCCGCACTCGAGTGTCTTATCAAATACAAATAACATATAGCCCTAACAATTTAGCTGGGAACCTATATTCGATCAAAATTATTTCCAACTGGGCACCGCACTTCCTATTATTGGTTGTGTTTATCAGTGACATACGCAAATGTGTTTCGGTTTAACGGCCCCTGAGCAAAATATTATAGAAACATAAACGTACGTAAGATAATTTTATATATACAGTAAAACCACAATTATCCGCGAGTGTCACGAAATTTTTCTTTTCTTTAATCCTCCTGCAGTCGCGCACAATTATTTTTCATACGTATATTAGTCGCTGTGGATTGACTACGCATATAAATATGTTACTGTATATTCTAAAACAAAAAATAAATTGCAAACTATAAATCAATATTTTCAACAATAGTGCACGTTTCGAACAGCAACGCTACTCTGATAAGTAGAAGCCGATTGTTGTATGAAAAATGGGAACTGTGAAGAATGATTTGCGTGGTAGTAATAATATGGGTCTTCAAGGAATTTGTGGATGAGAGGCAGGGTACGCCTCTGCGTACGCCACTGAATTTTATATCTTTCCTGCTTCAGGGACAAAGCATGTTTATTTATACCCACGACACAGTAAGGGCGAGAGAAGCAGGCACAACATATGACTCACAAAAAAGTCACCTAAATCCATTCAGGAGTGCTTTATTTTTTTTAATCTTCGTAATCCTTCAATTAAAAAAAAAAAAGAAAAAGAAAAAGAAAAAGAAAGAAACCATGAAACAACTTATCAATTTGAAACGTCAAACAATAGTTTTTCATTCCTATCTCTAACCTAATTGTGATACGCTTCACAACAACTGGTCCTTCTTCCCAATAGCAGTAGGGAGAAGATAATTGAAAAGGTCTCGATAACTATTTAGGAGAACAGATGGGAAGCGTTGATGTAAATGTCACATGCATTGTCACTGCGCATGCTTCAAATATATATATTTTTTTACAGTATCCAACATCATTGAAATCCTGAACAAAAAAGATGTTTCCAAACAGCAACTAAAGTATCGGAATGATCTTGACTCCCACTTGCGCACGCAATACCCATATATGGAGAGTCCGTAGCGCTGTGACGTCACGTGGACTAAGCCAGGATTGCCAAATGATGGATTATTAACATTTTCGTTCGAGGAAAAGTGTCTAGTTTCGTAACTGCCGGTTTCAGTTCCAATCTTCTAATACTCAAAGCTGGGAGAACGTTTAGGACTCCCTAAGAATATTATTCTGTTGAGAGAGAATGTTCCTCTTAGTTATTATGTTGTTTTTATTCGTCTGATTGAATAGCCTCCTTACCGTTCTATCAGGCTTTTCTTTTCAAACCCTTACGTGTTTAATGGTTATTACGTACTATTCTTTTAGGCAGTCTTATTGCATTCTATTTGTTATTTAGTATTTTAAGTTTTTAATCAATGTACTTAATTTTTATTTAGATACTTTATTTTTATTTATTTATTTATTTATTTTTACTTTTTGGTTGGAAAATAAATGAAATGAACCTTTTTCAGTTTTACGTCCCTCGTTTATGCCCTTTGGGCTAAGGGAGACTATGATTAAAGTGAATGATGTTGCAAAAATTGGTGGAATGAGGAAGTGGGAGGGAACGGGAGTACCCCGAGGAAACCCACCACAAACTTACTTGGCCGGGATCGAACCAGAGACTCGGAAACATCAGTAACATGGTCCAGCTATGTAACGCATTAGGCTGGTGATAGCAGTCACGGGTTCGAGTCCATCCCACTCAGTAATGCGTGTTATGCGTTTTCCTTCCACTACGCAGTTCATTATACCGTTATCCGTTTCTCATTGTGATATTTAGTCTACAAGGTAGAAGAACGGAACAAACTCAGAAAGAAACCAGTTGAAAATGCTCCAAAAGCATTGTCAGAACCAACTTTAAAAGAATGATTTTTTTCTTATTAACTTCTACAGACTTTATACCAACTGCTCTATGTACTTTATTATTATACTCATTAAACAATTCTTGTAATATATCTATCCATTTATAATTTCCTTCAGTACTATTTTTTCCCCACATATTTTATTTTAAGAGTTCTGTTAAAACGTTCTACGATATGTTGTTTGCTCAAAATGGAGGGCTAAAAACTGAAGAATTTGCAAAAGATAATCTCTCTAGGACTTACGGTTCCCGAGATATGGCTCCTTAAATCTCTCGAAATTCGAACTTTTTAGGCCAATATCCCGGGAACCATAAGAGTGACAAGAAAAATGCCATCTCTTTCTTAAATAATTGCTAATGCTCTATCGAATGCAGGGCTCAAAATTGAAAAATTCACAAATGACAGACAGACAGACGGACAGACAGAGAATTCAATAACGAACTCTAAGTTCGTTGAAAATATTTTCACAGCAACATTATTTTTCTTTACGTGAAATGTTGCATGTATTCAACAAATATCAAAAGAAAAGAGATAATTAAACCGAAACGTCATTTATAACGGGAAATAATCGGAGTAATTGAGAAGCTCCAGAAGAAAGGATGAAAGCGAGTAATAAGAAACATGAATGACGCAACAGTGATCATGATCATCTCTTTCAGTGTAGTGATGGGCAGTGGGAATATTCCCGGTGGGAAGGAAAATAAAAATTGGGAATATTCCCGGATTTTTCACTGGCATATAAATTTCCGGGAAGAAATTTATTTTCATTCCTTTACTTTCATTTATTGTCATTTACTACTAGGTTTTAAATAATTTGGAGGTTAAAATATTGAAATTCGTTGACTGTACTTTTTCTAATAGTTAATAATATGATTTTTAAATTTCCATTTCCATTTGTACTATAAAGTAGCAAAATACCAATTTATAAATGAAAAGCAACAAACCAGTAAAGTAATCTAGAAATTCTGTAGATGTAGAGTTGAAGTACTATCAATACACCAGAAATCACCGTTAGTAATAGACGTTGTCTGTCTGCTGCCTCTGACTCAGAGCTTCTGAATAGGTACTCGGGCTTTTCTTACATGTAAATTAACGCATGAAATTTCGAGATATGAGTAGGAAGAAAGGTCGTGTGTGGCAGTATCTTGCAAATATTGTGGACATAAATATGTATGCGCAAATGTTGATAAAATTATGAGACATGTTTTCTGGCAGTTATCCAGAAACGTTTATAACATTTAAAAATTTAATATATTTATAATATCAGTAGAGTCAAGTTTAGAAAATACACCTACGTATAAATTTAAAATGTTTAGCGGTGTAAAACTATGTGGACTTCCTATACCAAATGTTTTTCAACATATTTACTCGCATAAAACATATTGTAAGTAAATATACAATTTGCGTACTCTCTAAATAATACAATAACATAATACCGTTCAGAATGTACATTTTTAAAAATCCTCTGGAGACAACAGTAATAAATATATTGTGATAAAAAAAGGTATTTAATTTTTAAATCAATATGGGCCTAGTAATAGAATACAAATTTCTTTCGTTTACACATAAATTCCCGGAATATTCCTATTTTTGGGAGTCTTCTCGGGAATTTTCCCTGTGAATATTCCTGAAAAATATTTTCCCGGAAATTTATCCATCACTATTTCTGCGGCGAGGAACCTCCGGGGTTCCGTAATTCATCGTTAAACCGACCGATTATGATTCTTTGAAATTTAAATTGGCAACCCTGTGCAGCAGCACGTGTTCCCAGGAACCGGCAAGGAGGCGTGGTCGCAACAGAAAAATGTCACAACTTTTTCCTTCACCTCGCACCCTTCCCCCACAAACAAGAAAGAAAGAAAAAAAAACACGAACCATATGTTTCGAATGATGGCAATGCAGCAGGTTGTGAAGGTATGAATTTAGTTGCGGTGCATTTTCCCTGCATTGTGTTCGTCCAATAATGGCTGGTGGTGTTATGAGAGCAGCTGCTGTTATTGAACGGTGCAAAAGACGCATTGAAAGCAACATTTGTAGCCCAGCGATACGTGAGACAAATAAACAATTCGCCATCGCTACTTGCTCAGGAATTACAAATATTTGACCACGGACCGTTTCGCTTTATCACAAGCAGCATAAGCCTTGTTCATGCAGAAAGAACGCCTACGAACGGACTAAAATAAACTTTCTGATCGTTCTATGCACCCATTTAGTTCAATGTTCAGATAGTTTCTCAGACTGATTCATGTATGTGGAATAAAATACAACCTTCATTATCTATTTACATTGTTATATGTTATACAGTAAAACCTGTCTTCAACGGACCCTTTATTAAACGGAAATATTTCATGGTCCCATGAATTTACTGGCGAAAATCGTGTTAAATTCTCTTCATTGAACGGAAACTGTATTACGTCGATAACGGAAACCAAAATTAAACCTCTTAACGGAAAATTTCAAGTTTCGGAGTGCAGCATTTGGAAAGTATTTACATATCGATTATTTAGTGAGAGGTTAGATATATTCTTCGCAAAATAGGCAGTGACGTACAAATCGAAACAGACACAACGGATATACTAGGGATGGCCAGATCCGGATATTTTTGGATCCGGATCCGAAAAAACAGGATCTTGGATCCGGATCCGAAATTTCGGATCTTGGATCCAGACCTGAAATACCGGATCTTGGATCCGGATTCGAAATTCCGTGTCAGAAAGTTCGGGTCTTCCAATCAGCAAAATTTTCGAAATTATTGACAAAGTGATTTTCATTCCTATGCTTAAAATAAGATTTTAAGACACTTTTGGTATCTGATCGTGTGACAGCCTTGCGTTCTCTTCATTCTGTTGATATTTGGTTTTCGTGCCTTAATATGTCACAATTACTCCAAATTTGATTGAGTAAAACTGTCGACTTAGGTGAGAGCAATCTCATTGTCAGATTCGATTGTAGTGGAAATACTTGACCGAAAAGGTAGTAAATCTTTTTTAAAGCGGTCGTCCTGATGGAAATTTGTCCTTTGTTTTCTGTAACACTAGTCAAATGCTGGGATGAAACCTTAGTCTCAAGCCCAAGCTTCTTCATTAGACTCAGGCTGCTTACTTTTCTAATTCTTTCTGGGTTATTGTGGTCACTGAATGAGGCCATTTCCTAGTCGTGATGGGCTAGGCCATTGCTAATAGAACAGCCCATAAAATATAGATCAAATCAAATTAAGGAGCAACTTCCTTTTCTTGCTCTTGATGAGATTTTTTTCTTTCTTTAAAAATACGTTTCTCTGTGACCGTACCACTCCAGTTAGAATTAAGAATTGTAGTAGAGATGAAGTTCTAAATGGCAATTAATGTATCAAAATCAATGTATTAATGTACTGTATGTGTATACAAAATACCATATGGAGCCTCGAGCAGTAACACGTATCTTTGTAATTAGTAATTCACTACTATTAACTCTGCATTGGTTGTATAAGGAGCTATATCATTCATGTAAACACATAGGCGGATGCAGGGGGAGGGCGAAAATTCGTTCGCCTCTACCCAGCGCCACCATTAACAGTGTACTTTAGTAGTAATTTGTGGCAATTTCAGATCATCTAAGTAATTTTTCACTGCTAGCATCCCCAACCGCCCCCTCCAGGAGTCCGTTCTGGATTCGCCCCTGCCCAAACATAATATACAACTCATTCAAGAGTACATTTTGGTAGCTTTTTAAAATTTTTAACTTAAAGGATTGTCATTTCTCGTGGCTACTTATGCAATTTTGTCCACAGGCATACATGGAATTTCCAGTCATTACGCAAATACATTTATATACTTAATAGACCTCGGCTAGTTGGGGGCTTCGCCACTAGACCCCCGTTACTAGGGCCTCGCACCACAAAAGCCTCTAATCATAATCAATTTAAAAAGAAATGTCTGGGGATTTGCCCTTAGACCCTCTGATATCTCATTTGATCGGCCTATGACCACGTACCTCGTAAACCTACAACCATACCGAATCTCAGTTCAAATATCAAATTGTATGTAATAACATTCCGGTATCCCGAGACATACCGAATTTCAGTGCGAGTACATGGGGGCTTTCCCCACAGCCCACACATTTGCTCGGTCTACGGCCTCGCACATCATACGCCTGCAGACATAACGAATTTTTAAGGGGGCGCGGTGGCTCAGTGGTAGAGCGTTCACCGCCGGTGTTTGGGGTCCGTGGTTCGATCCCAGCTCGCGCCGTGTGGACCTTGTGGTGTATAAACACCGTGCTCGTGGGTTTTCTCGGGGTTTTCCCGTTTCCTCCCACTTTCTTCATTTCATTTATTTCTCATAATCACCGTCTCCTTTAGCCTAACCGGCATAAGTGTGGGACGTAAAACTGAAGGATTTCATTTCATAACGAATTTTTGTTCAAATAACAAGTTTCATTTCTCTAACATTCCACGATTCCGAGATATAAAAGTCTTTTCTCCCGCCCCTTTTCTTCCCCTCTAAGACATACATCAAAAAACGCTTAAGTACATACCTAATTATTTTAAATGTAAAGTCCAAATACCAAATTCTATGCTCCTAACCTTCAGAGGTTCCCAGATATCGACATGTTATTATAATAATTAAAATCCCCACCCTCTTTCCTTTCCATCTCTTTTCTTTTCCTTTTTACTAAAACGTCAAAAAACACTGAAACACATGTCAAATTATTTTCAATGAGAAATGCAAATACCAAATTTCAAGTCTCTAACCTTAAATGATTGAACATATTAATACAATAATTCTAATCTCCACTTAATTTTCTTCTCGCCCTTTTTCTTCTCTTCTGGGCCACATATCAAAAAAAACGTTGAAATGCGTACCTAATTATTTTAAGTGAGAAGTCCAAATACCAAATTCCATGTTTCTAACCCTTTAAGTTTCCGAGATATAGGCATATTATTATACTAATTGCAATAATTGCAATTACCACCCGTTCTTTTACTTTCTACATCTTCCCTGCCCCTTCTAATTTAAATATCAAAAAGCACTTTAACAAGTATCAAATTATTTTCAATGAGAAACCCAAATACCAAATTTGAAGTATCTAACGTCAAGAATCATCATTATTTTCCACCCCATTTCCCCCCTTCCTCGTCGAATTTCCCAAAGTCCTTCCTTAGTGGTATCCTGCGTCACAAAGCCTATAAACTGTCCAAATTTCATTGTAGTTTAAGCGATTTGGCCTGTACGGTGATCTGTCACTCACTCACTCAGGACTTTGCCCTTTTTATATAGAGAGATTTAAGATTTTATTGGAAAGCCATGAATTTTGTCCTAAGGCCGCCAGTGTCTTAGAAATGTAATAGTTTTGCTATAAACTTTAAGCAATCAACTGACTGAAGTGCGTCTATATGTATTATGCAAAATGCCGCTTATGATATTTATTTTGCTCGTAATAAAAAATAGAAATAATGACGAAAATTCAAAGACATCCATGATTTTAGCATAATGCTGCAGGAGTTCAGATCATTGAATTAATCATAAGAGCCGACTGTATAAGATAGACTACATTAAATTCCGATGTGGCACAAAGAAAATATGCAGCATTACTATGCAGTTTTTCAACGTTATAACTCATTCTGAAAATATTATCATAGGTCTCACAAACAATCGAGTTTTAATCCTAACTCGATTAATATATAACAAAAGGCAGATCTATACAACTACTGACTTGAGATGAAAGTGGCATACTTGTAGTACGTTTAAAGATATACTAAAGACTAAATGATGGGGTGTGCGCAACAGTGGTCTAACCCCGAAAAATGTAAAAATGAGATTTTCATGTAATCTTTTGTCATTTAAATTGGTCTTCCCACTGAGTTAGATAAAATTCACCTAGTAAATTTTATGCATATGGATATTTTAGTTCTGGGTCTCAATCTAAGGCCTAAAATATTCAAATCAGGAGTCCGAATCTCAACTTCGAAATTTCGGGTGTGGATCCAGGAACCGAATATCCGGATCCAATATTCGAAACTTCGGATCCGGATCCAAGATCCGAAATTCCGGATCCGGATCCAAGATCCGAAATTTCGGATCTGGATCCGAGATCCGAATCTTATAGGATCCGGATATTATAGGATCCGGATATCCGAGATCCGGATCCGTCTGGCCATCCCTAGGATATACGAGTACAGAATTATACGAAAAGTCAAAGGAGAAGAGGAAGTCAAGGAAGAAGAGAATGTAGCATTGAATTGAAACAAGAGTGTAGGCTAAAGATTTATCAAGATTCTGTCAAAAATTTAAGGAACTGCAACATTTGCCTTACGTCGAAATGACACTGATATGCTTAGTGTGATCCCTAAGGCTAAAAGTCTTTGTGTAAAGTTAAGCAGACAAGCAGCGATATGTATAGAAAACCTCCTTGACTATTGGAAAAGTTAGCGTGTCTGTATACAATATTTCTCTGCTTATTGTAAGTTTTGTATTTATTAATTCATAGTAGAAATAAATACTGGAAATTGACTAAGATATGTATAGCATCTTATTTTATCTCAGTATGCTCATTACTTGATTTTTTTTTCATAGATCTACCTTCGTTAACCGGAAACTTATCTTTAATGGAAATTTTAGCGAGTCCCGTTCGATTCCGCCAAAGATAGGTTTTACTGTAGTAGAGTTTTAAAGATTTGTTTACAAATAAGTGCTTCTTGGTGAAGTGTTTCTGTACGAAATGCTACTAAATTCGGTGAATTATATTATTTATTCGAACAGCCTATCCAAGTAAACACATGGAGTATAGTGTGTTCACTGAATAGGAGTGCAGTTCGGCAAATGTCTTTGAAGTTCCCATGCTGTATTTTACAACAGTATCCCTTCCTCCCTCAATCCCTCTTTTGACCACTGTCTGTTCCTTCTTCTCAATACTATGGCTTAAGGGGCATTGCCACGCTACAAGGACTTGTATCTATCATTTTAAAAAAATCTTGAAACTTTACAATATTTCACCATGTAAACACATGGAGTATAGTGTGTTCACTGAATAGGAGTGCAGTTCGGCAAAAGTCTTTGAAGTTCCCATGCTGTATTTTACAACAGTATCCCTTCCTCCCTCAATCCCTCTTTTGACCACTGTCTGTTCTTTCTTCTCAATACTATGGCTTAAGGGGCATTGCCACGCTACAAGGACTTGTATCTATCATTTTAAAAAAATCTTGAAACTTTACAATATTTCACCATGTAAACACATGGAGTATAGTGTGTTCACTGAATAGGAGTGCAGTTCGGTAAATGTATTTGTATTTTACAACAGTATCCCTTCCTCCCTCAATCCCTCTTTTGACCGAAACGTCTTAACACCCACTGTGCCTGTTCTTTCTTCTCGATACTAAGGCTTAAGGGGCATTGCCACGCTACAAGGACTTGTATCTATCATTTAAAAAAAATCTTGAAACTTTACAATATTTCACCATGTAAACACAGGGAGTATAGTGTGTTCACTGAATAGGAGTGCAGTTCGGTAAATGTCTTTGTATTTTACAACAGTATCCCTTCCTCCCTCAATCCCTCTTTTGACCGAAACGTCTTAACACCCACTGTGTCTGTTCTTTCTTCTCGATACTAAGGCTTAAGGGGCATTGCCACGCTACAAGGATTTGTATCTATCATTTAAAAAAATCTTGAAACTTTACAATATTTCACCATGTAAACACATGGAGTATAGTGTGTTCACTGAATAGGAGTGCAGTTCGGCAAATGTCTTTGTATTTTACAACAGTATCCCTTCCTCCCTCAATCCCTCTTTTGACCACTGTCTGTTCTTTCTTCTCAATACTATGGCTTAAGGGGCATTGCCACGCTACAAGGACTTGTATCTATCATTTTTAAAAAATCTTGAAACTTTACAATATTTCACCATATAAACACATGGAGTATAGTGTGTTCACTGAATAGGAGTGCAGTTCGGCAAATGTCTTTGAAGTTCCCATGCTGTATTTTACAACAGTATCCCTTCCTCCCTCAATCCCTCTTTTGACCACTGTCTGTTCTTTCTTCTCAATACTATGGCTTAAGGGGCATTGCCACGCTACAAGGACTTGTATCTATCATTTTAAAAAAATCTTGAAACTTTACAATATTTCACCATGTAAACACAGGGAGTATAGTGTGTTCACTGAATAGGAGTGCAGTTCGGTCAATGTATTTGAAGTTCCCATGCTGTATTTTACAACAGTATCCCTTCCTCCCTCAATCCCTCTTTTGACCGAAACGTCTTAACACCCACTGTGTCTGTTCTTTCTTCTCGATACTAAGGCTTAAGGGGCATTGCCACGCTACAAGGACTTGTATCTATCATTTAAAAAAAATCTTGAAACTTTACAATATTTCACCATGTAAACACAGGGAGTATAGTGTGTTCACTGAATAGGAGTGCAGTTCGGTAAATGTATTTGAAGTTCCCATGCTGTATTTTACAACAGTATCCCTTCCTCCCTCAATCCCTCTTTTGACCACTGTCTGTTCTTTCTTCTCAATACTATGGCTTAAGGGGCATTGCCACGCTACAAGGACTTGTATCTATCATTTTAAAAAAATCTTGAAACTTTACAATATTTCACCATGTAAACACATGGAGTATAGTGTGTTCACTGAATAGGAGTGCAGTTCGGCAAATGTCTTTGAAGTTCCCATGCTGTATTTTACAACAGTATCCCTTCCTCCCTCAATCCCTCTTTTGACCGAAACGTCTTAACACCCACTGTGTCTGTTCTTTCTTCTCGATACTAAGGCTTAAGGGGCATTGCCACGCTACAAGGACTTGTATCTATCATTTAAAAAAAATCTTGAAACTTTACAATATTTCACCATGTAAACACAGGGAGTATAGTGTGTTCACTGAATAGGAGTGCAGTTCGGTAAATGTATTTGAAGTTCCCATGCTGTATTTTACAACAGTATCCCTTCCTCCCTCAATCCCTCTTTTGACCACTGTCTGTTCTTTCTTCTCAATACTATGGCTTAAGGGGCATTGCCACGCTACAAGGACTTGTATCTATCATTTTAAAAAAATCTTGAAACTTTACAATATTTCACCATGTAAACACATGGAGTATAGTGTGTTCACTGAATAGGAGTGCAGTTCGGCAAATGTCTTTGAAGTTCCCATGCTGTATTTTACAACAGTATCCCTTCCTCCCTCAATGCCTCTTTTGACCACTGTCTGTTCTTTCTTCTCGATACTAAGGCTTAAGGGGCATTGCCACGCTACAAGGACTTGTATCTATCATTTAAAAAAAATCTTGAAACTTTACAATATTTCACCATGTAAACATATGGAGTATAGTGTGTTCACTGAATAGGAGTGCAGTTCGGCAAATGTCTTTGAAGTTCCCATGCTGTATTTTACAACAGTATCCCTTCCTCCCTCAATCCCTCTTTTGACCACTGTCTGTTCTTTCTTCTCAATACTATGGCTTAAGGGGCATTGCCACGCTACAAGGACTTGTATCTATCATTTAAAAAAAAATCTTGAAACTTTACAATATTTCACCATGTAAATATAGTCTTGAAAGGGTCACACAACATTTTTTTTTTTTATCTTGCAAGGAATTGAACCATGTGCAACTTTCTGGGACGTCTTGCTTGCTACCTGCTATCGCCCTCCCGCGGACATAAAAGAAAAACCAGTTTCGCCGCTTCCGAAACAACGAATTGTTTTGGACAGGGAGGGGAAGTGCGCCAAAATACACGTTTTTAATGAGGAGGTTCACTATTTGTTCACTAGATTGCAGTACTGCATAGGTGGAGATACCTTTCTTGAATTCAGGAAGTTGTAACATCTAAACCGTAAATAGAAAAATTGGGTTGCAAGGTTTTTTTTTTTTTTTTAAGACAGCTACAAGTTCTTAATATGAAACTGATATCAGGCAAAGAACAAGAAAGAACAGGGAATCGAGTCGTGACTTAAAGGACAGCATTTGGAACTATGTCGACTAGGACTCCACATGGAGTTGACAAACAAGCAACTGTCCATTGTTTAAAATAAGGGTTCTTGTTGGCCACTTAGTTATCGAGGGTGTTTTCCGCAAGATTTCTCGGACGATGACTTATTTATGACATGAGCCACTACACGTAGAAGGCGACAGACATTCTTTATATACGAATTGCATTCCGGTTGAAGAAACAAAGTATACTCAATACCATTAAATTCAGTGAGAAGTTTATAGTTGCGGGAGGAAGGTAACTGGCTGGCAAGGGAGCCGATACTGGAGGGAAATGCTCATGTGGGCCCTATGTATTTTTATAAATATACAATAGTTGGCATAATTTTCATTTAATTTGTCTGAAAATCCTTGTATATGCCTTTTTAGACCCTTGTCTGCAACCAAACACAAATCTGAATGCCCCCCCCCCCCAAAGTTTGAGAAATCGGCGCCCTTGCTGGCTGGAATGAAAATTTGAGGTTTGAAGTTCATAAATTACCGTGTAGCAGTGGCGGATATAGCCCGGGGCCGGGGGCCTAGGCCCCCTAGTTTTTTGTGACAAAAATAATTGAAGCCATTATTTATATATTCTAGACAGTTTATAGTAAACCCACAATACACTATCATAGTTTGGGGCCAGCTACCCCCCAGTTTTTATCTTCTAGATCCACCACTGCCGTGTAGATTGTAGAATATACTATACCTTTGTCGCACATGATGGTTTGCCCTGTGGGAACTGTTAGGCTGTGTAGTGCAGTGCTATTTAACCTTTATTTCTCGCGTATCCCTAGACACAGTTCGCCATCCAATTGTGTACCCATGAAGCTGTTTAAAACAAATTAAATTGACAAACTTATTAAAATTAATACTCATGTTCTCTTCAAATAATAAACACTTCTGACCAGAGTATATACACTTGTTTATTAAAAACTAAATTCCAGTGTAACAGTTTCAACAACGTAACGTTGTCTTCATCAGACACTAACTGAAAGAGATATCTTAGAGCGCAGTTATTTATACTAAAAGTGAGTGTTCTTGTGTGCATGGGAAGCCACCTGGGTCGGACTTCCCCGGGCGTCATCTTTCGGCCACCTGCCCTGACTTAATTACCCTCCCACCTGTGTTTATCTTTTCCAGACACACCTGTTGTTTATACTTGACCAAATGCCTTAAAACATTTTCTCTTAATCTACCTCTGATGCCTATTAGAAATCAACATCATCATCCCTATGTTGTTTAATTTTCTCCCTAAGTTTTTTCCCTGTTTCCTCTATGTATATCATATCACAATCCTTACACGTCACTTTATACACTACACCTTCATCTTTCTGACATATTTCCTTCGTTCTACTTTCCGCTTTCTTAATCATTTCCATGATTAAGAAAGGGAGAATAGACCAATGATAAGGAAATGGAAGGAAGCACGAAGGATAAAGAAAGAGAAAAGTGACAAATTAATGAACTGGACAAGTGGACTGTTAATACATGATCTATGGGATAAATTATTAGAACAAATTGAAGTGAAAAAACAAGATTGAACATATTTATATATGTAATTTATATTCATATATTTAATATTATACATAGTTTAATATTGTATATAGTTATATAGAGTTTTATATATTGTTATATTTTATAGTTTATTTTTATGTCTATATATATATATATATGAATTGCTGTATTTATAATCAGTTGTATGTAGTATAGTCTGTTATTTATTTCTAATAGGCATCAGAGGTAGATTAAGAGAAAATGTTTTAAGGCAATTGGTCAAGTATAAACAACAGGTGTGTCTGGAAAAGATAAACACAGGTGGGAGGGTAATTAAGTCAGGGCAGGTGGCCGAAAGATGACGCCCGGGGAAGTCCGACCCAGGTGGCTTCCCATGCACACAAGGACTTTCACTTTTAGTATAAATAACTGCGCTCTAAGATATCTCTTTCAGTTAGTGTCTGATGAAGACAACGTTACGTTGTTGAAACTGTTACACTGGAATTTAGTTTTTAATAAACAAGTGTATATACTCTGGTCAGAAGTGTTTATTATTTCTTTAGTAAGTTCCAGAGTCGTGATGGATAGAGTTGCACATGTTCTCTTGATTTAAAAAGGGGACAAATAGAGACCCAATAGAAGACCAATCAGTGTGCCAATCAAAAGACTATTTGCAGGAGGATAAAGTGCACATCCGAAAAAATTAATATGGGAAATTTCAAAATTTCCTTCAACTATTAAATAAATATTGGAAATATGCTTATTTTAGGATTACGTACCCCCGGTTGAATAGCACTGGTGTAGTGCAATCACAAAAGCGAGTTACAAAATAATCATTAGTATAGAATATTACTGTCTTAGGAGCAATCATCAACCCTATTTTATTTTGCTTTCTTAAAATATGCAAAAATCTTCAGTAATATTAAAAGATTCTCCTAGTAAATATGTACTTGGGTCAAATTAGCCGTTTCCGGTTTCAACGTTTATCGCTATAAAATGAAAACGTTTACAGATAGCAATAAGCGGTATTTTACACACCATTTAGCATCTTAACGCAACTTACCATGACTATCTCGAACATACTTCCAAAACCGAAAGTGGTTGAAATTTGGTACTACTACCGGTTTCAATAATGATCTCCATAAAGCAAAAACGGTACGAGATATCGAGATGCAGTTCTTTTACAATTGATTCAGGTTCCCAAGAATAGGTTCACCTTTTCCATTAAACCCCTATTCACACCGGAAGTTGTTTAAATTAACCATTTCCGGTTTTAACATTTATAGTCATAAAAACAAAAATAGTAATATACAGCGACAAGCTGTTTTCTGCAGTCGATTCAGTGTGTCAAGAGACCATCCATCGCCACTAGAAACACACTACCAAGACTGGAAGTGGTTGCAATTGACTATAACTTCCGCTTTCGTTACTGATTTCCAAAGATCAGAAACGGTAAGACACATCGAAATACAGCTTTTTGCAATTGATTCGGGCTTTCAATAGTAGAATCAACCTCCTTCCTTAAGCATCTGTTCAGACCAGAACTGGTTCAAATTAACTATTTGATGTTTGAATCTTTATCGGCAAAGAAGAAAAATAGTAGAGCATTGCGAGTAATGGCTTTTTGATATGGATTCTGTGTCCGTAGAACAGGTTCTATCTTTGATATTATTCTATTGCAACCAGTAGTTATAGATTTACAACTTAGAGTTTGGGCACAGTCTGGAAATCTACCATAGTTTCACATCGGGAAACGAAACTCATTTGTTTTCTAAATCATTTAGATAGTTGCAACACTGCCATGTCTAGAACGTTTGTCATCAACAAAATAATTGCTTTGCCCAGCCGTGCTGTGTATCCTAGCGCTGTTTGCGATTCTTTGCTCTATGACATCAGCGGATGTGATGTAATATTGACTGGTTGCATTGCAAAAGAATGCAGGCCTTATCATGTTGTAGATACGAAAATACTTCAAACGTCAAGAAGGAATCATTAGATTGTAAGAAAGCAACAATATATATATATATATATATATATATATATATATATATATATATATATATATATATATATATATATATATATATATATATATATATATATATATATATATATATATATATATATATATATATAACTTAGGAGAATACACTTTGCAATCTTTTTCACTCTAGTTTTACTGCAAAGATATCAATTCGAGGGATTAAAACACTTCTTCCTTTGGCGTGTTGGTTGCCTTTCACGTCTGATGCTGTGAATCTATATTTTAATGACCGATCTAACCAGAAATTGAAGCCTGATCCCCCATACCACAAAGTTGTTTTTCTTCATGTTATGCAACATGGTAGATTCGGAGCATAACCTCTTTGGGTGTTATAAAGAGGTTGTTGCTGGGAACCTGGACGAAGACGATTCATCGGAGCATCAGGGGCGGATACAGGACCGATTTCTGGGGGCGGGAGGTGGGTTGTCATACTGCTACTTAGAACTACTTTTAAGAGCTTCAACTCTGCGATGGGTTATATATATATATATAAAGAAAGTTTCCCCTTCTGGGGGGCAATCGCCCCGATCGCTCCCCCTTGATCCGCCACTGCGGAGCATATTACTTTGTTCGAACAATCGGCGGTCCCGTGGCGAATCCACAAGAAGCACGTGCCGTCTCAAGGGAAAACTTTTTATATTATTTTAGCCTACACTTGTGTGTGGATGGGTGGGTGAGGGTGTGTGTCAATATGTTAGGCCAATAATCTGCTTTAAATCAATTATTCCTGCAAACTAGCTAATATATTCCGGTTTTACAGCGGGTGATATTTTGAGCTCCGATTCCTTCATCCTTTTGCTCAAGAGTAAGCAGATACAAACCTTACGATGTAGAATAATGTTTAACTGCAAAATAATAATAATAATAATAATAATAATAATAATAATAATAATTCGGCTCCCTGGTATGATGACAGCTCGCCTGTCGAACTGATTTCATTTGGCTGCGGTGGAAGGATTGCCGAGATGTTCCCACTGGCTCCTCCAAATGCGACCGACGGCCGGTGCTTCTTTCTTTATAGGAAAACTGTCTCCGTAAGTTCTGTATGCCAACCTTAAGGGAGTTCTTGTCAGATGGATCAACTGCATATTGTCGCCGAAATTCGCGTTGAACTGTGTTAACAGATGTTTTGGCGTTCTCTGCTGCACAAAATACAATCTGTGTTTGGTTCACGTCATCTTAGAAAATGTGTGCGTATGCGTACGACGGGCATTTCAAGTAAAACCTTGACGATCTAGTTGCAATCACTGCCTCCTATACGTCCCTCCACACAATGGTCATTTAGCAGGGGTGTAGCCAAGGAGGGCCCATCGGGGCCATCCCCCCCCCCCAAATGACCAGCTTTTAAAACATCATAGTAAAATTATCTCGCTTCATTCATTTAAAAGTAACAAAGTTTATTGACAATTAATAATTTATGGTAAAATAGTATGGAGAAATATTGTTTTTCCATACCGATCGAAAAATAGTATAGTATCTCTTCCTTATACAGATCGAAAAATAGGATACTTTTTTGTGACAGCAGATTACACATTTTACTGCGATTTATATTTGACAGTTTGAAGACAAACGTTTTAACAAGGTACTATAAATACAGCCATAAAACAAAGGTACTAAACTGATTTGTAAGTACAGTATATTTTATATGCTTTAACAAGTGTTTTAAAAGACATAGAGGATGGAAAGTTTGGTGAGAAACAATGCTTTTATTCAATTTGGATTTCATTCGCTCTCTTTTATTTCTACTCAAAATAATTATGTTTTGTTTTAGTCACGAATAATAAATAAATATTTTTGTCAGGAAACCATAAAGAAATTAAGTGAAATTTCAAAGAAAATCAATCTTTTGTAGATCGGTTCTGTATACAAGGTCTTAAAATTAAATATAAAGGTAACCAAGAAAAGTTTTGTTGCTTTTTCACCCACTACCTTCGAACATCGATATGACACCTAACCTGGAAGATCGAAAATAGTCCCCATCAGCATCGACGACCTTCTGAAAACGTTCTGGAAGGCTATGCAATCCATCGCAGTAGAACTTGGTGGGCCGTGAAACGAAGAAAATATCACGTGCATTTTGGATTTTACTAGGGATTTGAACTGGCGTCCTCTAAGGTGATTGTCCAAAGATTGGAACAGGTGATAATCGGACGGTGCAATACCCGGGGAATATAGTGGTTGTAATATTGTTTCCCATCCAAGGCGGCAAATGGTGTCCTGAGTCACCCTAGCCACGTGAGACTTAGCGTTGTCCCGTAAACGAGGACCCATTTGCAATTCAGAAGTGATGGCTCCAGAGTTTTGAGTTTTTGTTGAGCACAGCTCAACTGCTGACAGTACACAATTGCATTGATACTCTGACCAGCTGGTAGCAGTTCCCGATGCACGATGCACCAAACACACAGAATGACTTTCTTTTGGTACAATGCTGGTTTCTGCTGTTTTGAAATTGGTTCATGGGATGCTAACTAATGATGACGGCGCCGTGGAGCTTCGTATAGGACACTTTTTATCACATGTCAGCGCCCTGTCCAGAAATGCCTCCGAAACAGTAAATAAACATAGACGACTGCCGCGTAGCCTTCTGGCCCGGAGTCAAAATGTGAGAGACCCTTCGACCCAACTTGTAGTGCTTCACAAGTTGATGGATGTGCTGCCGAATGGTTTCACCACATACTGAATTGGAGTCCCAGTTTCTCTTTGTACATGTGTTGGTCTTCTGGCACGTGGTGTTTTCGGGTGTTTCGTCATCATTCTTAAACTTGTTAAACCATCGCTACAATGTCCGCGTCTTCACGACACCCTCACCAAAGGCCTGGCATATCTTCTGTCCCGCTACAGCGGTGTTTGACCTCTATTTGAACTCGTTCAGCATACATGCTCTTATGACGCTCTGTGGATGTCCCATGTTCCCTCTGTCTTTACGGAAGTTCACGGTGTGTTTGAATTGCCTCAACCAGGTAGTATGTTGGATATACCCACACCAACAACTGACCTTCGCCTTATCTCCACTCGCATTCAACTCACGGTGTGAGGTCCAATTGAACACAGACCTCCACGAAAAGGGAAAAACTTTCTTGGTTGCCTTTATAGTTATGCACAAAAGTATAGCGTTTGGTCCCGAAGTTCTTGATTAAGCATAATAAAAACTATCTAGAATATAATTTATGGATAATAATAATAATAATAATAATAATAAGAAGAAGAAGAAGAAGAAGAAGAAGAAGAAGAAGAAGAAGAAGAAGAAGAAGCTAAAATAGTGATTTTAGTCTTCCAGAAGGAAACCAAAATTTTCCTTTTTTTCAGGCCTCAAAAACATTAGCAGCAACAGATTTTTTGGCTTTGTACATTGTAGCTGCCCCCCTTCCCCCCTACACAAACCTGCTGGCTACACCCATGTCATTTAGAAACAAAGAAATAAGACCATCATTTTCAGATATCGTGTAGTGGGTAGAAAATTTCGTTGTAGGAGGTTCCAGGACACTGGTGTGTTCGGCAGTCAATAATGCTGATGGTGGTGCTGTGCTATTACAACGAAATCCAATAAAAAATAAATGGCTTTAGAAAATATCGAATATATTCTCGGGATGCTTAATTTATTCCAGAAAACAGCTTGTCACTATTTATTACCGTTTTACTCTAAGGTGATCAACGACAAAAACGGAAGTGGTTCGCTTCTGCCACTTCCGGCTTGAATAGAGGGTTAAGAGAGAAAATGGTACATATTCTTAGAACGTTACATCGATTTTAAATAACGCTTCTTGCTATCTCTCATCATTTTTGCTCTATGTACTGTAGATGAATACTGAAACCGGAAGTTGCGGTGGATTTCAATCACTTCCGGTTTTAGTAGAGTTAAGGATGGAGATGAAATGTATCCTTGGGATGGTTAATCGATTGTAGGAAACCGCTTCTCGATACCTATTATCATTTTTGCACTATAGTGATGAAATTAAAACCTGAAATGATTCATTTCCACAACTTCTAATTTCAATATCATTCCCACAAAGAAACTGCATTCCTAACTATCTATGTAATAGTTCTTGATACTTTATCTCCAGGACGAATTGACAGGGTACATATATAAAGGACTTTTTCATTGATAAACCAAACTGTTTACATTGAATCTGCAGAAGACAGTTCGCTGTCATTCAAATTATTTCACCGAAATTGTCCACCAGACTGAAATGACACAGAGAGAGAGATTTCATGCATTAAATATTAGGTTCTCATCACACAACTACGTTAGATGTCAGTTACAGACGCGGTAAATAATGCACTCGTTCTTGCAAATCTGACTTGAGGTTGCAGAAACACGTGTTACCGGATGAAAGTGTGGGTTGCACTACTGAAGTGAAAGAAAGGTGGAGTTGCGTTTTTTTTCTGCACGGAGATTACCTTCGATGCTCCTCACGGTTCACAGGTTATACTACAAAAATATGCGATTCCGATATTTACAAAATCCCGTCGCGTTTTAGATTATGAATTTCCTTTCATATAATTGCAATAATAGATATTCTGTCAATACTCGCACGTCACTTGACGCAAAGTGAGAACCTTCCTCTCAACTGATCTCTATGTTTTCACGTAAGGATTTTGTTTTAATCCCGTCCATCAGCTGAAGCCCTTTCTCTTTTACTTACACTGATATTTTCTACAAGTTACCACTTTTTTTTTTTTTTAACGAAAATGGGAACGAAGGAAAACATTCTTGAAATATTCAAACGGAAGATATCATACATATGTAAACGTTACAAGTATGGAGTTGAATGGACATATCCTCATTAGGATATCATCATCATCATAGGTATTCTGCCATTAGCAGCAGGTCACTTGCTACAACTGAGAAGCTTCGATGTCCCATCGCCTTAACCTCTTCGCCTTAAAATACATTTTTTCTGTTTTGATATCGTCCTTCGCCCCCTCCCTCTTTCTACTGCCACCATATCCTCTTGATACAGTTCCTTCTTAACCAGTTTCTCTTCTTTTTCTTCCTAACAATAACGAAAAGAAAAAAAAACGTAACCCTCGTATCACATCTCACAGGATACGGATCCTTCTCACCCAATCCCCTAATCAACTCACTCTATGGCGTATGGAATCCGAAGGTTCAATGCCGCGTTCACAAAAGCTTTCCATTGATTTCCATCATTAGCCAACTGGATCTAATTTCTACTTTGCACTCTTATTTCCGAGAGATCCATTTCAATTTTGTCCTCCCATATGCACCTTGGTCTTCCTAACAATCGTTTTCCGATTAATTTCCAGTTAGAACTTTGAAAGTATTTCTTACTTTCTCCCATCCTGCCCATCTGAGCCTTCTAGATTTGATGACCCTAACAATGTTTGCTAAACGGTATAAAATATGTAGTTCCTGGTTATGAAGTTTCAGCTATTCTCCATTCCCGTTCCTCATGGGTCCGAATCTCAGGATGATCTTCTCAAATAATTTAAATCTATGTTCTTCCCTCAAAGTAAGCGACCATGTTTCGCAACCGTACAGAACAGGCCTCGTTATCGTTTTATATATTTTAAGCTTAAAATTCCTCAGCAGAATACGCGACAAGAAATTTTGAACTGAAAAACAACACGAATTTCCTGCTTTTAGTCGACATTTAATTTCTTCGTGAATATGGTTTTCGTCTGTTATGGTTTTGATCCTAGATATTTGAAAGTAACCACTTATCGAAAGTATTATTTGATATTTTAACACATCCATATTAATTCATCTTCGTTTTGTAACTGTACCCAATTTATTGTTTTCTCCTAACACTTCCTAGCTTGTTTCCCGTTTCATTCTTCTTCATACTCATATTTCAAAAGCATCCAAGTCTTTCTTAGTCCTTTTGGATAATGCCCCATTGAACACAATACATTTCTAAAGCTTCCAAAATCATCTCTCTCCATTCCTATTCTTGTTTTAACATAGCTTTCATAATGGAATTATTATACTCAAAATTGCATGCAAAAGAACTACGCAATGGATATAACAAAATATTTTATTCTGCAACCTATTTCAAGTGATGTGTGGTTATTATTTTATGGAAATTACGTTATGGGACACGCATGCATTAAAAATTGAATAATGTAACGTGTATTGCTTAAGACTGAGTAACTTAACAATACTTTTGCATAGACACATGATCACGATGTACAACAATAAACTGTTCCTGAAATGTTTTAAACTTCTGACATCGGGCGATATCAAAAAGAGAAATCAGATCACGTGAGTAATAGGGCCCACTCACGGTCCACGGTTTGCGCAAACATCATGTTTGTGCAAACATCGTGTTTGCGCAAACACTCGGCCACACACGATACAACTGTTTGCACAAACTTCAGTTCAATTTTGAGTTTAATCGCGTAAGCATGTCCACTGAAGCAAGGTCCGTCGACCCTGCTGTTCCTTTGAACAGTAGGGTCGACGGACCTTGCTTGCACTGAAGCAGCTTGTTTAGCGATAGTAATTGCTTGTGCTTTGGAAGCGGAAATATCCGCGAAACCAAAAAGAAAGAAGAGGGTGTGGATGAAAGAGTGGTTGATTATGACACATACATTGGCAACATTATTCACAATGTAGATGTACTATTCCAGCAAACTCAAGAATTTTGACTGTGCATCCTAGAAGTATATATAGCAACTAAATTACTTACATGTTAACTTTTCCAGTGAAAATGCTAAACACTTGTCTTCAACATTACTTTCACTATCATCTATGTCAGTTAATATTTCGTCTTTGTCTGAATCTGACTCTTGTAAATTTATTTTTATGGGTTCCAAAAACTGTAAGCACAAAAAATAATTATTCGAGCTTGACTTCGTAGCACTTGAAAGAAAAAGAAAAAAAGGAAGACAGAAAATAAAACTTCTGCTGTACTCGGTATGCTTAAAGACATTGTCAACTATAATTTTGGAGAATAAACGAACTACCACGAAAGAAAGCAACGAGACACTGATGAATTCTACACTAGCCCCTTTCTTTTCTTCTCCGTTTTCATAACAAGTAGCACCCTTGTTCTTCGTGTAGGTGCCACGAAAGTAATCCATCTGATTCCTAAGCAACTCGATATGCTCGAGTTTGTTTTGGGTTACGATAATTTATGACACCATTCAGACGCCTGATGCTTTTGATTCCCTTATAGAGGAGAAAAGAGGGTGTTAAATGTCGCACATAAGGCAGTGGAACGTGAAAGAAAAAAAAGAAACAAAACATACTGCGTTCCTTCTGTCGAATAAGAAAGGGTCTATCTTGAAGTAAATTTCAAAACAAATTACAAACGTCCCATGCTTTATTCTTACGATGATGGCAAAGATTGCAAAGGTATGTAGCCACGGGGGAAAAGGGGGCTCTGTCTTTCCGAACTATTTCCAGCTCCAAAATGAGGTTCGTCTGGTATATGTTTAATAAACTTATTTAACAGTTAATGCAAATGAAGGACTTTATAATAAAATATGATTTTTTAAAAAAAAAATCAATCATCATCAATACGGTTTCTATACCTAATTGAATCAACTAAAAATCATATGCTTTATATTCTCATTTCCCTAACTGGGTGCACTGTGAACTCACTACTATATTATTGCATAATAATATCGGAGTTAATATTTTTTCGTTTTTTTTTTTCCTCTTTAGTATTTTAACCTACATAAACACAAAGTCAGATAAACAGACTGCTATAAACAGCACTTATTTTCTTATGAATAGCTTATTGATTCATCTTTTGCACTCCGGTTTTTAACTTCAGTACTGTCACGATCCGTCTTTTGATAAGGAAGCATTGTGAAAATATAATATGCGCATAGTATGTATGTATGTATGGTAAGTTAAAATGCTTTCATGTTGTGAAAGAGGTAATTTGTTCTGCTTTTAATATGTGAAAAGCTTGCCTCCCCCTGAAAGTAATGTTCTCCTAGAACAACTTGCTGGCTACACCCCTGATTATCCTGTAATAAAAGTTGTGAGTTCTATTTGCAAATCGAAACAAAATCCACTGGAAATTAGACGCGGGACTCAACGCTCGTTTTACTAATTGTTTTATATGGAAACCTTTCAAAGCGTCTATCATGACAACCAGTTGACATAGAAAGATGTAGTTTTCACGTATTTGTTCGTAATTCTTTTCTCTACTTGGTAAAGTGAGCAGTTAATGTGCTAGTACAATATTTCTAAGTAGCGCCTGTGATATTGTCAAGATTCGCAATAGCGCGAGAAGACAGCGTGCATAACTGCTTGTCGCGAACTGTCAACACCGCTCAATGCCAATTGGACGCCGTGTGAAGCCAACACAAGGCCATGTCGTTTCTCATCTGAAATCTGCAATAACTTCTCATATGCCGCATTTTTCAAATTCCTGTTTTTATAATCTTCACTCTTTACCTTCCACAGTTCAGGCAAATTTCGATAAAGGTCAATAAATTCTCGACAGAATTCTTGATTCCTATTCATTGACGCCATAGCGCAAGAAATAAGCGTCTGTAAACTAGGCTTCCTACTCGGAAATAAAGCTCGTGTTTGCACAAACATGCCCATACACGGTCCACGTGTTTGCGCAAACATCATGTTCGTGTAAACAATTTTCGAACGAGTTCGATGTGGAAAATGTTTGCACAAACGTTTGCGCAAACAGTTCATACATCGCCACACACGGTCAAACTGTTTGCACAAACAGCCTTGTTTGCGCAAACCATGGACCGTGAGTGGGCCTCTTAAGAGTTGTGGATCTTCTTAGCGCAAATCTTAAAAAGGCAAATGGAGCACTTACTCCATGTACAGTTAGGAATTTGTATGCGACACACATCCCATCCTGCAAGGACCCATTCCCTCTCATCTGACGTAATATTATCATCATTCGTATTCATGACGTCATCATCCCATATAAGCAGTAGCAATTCGGCCTTTGAAGGTCACGGCTGCAACCAGTTTGCCATCTCTTTTGATCCTTCTGCAAAAACAGGATTTCTACGTTGCCTCTCCCTCTAGCTTCACACACAATATTTATTGGAGGAAGGACCACCATGGTAATAGCTAGTTTCACATATAAAAGGGTTACATTACAAAACGAAATCATATGTGTAAGATAGTACATACGCATAAGTTTCTCTCCCTCTTTTACAATTTTGCTTATGATTAGAGCTAGGAATTTCAGTTGCAAAATTTTGAAAAACAAAGTGTAAATTTCAAATATAAATATTCATACAAGCAGGGCTGGCTCTACCACATGTGCAACAGCTGCATTTGTATTGAGCGGAGAGAATACGGTATTTCTAGTTGGAAGCAGAGTTCTTGATGATGGTAGTTAAATTTACTAAGTTAACTTTCTATTTGAATACTACGTTCATAAATCATGTTTAGATCACATTAGCTTAAGGTCACATTGACAGTGCTAAAGCAAATTGTCAAACAAATCCCACCACGAATTGCCTGATTGTTGCCAAATACAAGAAGTCAATTCTCGAACAGTAACGAACACCTGTTCCATTTAGTTAGATATCCGAGTTTTCATATGAAAACTAGTCTTGTGTTTATCAAAAACCAGTTCCGTGTCATTAAAGGTGGAAACGTTTTTCTTTTAATTTTTTTAACAGATCTAAAGGAATATCAAGAAATAAAGATAAAAGAGCTAGTTGCACTGGAATTGAAAACTGATATATTGAATTCTATAAAAAGGATTATTATCTTTCCTCTGCACGTGTGTTTGTTTCATCTTTCACTAACATGCTACATTATTATTTAAGGAAAAAAAAAACAGACACAACGAGATTATATTTGTAGTGTTTAGGCCTTTGTGAGTGCGAGTGGTATCTCCCATCCCTTCCCTTCGTTGTCCAAAATGGGGTAGCATAAAGATTTTTCTGGAGAAAGGGGCGGGAATGATGACATTGCACGGGGCGGCAAATTACCTAGGGCCGACCCTGCATACAAGCAGTACCTAAACTAATTACATCATCAACTAGGACTCAAAATTCAGTTATGCTTGGTCTGCCTTGTCCTTGAATAAGTCCTTTAACACGATATTATTAAAGCCACAGGTCTAAAAACTCTTAAAACATACAACATTTAACATTTCATTCAATGTTTTATTCAGTTTGACTGCATTTCCGTCAGTAACGCAGGTTCTATTCCTTCTGGAAGTGCATGTGGTTCGAATCTCACGTTAAAGAAGCAGTTCGACTTAGAAATGCATTTTTTTTACAATTTATTTCCATTTGTAGAGTTGAAAATTCTAAAAGGAATGGTGTTTGTTTGATCGCGATATGTTCAGTCGTTAGCGAGTAACAGAGGAAGAAAGATTTTGTGATGACATCATAGGCGGGCAAGTAGCGAGAGCAGGCTTACACACTACACAGTGCCAAGCATTTCGTTTGTGAGGTGCGGTGGTACGTTCTAAGTGCAGTTTCCTTTTCCAGAACTGATTGCAAAGACTTACAAATACCATCTGCATGTAGAAAATGATATCTGATGGTGTGCTGTACAAACGTTTTTATAATATTATAAAACGTATCCTATAAAGCATGAGTTCAGCGTTTCAAAAAAAAAAAAAAAAAAAAAATCGAAGCCAATATGTAAATAGATGGCGGACGAGATTGCTGCAACACCTAAGTACCTTTTTTTTAAGCATTCTTCAGATTCCCGAACATAAGTATGTTCATTTTCACGTTTTGTTGCAATTTTTAACGCTGACCCTATAATTTTGTGCTTCAAGGTATGTACAGAAGCGCAACATATGAGGCAAAAATGAAATAACATCTGTAAAGTTTGCCAGAATACGAAAAACACTTCACCGGTTAAATTTCTTTTATTCTCATAGCTGTCCGCGGAACAACTCTCATCACCCGTTTCATCATTGTCACATGATACAGAGAAATTAAACGATGAATCAATGTCTTGAGGAACAGTCATCGTCACTGATTCCTTCTACAAGCCGGAATATTTCACTCCCTAATTCACATTGTATAGCTTATTTCTAAAGTAGTATCTTCAGAATCATGAGTGACATCGTCTCTATTACCCTCTAATGCCTCGTCTTGACTACAACCGTCCATTGCGTCTTGTACGATATTTGTACGTTGGTAATTGGACATAGATCGGTGCTTGTTCAATGGCTCGGATTTTAAACCTTTCAATAATATACTTGGAACAGCATTCTTTCTCAGTTTACGTGTAAATAATTCTCCTGGCATTAGCCAGAAGTGCATCTAGACGCTAAAAACTCAGGGGGGGGGGAGTCAGAACCCTGACTATGATATGTATATCATGTTTACTAAAAACTTCCAAAAATATCTAAATAATAGCTTAAATCAATTCTCTCACTCAAAAACTGGGTGGCCTAGGCCCCCAGCCCCAGCCTAGATACGCCACTGGCATTAACTTTTCTTTCAGTAGACTTGATTTCTCGAAGGCAGGCTCTTCAAGATGTTTGGAACACGAGTGATTTTATTTGGTACATTTTTTTCCCATTTATTTTCTTGAGCCATAATATCTGGTGATTTCTCACGACTTAGAAACGTAAGAAAAGATACTTTACGTCCTCAGCTTCAATTGCACAAGAATTACAACCGAAAACACAGCAGGTCTTAGGCATTTCTATTTCACTTCACAGACACAGCACGCGCTGTACTAACACGTGTTTTCTACTTCACACTAGTGTTTCTTTCAGAAAAAAACGGGGGGGGGGAGAAAGGGACACTTAGTATTCGGAGAGGCACATTATTTATACACAGTACTATTATATTTATTATATTATAGACGTATTATTTTGGTCTCCTCCGGGGAAATCTCTCAGAGCTCCAGGAGATAGTACCACCCTAAAAACATGTCTGGAAGAAACACTGTTTCGCACAACAAACGTAATTACTGCTCTCTCTCTACTCTTTTTATACTAATGCTATAGGAAAAACAACTAACAAAAACTTCCCTTAAGAAGTCAACAGAGCAAGGCTGCTAACAAATCCAAAACACAATCTATTAAATCCAATGCACTATTAAAGGTTTATCAGCTGCGTACAAGGGAGTGGTTGCTGACTCACATTGAGTTTCTCGCGTATCCCACCAGTCACTATTTACGATTCATCAAAAACAAATGTCTGTAGTAGCTGAACGAGACGGCCTATCAAGATATAAAAAAATACGGGTCTCTTATTTTTTGTTACTCTTTCTATTGCACCAAACTTGTTTTTAACTCGAACTGCTCCTTTAAGCTATAGGTCGACATCTTGTATAGCCTCAGTGCTGATGGAACGTTGAAGTCCAAATGAACCAAACTAACGTCACTAAGTACATATTTGTCAGTAATTACAACAATACGTATTGGTGATGGTCGTGATTGGTCAGTTTAATATTGCCTCCTCCGTTTACTTTCCATACAGCTTTCGCCAAGCGAAAGTGAAAAAAATGAAATGAAATCTTTGAGTTTTACGTCCCACGGTTATGCCGGTTAGGCTAAAGGAGACGGTGATAATGAGTAATGAATGAAATGGTGGAATGAAGAAAGTGGGAGGAAACCCCGAGAAAACGCACGCACACGGGCCAAGCGAAAGTGATGTGATGCCGTATACGCTGGGTGTTCCTGGTAAGATAACATTCTTAAAATGTGGAAAAGGAATCAAAAAGCTTTTTAAAAGTGCAGAAAGGTCATGACATTGAAAAAAGATGGGAAAAGATGCATTTAAAAAATCAAATAGGTACTAACAAAACACAGTTGTAGTGTTTATTTACAAGCTAATCTTGGCATTTCAATAGATAATAAAAAAAAAAAAAAAAGCACAGCACCTAAAATTCTTAGCACTACTTATAAAGCACTTGTACCGTACTTTCTGCCTCTTGAAAAGTGATCGAGTAAGAATCTACAATATCAGAAACATTTTTTTACAAGCACGGAGATGTCAACTGCCTGTATTTATTGTTTACCACTGTTTAAATCTGAGAAACATTTTGCATCACTAATATAGTCTAAGAATAGAAAGAACAAAATGAAAATATGGACGCAAGTATTTAAAGGAACAGCCTAAAAACTTGTTTTCAAACTGTAAGGAAGTACGGCTCGGCATGATGGTTCATTTACACTGAGACTCGATCGTCCGGGTTAGACCCTAATTAGTTATATACACACTACTCGATACTATTTAAGAATACCCAATAGAACTTAATGAAATTCGTACACAGGAAAACAAGTAATGATAGTTGTTTCTAATCATAACATGAAGTCTGAGCGGCCACACAAACAGAAGCAAGTATCACAGTAATAATGATACAGGGTTCAGACTAATTCTGGTATTAATTTCCCTGACCCGCGACACTGCTAATAAAACGAGGAATAGACACGTAACAGAACTCCAGGTTTCTTTGAAAAGTAAACTATTTGTCTACTTGTTTATAATCAATTACTTGAACATTTATAGACGAGTTTACACTGTAGACTACTAATTTGCAAGATTATATGACAATGTATGTATATTTGCATTTGTAATAATACAGGGATGGAAATAACCACTCACTCGGAGCGAGTGGTTTATCGGTGTGGGCGAGTATTTAATATCATACCGAAGGTAAGTATATTATTTCTATTGTCGGATTTGGGCTAGTAGCTTATTTCTTGGGTTAGTAATATTTTGTTGCTTGCTTGATTGATTGATTTTGAGTTTTACGTCCCGTTATTTACATCCCTCTAATAATACAATATTACAGATGACTTTAGTGTATTTTAAACTAGGAGAATAGGCCTTATAACACAGTACGTATTTCATTAACTTCTCACATTTCCTTCCCTATTCCGCTAAATTTATTTGTAGTTTACAGTATGAAACTGCAATATGAAAGTATTCCCAAAAACTTTCAATACGGCTCAGATAGAGGGGGCCCGATATGTGACGTCACGCCGAAACAGTCTGGTTCTGTTACCGTGACGTAAGCAGCGCATTTTAGCATTGTTTGAAGCTTTGATTCTCCGTAACTACGAAATATTTTTCTGAGATTTTTGGTATGTGGTATATTGAACACTATTTCTATATGATGGAATCATTGAATTAAAACTTTTGGTCAGAAAGGAAATGTCCATCGAGAGCACATACATTCGTTAGAGAATCGGTAACTTGTGATGGCACTGATCGTTTAAAAAAAAAAAAAAATCGATATCCCCAAAACTGCTTGCATTGCATTAGTTATTATTACTCTATTGATGTTAATCATAAAACTCGAAACATTTGTGGGGCCGTAGAGGCTCAGTGGTACAAAGTTCACCTCTGGTGTGTGGTCAGTGGTTCGATCCCAGCTAGGATAAAACGAGCTTGGTGGTGGACAAAATCGTGTGCGTGGGTTTTCTCGGGGTTCTGCCGTTTCCTCCCAGTCTCTTCATTCCGCCATTTCATTTATTTCTCATCATCATCATCTCCCGTAGCCTTGGTGCATAATCATGAAACGTTAAACTAAATATTTAGTTTTATTTCATTTTTTCGAAACATTTGTGTGTTTCAAGCTTGGTGGGTTAGTGCTGCTTTAATGGTGGAAAATAGAACGTGGTCAGTCAAACATAAAGCAAATGAAGGGTAAGGGGAAAAAACAAGGAATGTCCACGTGTGTGCTCTATTGGGTGTTTTGTCCTATCTGTTGGTGACTCCTAGTACTATTTGACAGTATATGCCATGCATGCCTAAATGTTGAAATGTCCATGTAAAACGGGGCAAAAGATTTGACTACCCTATTCTTTATTACCCGGTTTACAATATAAAAACGTCGTTTTCTCGAGAATCCAGTTTTGTGACATTCCTCCTTTTTTTTCCTTACCTTTCATTTGTATTCGACTATTTTCGACCCTCTTTTTGTTAGAAATTTGAAGGGCGAAATACATTGTTTCTTATTTTCGGTAAGGCTCTTCAAGCAAAGTGTATTCATATTTCGTTTTACTCTCGTAACTTAAATCGTTTCCGAGATATGAATAAATTTAATTTTTGAATTTTCAACAATAACTTCCAACTTCGGAAGAATTTAAAGTTGGTTTTGTGGTCAAAGTTATCTTTGGATATGAGGTCAATCCGTGTAAGGGCACTTTTTACCATTTTAAAACGACGAACAACAATTCCGCTCTTGGAATTTAATAGAGAACTATGCTAAGCTGTGAACAACCCCCGTCGTACAATAAATAACTACGTCCGTAATGTGGACAATGCAGGAACTTAAAATGTTAGGAAAAGGGAGAGAAAATAGATCTAGTAGGATAAGTTTTTGGAAATCACACGTTACAAAAAAGAAAAGATACAAATCTCGGAAGCAGTTCCTTATTTTTCTCGTTGTTTTTAGTAGTCATTTTATCCCGCTGTAACGTAACCTAACACTAAAAACTTTTAAATCTGTGCCAATTCCGGAAACTTTACCGACAAGAAAACCCTTCCCAATTTGCATCATTTTTGACGCTGAGAACAAGACGGCTGACGTAGGAAGACGTATTACCACGGAGGAGGAAAAGATCTTCCGTCTGTGGCCATGGATGATGATGTAAGAAACGAGACTTCCTTCCACTGCTGTAATCGATGACTCAAGCAGTGGACGCTGATGTTTGCCAGAGTCAACAGCGACGCTGCCAACTTGTCTCTTCCTCTACACAGAACAAGGTTGTCGCACTATGTCACGAGGCTTAATTTAATCTACCTGTTTATGTATTCTACATTTTCACCAACACCGACACAAAAACCAAATTTGAATGTTTGTGATGAAACCGTTGCCAAAAGATAAATGAAAAGCTTGATAGAAGAACCTTAACATCCAAAATATAATTAGTGTAAATGTAGAATTTTCTGATCACATTTCACTTCGCATTCCGCACTTCTGAATATCAATTAATCTGTCAAGGTAGTACTAATGAAGGAAATAACTTTTTTCTATAATATTATTTTACGTACTCGTATTACAATAACATGAAGCAGAAACTGAATAATAACTACCAACCCACTCAATTAGTATTAATTTTAGCACTTTAAAACTGAGATTAACATATTGCTGGTCTTGTGAAAGGTAACCAGAACACCTCGTTCAAACATTACAAATTATTTCCTCATTTGCTCTATCTAGAGACCTGCACGGGCCGGGCTTGGGTGGGCCGACACTGATTTCTCTTCAGGTCGGACCGGGCTGGGGCCGATTAATTGCATTTCTTTAATAATTATTGACTTTCGTTAAACGATAATTAGAATAAAGGCAAACGTTGAAGAAGTGTGGCCGTGAAAAATGTTACAAAATGAAACTTTTAAAATTTGCCGGGCTCGGGCCGAAAATCTTCAAAACTTTTAGGGCCCGGGCTGGGCCGGGCCTACGTACATTCAGACTGGATTGGGCTCGGGCCGAAACGCTCGGTCCGTGCAGGTCTCTACCTCTATCACACAAGTTCACCCGTTTTCTAATCCGGGAAAAGAACTCATTCCAATCACCCACAAACTCCTTGCTGTAGGAGATCTAAAATATATTTAAACTGCCATTTGGCTAGCTGGGGACTTCACCACAAGACCCTGCATTTGCTCGGCTTGCGGCCTCGCACTTCTCATATTCCTAACATAATATCAATCTTTGATCTTAAGGGATTTCCAGATATCATCATCTTATAACAATTGCAACCCCCACCAGTTTTCTTACCTCCTTTTCCCTTTCTTCCAAAAGAAAAGGTCTTTAAAAAAAGTGAAATATGTATTTAATTAACGTCTCTACCCTTAAGAGATTTCAACATGTGGCCATGTTATTTTAACAATTACCGTACAACCGCCACCCTGTTTTCTTCCTATCCTAACTAGATATAAAACTACATAAACTGACATAAAATAAAGAGGTACTTCCGGTTGACGTGGAAAGTTGAAATTTGGCATGATTGTAGCTTTCCGGGATTAATCCACAGGAACATTGCCAAAAATGAACATTTTTAATTTTTAGGGGATGAAGAAATTCTCCATATTATTTAAATGGGCCTTTTCTGGACTTATAATTTGATATTTTAGGTACTTGAAATTCGGTACGGTGCGCTTATACGCTTTCATTAGCATTACCTATGTAAATCAGTAAAGATAAGAATTTCCAACTTTAGAGTGATTTTATGGGGAACTAAAAAAGCTTTCCCATGTTATTTATATGGAACATCTACACTCCAAGACTCAAACATCAATTGCACCAACTCCTGACGAAACTTCAGACAGGGTGGCTGATCGTTGGATGTGAAGCTCTGAGACCTTGAATACGAAGCAAAAGGGTTAATCATGTATGAAAACCCTATATCTACTAAGTGTTGCTTCTGTCATTTCCCTGTTTTTCAAAGTATTCAAAGTAGACTTACAAGAAAAGGAAAAAGAAAGGAAAGGAAGGAATAAGAATGGAAAGCGACTTAATAGCAATCGTCTTTCTACTTTAACTAGGAGCTGACTTATATTCGTCTAAGGTAGTCTACGATTGATTGTCTTATAAGGGGCGAGTTTTAAGTACATCTTTCTGCCAAACCGATCGTGGTCGAGTTACAAAAATTTACATGAACATTTATCATGACATGCTAAATATCAGTAGCGTACGCAACAAGAGTTTCGGGGATTTAATTCCTTGAACAAGATAACATGCAGAAATGACAATTACCATATTCAGGTACATTTATACAAACATCTGAAATTACATGAAACTTGGTTGCTTGAAATCCTCCCTTGAACTTCCACGTACGCCACTACTGAATATAATGAAAGAAGTAGATCTCTTTTTCCTCCATCAAAATGTTTGTCTCTAAGACGATTCTATTCACATTTCATAAATAAATTCTAGTAATAGCCTTAAAAACAGGGTCTAAGTAATTTTTCACGCGGTCCACGAGGGGCAGTTCACGCGGTGACACTTTTTCTTAAATGATTCAACCGATTTCGTTCACATTTCACAAATAAATGTAATTAGCAGCTATGTACTATAGCATAAGCCAGTGTTTCTCAAAGTGAGGGTCGTGGGTCGATATAAGCTTTTCCTGTTTTTATGAAGATTTTATTTTGATGCAGAAAAATATATTGTGAAGTACTATTCAAAAAATGAAAATTGGAAGCGTTTCTTAATTAGGTAAAAAAAAAAAAAAAAAAGGTATGTGGTTACTCAGATCTCTGCTCTGTTATACAGTCATTAGAGATGCTGGATAATAATGGAAAGAGAGTGAGTGAGTGAGTCAAAATTTGTGAGGGGGTATGGCATTCCGTCGGGAGTAGTTTTAGCTCTGTGTTACGTTTTTATGTAAACACTTTAGCCCTTTCGGGGCATGCGTACAATTTCGTATGATACAGTTATTAAGAGAGAAATTTACATTGCATTTGCTCGTTCGTCACCGATTGATATCGAAGTGTTCAAATCTTCAAATAAATTTCATGTTACTCACTCATATGGACTGTTATTGAACGAACTGGAATTAAAGACATAATTTACAAAATGTAATTGCTTTCAAATACGCCACCATTATGTAGATGTTAATGTGTATTTGGATAAAAGTAGGTGACTTTTCATTATTTAATGTGGGTCGCGGCAACAATAAGTTTGAGAACCACCGGCATAAGCCATTTCCCATTAAAAGATCGACAAGGTGTAGTTTGCTCTTCGGGGTGAGGGAGTCTTCTTGGGACAAAGATTTTCAAGAAATGATTATTACAGATATATATATTTTTTCATACTTCCATAAATGCTTTAGTAATAATTGCAACATGAAATGCGAGCGAGACGATTTAGTGCGATGATTCGTACCATTCTATTTTATACTTCTTCGCGCTTAACAGACCAAAAGCAACCAACAGGATAATTCATTAAACTAACTCACTCTATGGCGTATGCAATCCGGAGGTTCAATGGCGCGTTCACAAAATCTCTCCATTGACTGGATCTGTCCTTAGTCAACTGGATCCTGTTTGTATTTATTATTATTATTTCTGCAAAATCCATCTTAACATTGTTCTCCCATCTGCACCTAGGTCTTCCTAATGGCAGTTTTCTGACTGGACTTCCAGTTAACACTTTCAAAGCGTTTCTACTTTCTTCCATTCTGGCTACATGACCTGCAAAGCTGAGCCTCCTAGACTGGATGACCCCCTAAAAATGTTTGTTAAACGGTATAAATTATGCAGTTCCTTGTTATAAAGTTTCCACTACTCCCCATTCCAGTTCCTCTTGGGTCCGAATATTCGTCTCAGGACTTTACTCTCAAATACTTTCAGATTAATTCATTTTTTATCGTATTACTTTATATATTTTGTTGAAAAAAAATAATGAAAGCGATTAAGTATCTGATGTATAATTGTAATCTCACGTTGTTATTGAAAATCAAGGGAATGGAATTCGATCGGTATTACGGAAGTGGAATGTGCTGTACTCACAACAAGGCTTGAAGACATGATTCATGGTCGTCGAAATCGACCATTGTAGCCATGATGCTGATCCTAGCGCGAATGCAGGCATAACAGAAAGAATTTTAAGTACACGTACATATTTTTGTAGAGTACGAAATAACTTAAAATTTGTACCGTGTGAATGAAATTCTCACATGTCAAGATCATGAGGCGACGCTGGAAGTGGAAAAAGAACTAAAAAAGAATAACGATTAACGAAGAAAAAAAACTAAGTAGGGGCGGTGTCTACTTTGGCATGGAACCCACATCACGTGATCGTGGACTATAAATATCTCCGAACAGTTAAGTAACTCAGATTACTATTTCTTTTCTTCTTTGAGCGGAAGGGAGAACACGTCTACATCTAGCCTTCTTTACCCTTTTTTGTTTGAAGAAAGAAAATCCAAAAGCATATTGGGAACCGAAGAACAGCTACACATGTAGTAGAAGTATCAGATATGAAACCACAAGATTAATTCGGCTTCCCATCAGCATCTGAAACATTGTTCGTTCAAATCGTCAAATTCTTGCCTTATGACATTCGAACATCATAATAAACAAACTCTTCAGATTGAATAAAAGTTAAAAAAAAAAAAAAAAAAGGTATCGTTAGCGCTATAGGGTAGTTACATATGAAAATGAAAGGAAATCTTTCAGTCTTACGTCCCACGTTATGCAGCCGGGTTAACCTTTAGTTTACCATTGACAGTACACTGTCAAAAGTGTACATCCGTTCGTCCCGCTGCCACTGTACTGACAGAGGCGAAAGGTCTACTTTTACCAGCGACACACCGGTTGAGAACCAACCTTTTTGGTTTCTTTCAGTATGGACTATCTCTTCATACAATAAGGCACATCATTTTAAAAAATAAGTGTGCTGTTCCTACTTTTTTCTAGCTTTTAACAGCAATAAAAATTTAGGTTTGTGATTTTTAAAAAGAATGGCTTTTAAATTTTAAAAACTCTACGTTTCACAGGATTTTATAAATGTTTCGCAGGGAATGTCATGGTGATTCAACGTATAGTACAGTCCGCATTGGAAGAAGGCGAAGAAAACTCTTCTTTTTTTTTTTACCACAGCTAGGAGTGCGGGGGGGAAGAGTGAAATTGAGAAATCGTGTTTTCCTCCCTGTGTAGACTAAACATATCTCGACGGAAATAATTTATGAGCCACGAGCAGGAAGCTATGTTATCTCCAATTCGTTTTAACAAGTGGGCTATATACACAATTTGCCCTCTAACCCCCCACCCCTCACACCCACGAGCTCAAACTGCGCTGTTTGTTCCTCGTGTACAAATCCATGTGGTTCATTTTCCGGTGTGTGTGTGTGGATGGAATTCTTTTACGCAGAAGAGAGTAGAATCAAGAGTAGTAGGTTCGCTTACATTTCGAGATGGCAGCAACAAGCCTTTCCAAAGAAGAAATTCAAGAAGCCCTCTGGGAGGAGACCGACACAGAAGATGTAGATGATTTGGACGTTAGTGACAATGACGAACCAGACATCGAACCCGAGACATTGAGTGAAGACGATTCCGACAGCGACGACGAAACACGTCCAGACTACAGGCAGTGGATTCGACGGGACAGATCTAAACCTTCCCCTACACCTTTCCCTTTCACTTTGCAAGCTGGACCAAAGACCGACAGACTGACTGCATCCTCAAACCCCATTGACGCTTTTTGTCTATTTTGTGATGGTGATTTCTTCAACATGTTGTTGACAGAATCGAATAGGTATTATCAACAACATGTTGCAAGACACAAGCCATCCAAAATAGAGCCACCCATTACGCTGGAGGAACTGTATCGTTTTTTTGCTATCCACCTTAGTATGGGACACAACAGACGAGACAGGTACTCAGACTATTGGAATCGGTCCGGCATCATGTTCTCTCCTTGGTACGGCGAAAATCTTTCCAGAAATCGTTTCTTTCACATTTTACGCTTTCTTCACTTCTCTGACAATAGCAGACCACCTAACGTGAACGACCAGTCCTATGACCGCTTCTGGAAACTGAGGGACGTTTTCGAATATCTACGTGACAAATATGATAAACTGTACCAACCGACAGAAAACTTATCGCTTGACGAAGCCATGATTCTGTACAAAGGTAAAGTGATTTTCAAGCAATATATCCCGAAGAAACGCAAACGATTTGGGGTGAAACTCTACATGCTTTGTGATTCTAAGGGGTATGTTGTCGATCAGATCGTTTACCTTGGCAAAGATAAGACCAGACAGACAACAGAAATGACTTCAACACACGCATTGGTCATTGAACTGACACAGAAAGTTCAAGGAGTTGGCCATAAAATTTTTATGGACAACTTCTTTTCCTCTCCTGATCTTTTTGACGATCTTGCAACAAAGCGTACGCAATGTTGCGGGACCGTCAACAAGAACAGACGTTCGATGCCTGACGACTTCAAAGACCGCTTTTTCAAAACAACACGAGGGGACATACATGTACGGACCAGGGATGACTTATGTGCGGTTTGTTGGAGAGATAAACGAGACGTTTTTCTTCTGACAAACTTTCACAACTTTCCTGTCGACGGTAACTTCCTTGACGAACATAAAAACGCGATCAAGCCGCACATTGTTCTGGAATACAATAAACACATGGGTTACGTTGACAATGCTGACAAGATGACGAACACGTATAACGTGCGAAGACGGACAATGAAATGGACAAAGAAGGTTTTCTTCTACCTTCTTGACCAAACTATTTTAAACTCTTTCATTCTGTTACGTTTCTTTCGACCTTCCCCTGCCTTACGAGACTATAGACTACAACTGATTTACGAACTGGTGGCTCTGGGGACACCACCAGTTCCAGGACCGTCGCACATAATAAGTCGACCTCCACCTCTAAAAATACAAAGGTTGGAAGCTGCCAATTCTAAACATTGGCCCAAGAAAGTTCACGAATGCAAGGACTGTGTGGTGTGCTCCAATAGTAAAAAAAGGAAGAGATCAAATTATGTGTGCTCGGAGTGTAAGGTTCACCTGTGCGTTGATCCATGCTTCGGGGTGTACCACACGCGACAGTGACCCACGTGACCCTAAGGGACCTGAGTGCATTGTACACAAGCTGTGACCAGGCTGTTGGTAAGTACAAGTACTAACTTTCATTTATATTGCATAATTTTACTTCTTTGTCAATGTCTATAATAAAAAAAAGGCATTGGATTGTTACTGGAGATATGTGCAATGTTTCAGAAGAAATATTTATAGTGAAAATACTATTTGATTTTAAGACCTAAACCAAAAAGATTTCGCATTCGGAAGGATGTACGTACATTTTCAATACAATTCTTTACAAACAATATTGAAAAGAAGGGGGTTGGGGGTGTTTTCACCCCCAAATTTAGCATTTTTTTTAGATTTTTTTATCTTTGGCGCCCCGTGGCGCTGCTCGGTTTGTACCAAGTATCTCAAATGACCCCCAAAATTATAGCAGAGACCTTTGGCAACAAAATGCTTTTTACTTTATGTCTCTATACGCAATAGTAGTTATTTTAGAAGCTTTTCTTTCATACACTACAAACTGTTAAAAATCATTTAAATTTCCCGCGGTACGGAGAAGCGTACACCCTGCTGGCCGGCGGTAAAGTAAAGGTTAAACGAGATGGTGATGGTGAGAAATGAATGCAATGCTGAAATGAATAAAGTAGGAGGAAAAGGGAAATCCCCGAGAAAACACACGTACACGGCTATGTCCACTACAAAGACCACTTGGCACGAGCTAGGATAGAACCAAAGACCCTACGCACCAGAGGTAAACGCTCTACCATTGAGCCAATATGACCCCGTAGTCAGGCCCGTATTTAGCTCGAGCACAGGGCGGCAAAATTTTTGAATTCTTTTTAAGATTCTTAAAACTAGCAACCGGCAGAGTCCCGCGCAAGAGCGAGAAAATACGTTAATATGTTTATTTCGCTCTAATTATAATAGTTACTAATTAGCTAGCATATCCGATTATTTTTATAAGTCATCTCCCCCCCCCCCCCAGGAGTGAGGATTAACTTGAACATCATGAAAATCCGGCAGTTATCTTCCTTATTTTCGACGTCGAAATCGCCCTTTTCTTACCTATAACAATCATATGATTAATAACACTAATATACCGTTAAACTCAGCGACCTCGAAAACTATGAATTCAACACTAATATATGTCGTTTTCGATTATTTTTTAAAATCACCCCCTTCCTTGGGAGTAAAGTATGACCTTGAATTTGCATTGGATTAAAACTTCAGTATTCATCTCAGCGACCCCAAAAACTATGAATTCAACTCTTATATTGGTCTTTTCAGGGGGGGACAAACCATTTAGAGCACAAGGGTGCACTATATATAAATGCGGCCTGCCGTAGTTACATATGAGTAGAACAACTATGTGCATTTACTGCAAAGAGACTATTTTAGAAAAAAAATGTACAACACAGCAATGCAAATGGGAAACGCTTAAATCTTACGAAAACTACAATAATTCAATGTAGGCACCGCGTGTTGTGCGATAGTACTTATACAGTGCTCTAACTCCGGCACACTTCCTGTTTGGTGGCACGAAGACAGGATCCTGAATTAGGGATGACCTTTTTCGAAAAATGTTTTTCAACTTCGACTTTCGTTTTTTTTTCGGAAAAAAAAAGTAGTCATCCCTATCTTACCCCTATAAAAAACACACACTGGAGGCTGAAAGTTCGCACTTGCAGTATGAGTGTTGTTAACAATACGACATGACCAAATCAGTGACGAGACAGATGTTTACTCAAAAGAAAGAGAAGGCCTCTCATCAAAGCTTCGAGCTCTTACCGGAAATCGAACCGGATCTCCTGTGCATATACCCACAAAGGAGCTCCTCGTAACCCAATGTGTCGTAGCTAACTCCGACACCAGAACTGCACCTGACAAAGCGTAACAACTTTACGTAACTCCCATCAACTACAACCAATGGTATTCTTGTGGCGGCTGCGCCAATTCGTCCCATACCCTGTATTTCCATTTACAGAATGCACCACTACTTTCGGCTTTGTGCGCTTCCGATAGGTTCCAAAGAAAATACAGACCATATACAACGTATTATGCAACGATTTAAAACATTATATTGACTGATAAGATTGTAATTCTTGTTTAAAATCCGAAGAGAAGGCTTACAAGAAGTTTATTGCGTATCAAGAAGAAATGGTATGTGCATGAAAAACAAATCAGAAACTTTTTTCTTTACGTAACAATTAACTTCTATGAAATCAGAGATAAACTACATTCGATGGCAGTTGAAAGCCTCTCTTCAACTACAGAGAAAACGACTAGCGTGAAACTGGCCCCACCCACTTCGGCGCATTTTTTAAAATTCAGTCTTAAAAATGTGCTTTCCAAATCAATAATTACAAAAGATGTGCTATCACGGAAAGCCAGGAAATTAAGGGATTTTTGTGAGTGGAGCCAGAATCTTGCTCAGCCCGCCATATCAACCAATCGGATTCCAACCTACTCAAGAACAAATATGCTAACAGTGTGTTCTCCATAACAATATTAATTTTAAAATGTGCTATCATCCAAATCTTAGAAATAAGGATCTTATTAGAGGGGCCCCAACACTTCAGCACATTTTTGAAAGCCCAGTCCAAGGAAATGTGCTATTCAAATTCAATAATTACAATATATATTGACTTTCAAAGACCTTCAATATTCGTTGGTATCTACTAGCGGACTGTCCTTTCAAGTTCGCCTTACAAGAACTCGATGCGTAACAAATCCGGTGACTGTAGCGACTATTCCATTTGTTGGTGATGCAAGCGTCTTCTTTGCATTGAAGATAATTACTGCATAAATTGGAAGAATGATTGGGATGGTAATTCTGTTGTAGTACGAACTTGCTGCCCCAAATCCGCGTTCCTGATGGAATGCCCTGCCTCACTTAAACGTTGTGCAACATGTTTTTGTCCATTATTCCGTAAATTTGGACTAAATTATAAAATTGGTAGCCTGTAAAGCATCCCGAAATATTGATGATAATTTTGATACAGTAAATTTTCTGTTTGAGACTAGACAATATTTAGGAACTGAAAGTGCTTGCGAAGGATCGGATAATCACTGACCAAACAGAGATTGAAAATGGCTTGTGCAACTTTGAAACGGACACTTGATTTTGATCCGCTTCATAGTTCCAATGGAATACCAGCTAAGAGAAGATGTGTCCCGCTATTTATGAGTCCTACTTCGCACCGTCTACACAAGCAAGAAATAAAACCAGAAGAAAGACCTTCGCCCTTCGGTGAAGTCTCTCCAAAAATTGATGCTACTTTATCCGTCCCTTGCTGTAGGTATTACATGGTCGGGATGAAAGTGTTATTCGAGACGACGAAGCACAAACATCTAGAATTTGAAGGAAAAAAGCCGGAATTTAGATTCCTCGGTCTAGAGTGCTCTCTTCCAATGTTTATCATTCCAATCTTTATTTTATTTTACTGCCCCAGGGGTATCTTTCTGTAATGCTTTCTGCTCGAAGGAATGGTTTCTTTACCGCAATCATACCCCAAAGATAATAGATCCGAAGGCGCTGAGCCACCGTTCTATTGACACCGATTGGAAATGGCTCTTCCATAGTTCTAACGGTTCAACCGGAGTGGTTAACGTCCATTTCGTTTATTTATTTTTGCAATGAATTTGTTCTTATGAGAAGTTATAATTTTTGGACAATCAGTGGTTTCTGTGTAATATTTACACCACTTTGAGAGTGTGTAAATCTCAGGAGTTCGATGCATTGCTTTGCCTGATCACTGAGCAATTTTCCGCAGCGTACGACCTTTTCCCCAAAATAGCCACTTCAATACGTGCTTCGACTCTTAGTTCAGAGTTCCTCTTTTGCATTTTATAGTACTTCCATCTTCACATTGTTCAATAGGTTCAAACGAATGAAAACAGAAGATTGCATGTCACAGATTAGCAACCAATTTTGCCGATATTACAACATGATTGAATAACAGGTACCCACACTAGGTGCTGCTCAAACGATCATGAAAGTGTAACGTTACTGGTCTGTTCATTAACTATTTGTTTATTGCCAAGCAGCTTTCATTAATAAATTTGTCCCGATATCAGCAAGACCATGAATTTTCCTTTCCTTATACGAACAACATTCTTTATTTTCAAAAACGAGTCCAATAAACATGATTTTGTATAGACATAGAGTGTTCTACTTTGAGAATTTTGAAAAATCAATAGTGTGCTCATACTCTTCTCAGTGACTGAAGGTTGGAAATCAATTGGTTGTGGTAGGGGGCTGAATGTGATTCTGGCCTCACCCACAAAAAGCTCTTAATTTTGGGGCTTTCCGTGACAGCACAATTTTTGTAATTATCGATTCTGAGGATTTTTTTTTTTTTTTTCGTTTAGTGAGTTACAAAAAATGTGCCGAAGTGGGTGGGACCAGCTTCAAAAGAGTGAGGGAACGAAGTGGTCTATGTATCTTGCCATAGCTTATGTCATCACTAAAATGAACTCACCTCTCACGTTTAGTTCGGAATATTTCGTAGAGGAACTAATACTTTAGGAAGTGCGACATTTTGAATACTGTCGTTTAGGATCACCAATTGGTCAGCACACGTGATAGTGAAGTCCATTTCCGAATCCCGTATGGTCTGGCAATCGACGATATTTAGATGCACTCTAGTAGTAGTTCAATACTCAGGACGTTACTAAGCTATTTGCATTGCAAGCAATATGCAGCTGCACTTTTCTATATTGCAATTGTCCGTGTTGTCCACAGTAAAGGGGAAGGCGGAACCTCACAACTACAGTAATTCCACATGTGCTTTAAATGTTTAAGACGATATGTGTACAAAATTTATGTTTAGGACAAAAACAGCGTAAACTTAAAGCAATGCCGTATATCCAATGATTATGGTCCTAAAGACATAAAATCTTCGGGGGGGGGGATTCATGAGCGGTGCGAGTTAATTGGGGAGTTTGATGTATTTTACTTTGTTTTTTGAAAGATGTCACTGCTGCTCTTACTGTTAGTGCGTGCGAGCAGGTCACAGAATTTCATTCATCCCGTTATGCTGTGTGCACTCAAATTAAACAATTACAACCTGACATTGAAAAAAAAAAAAAAAAAAAAGACTGACAGAAAGAAAGGATTATTCACCGTACTACGAAAACAAGATAATTAAAAGTACCCTGTTCCCACCCGTTTTAGGCTAACTGTGCTTTAGAACTGTCACTCCAAACGAATGAAGTTTCTTACTCGGAAACAAGTTATATATCCTATATATTTTAACTTTTATATATATATTGTCTGAAGGATATGTTAGATATCCGAAACCGTTATTATAATTTAAAATAAAGTGTGTTTTAAGCTTTGGTCAGTGTTTCTTTTGTTAAAATAATCAATCCAAAGCCATGGATAGTCTTACTATCCTATATATATTGAACCAAGAGTTTGTTATGGACGTACAGCATCATTTAAAGTTGTTTGGTTGTCTGTTGGCATTATTTGAGTGAGGAAACGGGTCTGAGCCTTTGTGCTTCTGAAACTACAAATCATGAAAGGTGTATACTGTAAGGTCATCCACTTGGCGGTTAATCCTTCACATTACACTTGGTTTAACTGATTGAAATCCGAAGGATTCCACTCGACGCATGATATCATTCTTTGAATAACAGCTGCTCCCACAATGACATTTAAAAAAGGGGGAAAATTAAAAAAAAAAAAAAAACTGGTTTAATATGCTTCTGGATGAGTGGTGTTCCTGTCGAAGAGGGATTTATGATCGCGTGACTGTATGAGAGAGAGAGAGAGATGAGAAAACCGCAGTGCAGATTCCTTGCTCGTTGTGGTAACTGTAACCACACCAATAATCCGAGCTCATCCTCCCACGAGAAAACAACAGAATACCTGAGAAATGACAATGACAACTATTACTGGAAGGAAATGGGTGTGTGTTTGCCCTTCTGTAGGCAGACTTCGTCCCCACGCATTGACACAACTGAAACAACCGAAGTAGGAAGATAAAGGTATGAGACAGGTGTTTCTTTCCACGTTAACTCAACGTAGACGCTCAGTTGATCTGAAGAAAAAATACTTCGATACGTGAGAGAGCACGCAATCAGAGGCGTTGCCAGGCTCTTTCGGAAAGTGTTTAATTAGAAACGAGTGTTTAATCCTTACAAGATCCACGGTACATTATCGTACCAAAATACAGTGTCGTTTTCAGCCGCTTATTTAGGTCCTATAACAGGCATTTGAAACCCTTTTTTTATTGGTCAAGTCAAACATGGACCAAAGAACACCACAGATGCATCTTGGAACCAGATTGTCAACTTGGTGGCACCAAATGGGGTCGGGAGAGCATGACTTAAATTTTTTTCTCGACGAATTAAAAAAAAAAAATCCCGCCCTTAGCTTTTAAAATATTATATTGAAATTTTGCATACGCATTGAGTACATCTCTAGCTACTTACCTTTTTTTTTTCTTTTTTTTGAGATCTCTACGTCAACCCAGGCCACGGCCGAGGGCTCAAGAGTTTCAAAAAGAGGATTTTTCGGAAATTTCACTAACTTCCCGTTTCTGGTGTATGATATGGGCATGTGAGTGGTACAATTTGAAAGGTCGCTTTATTCTGAAGGAAATGAAGTATGAACCATTATCCAGGAACAAAAAGTATTGTTTTAGGAAATTTTCACATTACATCGTGTAAATATATGTATATACAATATAAAGAGAAGTCACCTTGAGATTTTCAAAAAAAAAAAAAATCCACCCATAGTTTTGAAGATACCACATTGAAATTTTGCACACGTATTGTGTATGTAAATACGTATTTTTTTCAGTGATTTTCAGATCCCTACGTCGACTCAGGCCAGGGCCCGAGGGGCTCAAAGTTAAAGTGTAGCTGAACTCTCCCCCCTACAAACGTAAATATCTAGTGGCACCACTGCAAGTGTTCTTCTTTTGAACATAAGACTTGTTACTTCCGATCATCACACCCCACCGAGGCCGCACAAATAGTTGATTAGCGGTTTAACAAACTCAAATCACAGACGCACACACCGAACATGGAACGTACGACGCGGTGTACTTCAGGCTTGCTAGATTAAGTCGGTTTAAGATTGGTCTAAACACCACAGCGAATGACTATCCGAAAATAGCTTATAGATCTTTGGGAGTTCTCTGGAGCCAACCAGAAAAGGGATCCGCACTTTTCTTCTTGGAAGAAACAAGAAGGCTACGACTATAGTTCAACCCCCCACCCCGCCAAACAGAGGATATATTTCAACTTTGTCGTGCTATACTTGTAGGGCATGATCTCGAGATGGAAAACCCACAGGTGAATGCTATATATCAAAACATGATGCGAAAGCAGTGGTATTTCTCCCGAGCCCGAGCAGAGACGATCTTTCCTCGTTTCCAGTCTTTTACACATCACAGGCGATATGGAGACTTACTTTCTTTACACTCAAAATTCCACTTCCTACTGTAAACTTGTCACAAAAGCCACATTAATGGTGTTCCTGCCAAGGCTCGGAACAATGGTAGCTCAGATGAATACTCACCTCTTTTGCTAAAGATTATCTGGTCCGATCCAAGCTTTGTAAGCCTGGTAAACAACGTCCCGTCCGTGGGTATTATTTAATTGTTCCCTTTTCTTCTACTTCATCATTTCACTAATTATTCCAAAAGAATATGCCTCATTTAGTTCACAGCCATACGCACAAACAGCAGCGCCGATTTCTCTGTAAGTTGGGAGGAGAGGTTCAGGTGTGTATGATTCGTTGTCACATATACAAGCTAAGATCCAATAAAACATATCCATATCATGCGAGCCCCAACCAAACTTTCCGGTCCTCCTTGACCTCTCGGGATCAATGCCCATGATTGCAGACAAAGAAACTCCATTTTAATAGAAATGTATTTCTGGATTGGTGAATCGCATCGCATGAGATCAAATATAACAGCGCGAAGAAGGAATTACTGTACGCAGACCCTGCGTTAGACTCTCAGAAGGTCTACTTATATTAGGCCCAACTAGCGATTATTAAATTTAACAATTTTGAGGACCTGTTTCACATGAAGTGCACTTCGCCGGTCCTCTGTTTCTTTAAAAGGAAGTAACCAAATAACTTCATGTATATTATTTATTTTTCACTATACAAATTACCATCAAGTTTAGTGCTTATATTGCAAAGATTACCAAAACCAGTTTCATTAATTACAAAAACTTAGAAAAGACAGTTAAATTGTTGAACTCGTATTTTTCATAAGGAAACTAAATAAAATTGAATCTGACTACGCTCAAGGACCCCGAGAGTCCGTGGATCACCGGTCTAAACGAAATAATTCGGAAGTTTAACTGTTGAAGAATATCTTCCTCTAGATTGTGCGAATGCTGTTTCTGTATCTTTTGCATTGTGAGGAAAGGGCCAAACGTGCTCTCTCACTCAAAGCAAGAAAGATGGCTCTCTGGAGATGCGTGTACTATTACACACCCATTCCGCTAATCAATGCAGTGTCTCCTCATACGAGAACAAGAGTTACATAAATTACAAAACCTGTTACAGGAGATTCGATAATTATTAAATGGGGATTGCATTATTTATTCATGTATTGTTTTATAGTGACCGCCTCTGATGATCCTGGTCCCATTTCAAAATTAAATGAAATACTTTAGCGTAGCGTCCCACGATTATGCTCCTAAGGGTAGAGACACTATGATTAAGACAAGTGAATGATTATGAAACAATTGGTGGAATGAAAAAGTGGGAGGAAACGGAAGTACCGGAGAAAACCTACGGATACAATGTTGTCCACCACAAACTTACTTGGCCGCGGATCAAACCACGGACCCGACGCACCAGAAGTATGCGCTCTACGACTGAGCCACCGTGGCCCCGCCCTTACGGTTGTATCGATGCCATTATATGTCGTATAGCCTTAGTGCCCGAAGAGGGCAAACCAACAATAATAGGAGATGAGCCACCACATATCTAATTACATGAAGTAGCCGGGCAGTCACCTAGTAGGGATTAGGAAAAGACTTCAAAACAAGATAATCAATTGCGGAATACGAATCCGGCAATCCTCTACTTGCTATTGTAGGTAGGAGTTCTTCACCCACATCAGCTCAGCAAAGGTCAACCGAATACTGGGAATAAAACCCGGTCATATTTCATATCATATGATTCTCGATCTTTTGGATGCTCCAATGTCAGCCGTCCCTTCCATTATGTTCCATTATTTGATTGTAAATAGTAGATTATTATTATTATTATTATTATTATTATTATTATTATTATTATTATTATTATTATTATTATTATTGAAGTTGAACGCCTGATTTGAGGACGCGCAGAAAAGAAAGAACCAATCATTAACAGAATTTGGAAGTAACATTTGAATTTCGATAATACTGCAAAAAGGATAAGAAGGCTCACTATATAATAACAAAAACAATCAAACAAAATGTGTAAGCTAACTCATACCAACACCCGGAATGAACAATATCTTCAGAACACTTCTCTGGAAACAACCGATCATACGAAGTTGAGAAATCCCAAATATTAAAAGGTTAAAGCATTGTAGCCGTAAATCAATAAAGGGACGACATGAACACATTTTTACGAGACATCTGCCCTATTCCTCAGCTTTTAATTGCGTTTCAGACGAGAAGAGACCCAACGTTAATCAGAGGAACTTAATGGGACGTGATGCGTCAATGGATCGTCAATAAACTGCTCATGCGGCGGCCTCAATTCCTTCATGGACCTTTGGAACGCAGAAGCACAATTCAGGTCAATCCACAGATTTAAACACAAGAATCCACATTGAGTATCTAGTCCCATTCCTTATCACATTCTCCCAAATTCTGTTACTTCAACGATTAGAACGAATTAATATAAATATTAAAATAATAAGTATTCCGCATTTTGGTACGTCGTAGGAGTTTATTTTCCGTACATACAGATGCAATATGAAGAATTAAAACTACCTATGTTTTCCCGTTCCTTCGTTTATTTTCTTTACACATAATACTTAAATCTAACAAGCACTTACAGAAGCAGACCCAGTAAAATTAACATGCATTTAAAAAAAGAAAATTATCAAAATACCGAAGAAAAAAATCGTCGTTTGAAGTTTATCGTCCTTTCCCAGTACAGAAGCTATTTAAGACGTGGCCCTTATGAAGGAATCCGAACCACAATAATGCGATGAATGGTTTCCCCGGGAATCGAACTTCTCATGTATAGCAAAGGTGCATGTGCTACTCACTAGGCGAGAGGGAAAAAGCAAGGTTGCCTATATGCGTCTTATCCATCAATCAAACTTCATAGAAAGTAAAACTAATGGACTGTATCTTCGTTATTACTCTTGCATAACTTGATACTCAGAAAGAATGGTTCTTTGTGGAGTACGGGATTTTGTGTCCTGAGCCAGATTCACGAAGGAAATTTCGCGTAAGTAGGTAACGAAATCCGGTGTGACTAGAAACAAAAATCAAATCAAATCTTTGAGGTTAACGTCCCGCGCGTTAGGCTAAGGAAGACGATGGTTAAAGTAGGTGAATGATAATGGAAAGATTCGTGGAATGAGAAACTGCGAAGAAACGAAAGTACCCCGAGAAAATCCACAAGAACGATGTTGCCCACCACAACTTACTTAGCCGGGGATCGAACGAGGGATCCCAAGTACCAGAGGTAAGCACTCTATCACTAAGCCACCGTGCCCCCCCCCCCCTAACTAAAAACAAAGCTGATATACTGACTGCAGGTTCCCAATTTGAAATTGTTCGGTCAGCCATAGCCTTTCAACAGTAGCTCACTATCTGTCTCTTACCTACAGGTTACTCTGATTTTAGCCTCTTCCCTCAGCCCCTGCAGATTTCTCTACTGAACCGCAAGGCAAGAATATTGATTACGATCCGCCCCATTTATCTGGTAACAAACTTTATTATTATTTACGTCAGGCCAATTTGGTACTCCGGTATTCGTTACAAGTTACAGGACACTAAGAACACCTACTATTAAATGTCTAAATCTAATAACGTGTGTTCTACAAACTGTGACCAGAAAATACGATGAATGTAGTTGTACAGTACCATAGGTCTATATCGATGCTGTATACATTTCAACTACTAAGCCCGGTAGCCTAAAGCTTTGGTGCAATCAGTGTCGAGTCTGAACGAGTTGTAATATGTTAGTTAGCCTTCAGAGGCAGAAGAGTGAGGACGTATTAAAGAGTATCTGTCACGTGTCAACATTAAGTTTTGTTCTAAAATGGAAAAAGTATGGCGAAGAAGCAATGGCATTGAAGAGTGCTTACAAGTGGTATGAGAGATTCAAAAGCGGCAAGGAATCGGCTGAAAACGAGCAGCGATCGAGATGTCCTTCGATGTAAAAAAACATGAAAACGTGAAAAAAGTGGCACAAATGATTTGTTCAAACAGGTGAATGACTATTCGAGAGATTTCCGTAGAAGTAAATATCTCGAATGAGTTCGTGAAAAGAATTTTAACCGCCAAATTAAATGGGCAAATGACTTCCTTCTTCACAACGAAAACGAGCCATGCCACACTTTCCTTTGATCCGAGAGCTTTAGGCTGAAAAAATATCCCTGTCTGACTACATCTCTGTGCTCTCCAGATATAGCACCATGCGACTTTTGGCTTTTGCCAAAAATTAAAACTGTGCTCAAAGGAAAACGTTTTGACACCATCCCTGACATTGAGAGAGCCACGACCGAGCGACTGAATGCCCTTCCAAAAGAAGCCTTCCAGAAATGTTTCCAGCCATGGATTCAATGTTGGGATAAGTGCAAGGGCGCCCATGTTCTGGTTTCCACGGGGGGGGGGGGTAAGAAAAAGCGACATTTCAAATATAGTTTCAAATTTTGCTGTAACTATTCTAAAAATTCTATTGGGTTTTCGATATTTCGAAGTACAATTTCCTCTAGGGGGACAAGCGACCCACCTTGCCCCCCCTGATGGGCGCCCTTGGATAAGTGCACTGCTGGCCAAGAACAGTAGTCTGAAGGAGATTAAATCAAATTCCGTTTAAGCTTGTTTCTAATAAAATTATTCACCGTATTTTTGATCACACCTCGTATATTCAAGCTTGCCGTTTTCTATACACAACAGTAAGGATGAGTACTAAATTAATAACCTTTCAAAATGTGCAGAACTTAAGATAAATATAGTCTTTAAATTCTTTATTTTAACCTTTCAGCAGCCAATCTAATGTTCTGATGAAGATGATAGGAGCTAAAAGTCACCGGAACTTCAGCTACAAGAAGTAGCACTCATGTCTACAACTCGTGAAGTTTGGTTTGTATGGCGTGATATTTTGTCAATATTCAAACCGGAAGTGGTAGTAAATTTCTATCACTTTCGGTTATAGTAGAACGATTTTAGGGAGGAGATGGAATATAGTCATAGCACGGTTAAGTTGCGTTCGCATTAAGATCTTGTGAGCCGCTCGTGAACCTGTAGTGTGAAGACATTGAATACTTCTGTTCCGCTCAAAAGATCGTGATACAAAATGGCAGCCATGCTAGACCCAGAAGAAGCTGCAGCTTTAATCTTGGCGAAAACAAGGAAAATAAGATATACCGTACAACAATGTGGATGTGGATTCATCCAATAAATCGATCAAGACTGGAAGAATGTTTATTTTACAGTAGGGATGGTCAATTCCTGAATTCTTATTTTCCGGAATCCGGAAAGTAAAATCGGAAAAATTACAGAATTTAGAAATTTCCGGAATTCAGAAAAATTCCGTAACTTTTCGGAAAATGTTAGCCATCCCTATTTTACAGTCTGTTTCCTGGACTGAGAGAAGTTGAAAGAAAATTTATCAACTACTTCAGGATGTCTAAATCTTCGTTTGACGAACTGTATAATAATATAGTGTGTGCATTTGATCAGAGTAACATCAAAATAAGAAAACTGTCAGTATCAAATATTTGAACACTTTTCTCCATTCCAACTGAGTTCACGCTTACGTGTAAAGGGCTCTCATAAAGCTGCGTGTTATTTTCTTCCCCGCCAGCAGCCCGCTCGAGCCGACTAGTGGCGGGGTGATCTTCATAGCAGCCCAGAGCCGCGACACACTCGCGCCGAAGCGTATGTGTGAAGGCGTACATTTAAGACAATGTGAAGCTAGCAGCTGCACCTCACGCAAGAGGCTCACAGAGTCCTAGTGTGAAGGCTACCTTACTTGATTACAGACAACCACTTCTCGCTATGTATTATCGTTGTTACTCTATCGCGAGAGCAGCTGATTTCTGCCACTTCCGGTTTGAATAGAGGGTTAGGACAGAAGATGGTACTTATTCCAACAGCGCTAAATCGATTTAAAAGAAAGAAAAGAAAAACTTGTTTTGCCGGTAGTTGTAGTTGTTTTCTGTTACATTCGGTTTCAGCATAGAATTAAGGAGGGAGATGAAATGTATTCTTGAAACGTTTGATCGATTGCAGGAAACTGCTTCTTGCATCATCATCACCGTACTTATTCTGCCATTATTGGCAGGTCACTTGCTGCAACTGAGAAGCTTCATGCTCCACAGCTTTCCTCTAACCTCTTCGTCTTCATGTGCGATTTCTCTGTTTTGATATAGTCCATTAATTGTAGTCTCCATCGCCTTTTCCCTCTCTTTTCTGCCATCATGCCCTATAGCACGTCCCTCATGATACAATTCCTTATTAGGCAGGTTTGGCTGGTTTAAACCAAGGTGATTGTTTTTTACCAGCTGTAATTTTTAAAAAAATGGTTTAAAGCCCCCCCCCCCAAAAAAAAAACACGAAAAATGCTTTAAATCGTGTGAACTTCATAGCGTCGTTTTCACATATCAAACCATCTGCATTACTTATCTTCTTTTCATCTTTTAATCAAGGCGTCCAATGTTCAATTATTGGTCGAATCACAACCCTTCTTTCAAGTGTAAACAAAGTAGAGGTTAGGATGTCAGTTAAAGCGAAAGTCTTCTCCGTAATAACCTAAGTACTAACTAACTAACTAACTCTATGGCCTATGGAACCCGGAGGTTCAATGCCGCGTTCACAAAAGCTCTCCACCGACTTCTATCCTTAAACAACTGGATCCAGTTTCTACTTTGAATTCCTATCTCTGCGAGATCCATTTAATATTGTCCTCCCATCTGCGCCTAGGTCTTCCTAATGGTCGTTTTCCGATTGGTCTTCGAGTCAAGACTTTGAAAGCGTTTGTACTTTCTTCCATTCTAGCTACATGACCTGCCCACCTAAGCCTCCTAGACTTGACGACCCCAACAATGTTGGGTAAACCGTATAATTTATGTAGTTCCTCGTTATGAAGTTTCCGCCAGTCCCCATTCCCGTTCCTCTTGGGCGCGAACGTCTCAGGATCTTGTTTTCAAATACTTTCAGTCTATGTTCTTCCCTCAGAGTAAGTGACCATGTTTCGCAACCATACAGAACAATAAGCATGATTATCGTTTTATATATTTTAAGCTTCAAATTCCTCGACAGAATTCGCGACAACAAGAGATTTTGAACCGAATAGTAACACGAATTCCCTGCTTTTAGTCGACATTTAATTTCTTCCTGAATATGATTTTTCTCTGTTAATATTGATCCTAGATATTTGAAACTATCCACTTTATCAAAAGTATTATTTAATATTTTAACACATCCATAATTTGCTGTATTCCGGTCCCGACCCATTTCCATGTATTTAGTTTTCTCTGCATTTCTTTCCATTGATCTCCTATTAAGCGTAATCATACGAAACGAAACCAAATTGTATATGTCTGCTTGCTTTAATGCTTGTTGTTTTATAAAGAAGGTTACTTAAATATATTGATAGAAATTGGCGAAGTTTATCAACTGTGTACGTAGCTTTCAACATTAGCTTGGATTGGACTTTGTTTTAATTTTATTGAATGATATCTACATACTAAATTCGTAATTTAATACCTCAGTTTTGGCGTACTGATTATGATACGTTGCCCTAAAAATTTTACATGCAAATACATTTAAAGTAATAAGCGCATTTTCCCAATGGCTAAGGCGGGAGTTTCCCGATTTATATATAGTTCTGTATAATGGTTTCATTTGTGATACTGTTTATCTTTTTGTCCTTCTGAAATGACTCTTGACAATTACATTAAAAAACATGTAAAGATCAGTATAATGTATTTTTATCAGGAGTCCTTCGTAAGTGAGTCGGCAGACTCATTGCATTTGTGTACAATTAGTCCCGGTTTCGAGTCCAAATGGAGAACAATTTCTCTCGGATGTGAGCCGAGAAACGTTTGGATTCCGCTTTAACCTTATGTGATCCCTTCCAGCATAATCCTGTTGTTGCATAACATCAAGACGAAACAAACCTATCTCTGTCCATATGTAATATAAATACATAGAGCAAATTATTTAAACCAAAAAAGCCTGGTTTAAACCAAAAAACCTGTTTTTTTTAAATAAAAACCATGGTTTTTGGCACCCTGTTTTTAGGCAATGTCCCAACCAGTTTTTCCTTCTCTTCTTAATAATATTTAAAATTGTTCTTTTTCTCTTCACCATTTCTAATAGCCTCCTGGATAGAGATATATAGATTTCAGAAAATTAATTATTAACTCTGCCTACAATTGCACTTGTTATCAAGGTCACTTCATTTTCATGTAGGCCCTACCATATCATGCAATTTAAAACTAGGAATCACAGAATTTCGCCTTTTCAATTGGACAGAAACTCTGTTTTGTTAAGTTTTCACTTTCCCAAAAAGTAAATAAATTACGTATGTAACTAATTGACAGTATGGCCTCTCCTCCAATCAGTGTATTTGATTTGAAAGACATTGGAAGAATATACGAATATATAACACTGTCATTATTGAACGCTGAATTAGTAAACAAAATTTGAAACCCGAGTAGTTAATACCAAAAAAGGTTATCGATTTAATTATTGTAGAAGTTAGAGCTACCTTTGACGGAATAAACACGATGTTTATTGGAGGTAACGTCTGGAACTATCCAACCAATTTCAACTATTGTTCTATTATTGGAGAGTTATTTAATTTAATTTTTCTTTTCGATGGTAAACAACTTGTTAAAACGCTTGAATCTATACAATTGAACCAAGTTCTATACAACACCTTACTGTGATTACATTAGTATGATTAGGTCGGTAGATTAATCATATAAAAAAGAATAGCTGTCCATGAATCATTACGTAATATGCAATGTAATTAGTTAAGCCCTATTATTGCAATTAGTCTAGGTACACTTGTTATTATTATTTTTGAATTAAACTGACTCTTGAATTATTTGCGTCCCAGAATCTAGCTTTTCGTGGTAAAAATGAAGCTATTTACTCAAGAAACAATGGCATTCTTCACAAGCTTGTTGAGTGTAAGAGAGAGTCTGATGTTATTGTGGCTGGGCATTCGTGACGATTGCAACAAGAGATATACTTGCTTTTCTTGGGGAAGGTCATTCAAAATGAAGTGACTGAACTGCTTGGGTCAAAATTTTGTCTGAATTAATGAAGGCGTAAGTTATACAGAGTAAATTAATTGTTCGTTTCGCAAGAGTAAACTAAGGAACGGAACTATCTATTGACGAACATTTCGTGCATAAATTACCCTCAGTAGAGGAACTAACTACCATTATTTCAGGGAAAAAAAAAACTGAAAATTCTCTCTCAAACATGTGTGGTCAAGAACAAGATAACAGTGATAATATAAAAGGAAAGAATTCAGATGATCCAAAAATAATATTAAACCTAAACAGTGGAGCTTTATTCGTTCCGTGTAGCAACCATTCATTGAATTTGGTTGCTAATGATTCTGTTGTGTCCTTCAATTAAGATGTTACGTTTTTTGCTATATTACGAGACATGTACATTAATTTTTTTACTTCATTTTAAAAGTTCTTAGGAGAGTTGTATTGATGTTGTAAAACCACTTCGTTATCAGTTAGATCAAATCTAGGATTCTCTTTTAGAAGCATCCAAGGACTTAATTATAGACGTTTTCGGAAGAAATACTGTTTATGCTGGGATTTTAAGTTTGTGCTGTAGTTCTTTTGGTATCAAATTATTTTTAGTGTTAATGTAGTTAGCAGTGTTATCCAGCAAGAATCAGTAAAGATCAGCAGGGAGTTGATTCAGTTGAGAAAGCCAAACACCACGTTGAGAACATGTGAAGTGATGAAGGCTTCCAAAATATTGTGGTTGATTTGTGCAAGCTCTAGAAATTCAAACGGAATAAATAAATTTAAAAAAAAAAAAAAAAAAAACTACAACAGTCAAAAAATAAAATGAAATCTTCAAGTTTTACGTCCCACGGTTATGCCAAAGGAGACGGTGATGATGAGAGATGAATGAAATGGTGGAATGAAGACATTTGAAAATAACGGGAGAGCCCCGAGAAAAACCCACGAGCACGGTGTTTGTCCACCACAAAGTCCATACGGCGCGAGCTGGGATCGAACCAGGGACCCCAAGCGCCGGAAGTGAACGCTCTACCACTGAGCCACCGCACCTCCTCTAGAACAATCAAACGACAAGTTCGATATGATTTTGATGAGCCAATTCATGATCCATATAATGCGTTTATATGAAAATTCCTTTGTTTCCACACGAGATGCGATTATTTGTTGCCTGGATAAAAGATTTCAACAACTAAGCAACAAAGCGAAATAGTTGGGCTTTTGTATGATATTCCACCAACAACAGATAAAGAATATTAGTTTTGCAAAAACGTCCACCTACTCGTAACAGATAAAAATCACAGTCATATCAACGAGCTACTACTTTTATCTTCACTTCTCAATCCTGGATATTTAAAATGGAAATGAAATTTTGAGTTTTACGTCGCACGGTTATGCCGCTTAGGCTAAAGGAGACGGTGATGATGAGTTATGAATGAAATGGTGGAATGAAGAAAGTGGGAGGAAACGGGAGAACCCCGAGAAAACCCACGCACACGGTTTGTCCACCACAAAGTTCACTTGGCGGGAGCAGGGTTTGAACCCGAGACCCCTAGCACCAGAGGTGAACGCTCTACCACTGAGCCACCGCGGCCCCTATTTAAAATGGAACTAAACGGTTGCAACAAACATTATGAAGATATAAATATTGTATTACATCCACAGCTACGATTGTTTTGTTATGTAAATATTTGTAAACGAGTGTTCTATCATATGATACATCTTGCAAATGAAAGTTATATACTATTATAAATCATTGCTGTATTATTCTGTAAGTTTTTAGTGAATCACGCAGAACAGCTTGTATATTCTTCTACATCTACTCATATGCGTTAGGATAAACTTTACCAGAAATTTTACCACGTAGGAAAATTATAACAATAACTTAGAAGACTTCAAATTCTGACTTAGTTTCGTAATTGACTCCCTCTTTTCATTCAGTGTAATAAGTTAACTTTGATTCAAGATAATATAGAAGCGAATTACGTTGATCAAATGGAAATCAAAAAATACTAAGTAGGAGGGGGAGGCCTATGGATTTTTTGCATCGGTGATATTTTCTCCTTGCGTCGGCCCTGAATACAGGCTTAAAGATAATGAATTCTGGGATGACCTACAGATTATTACACAGTGTCGAAATTCCCACCCAATAACCTCAAATCCCCAAATATGTTAGCAATGTTCCACTTCGGTATCCCTGCATGAGGTAATTAGGCTGTTACGCCACTTTGGGTTCAGCCTAAACAACTGGTCGAACTCCAACGAAATTACAAGAACTGTACGTCTTCAGACGGTAAAATAATGAATCTCTTCTGGTGGCATTTAGTATTTCCTCCAAATCCATCTACAGCTCTGGAACTGGAACTGTCAATTATAGTGAGCCGTTGTAAAAGATCTCACCTATGGGTATACCCATCATTGCTGACGTGCCTGCACTGACTCAGTTACACAGCATTTGTGCATAGAACGAACCAACCTGTGCTAGGTGGCCAGTAAAGGGGAAGGAAGCTAACAGAGATAGGGCAGGAGCGCAACAAGAGGGTCCGAGTGGTAGCGGAGTGCGTCCATAGGAAGCAGACGCGTCAGCGATGGTGGATATACGCATAAACAAGGTCGTTAACAACGGCTCACTATAAGTGACAGTACCGGCTCCGGAGCCGTCCATGAATTTTGGGGAGATATTAAATGCCATCCGAAAATTGTGTTGATTTGACATGGAATTAGTCAAGATTAGAATCAGGAATTAATTTATGGGCTTTCGGTATCTATGGCTACGTTAGCCTGTCACGTATATGTGATCACAGTGGAGAGGACGAAAGGGCATAATGTAGAATGTTAAATATTCCTTCCTCTTTTATTTCTTAACCTTCACCTAGAGTGATCTATTCTCATCGTCACGTGTTGCACACATCTGTAAATTTAATCTAAAAGCCAAACCAAACTAATTAATGCTAAGCGACTGCATTAATACCTCGTTTTACAGCACTTAGTTCAACGTAAAATAAATTTATCTTTACGCTCGCACCAAGTAAAAATTATTTGCGGCACATTTTACAATATATGCTCCAAGTGCGCATCGATAAGCAGGACTGTTTTAAAAGGTAAAGTAGAGTAGAGTACGGTAGGGTTGGGTTAGCTTAGTGTTCGGAAAGTTTTGATCCATTTTGTTAGAATTAAGAGTGTAATTTCTAGTTTCTGCGTAAGAATATCAACTGGAGCGGGCATTGTAAAATAATCCCTTTCTTATACATTCCCACCCCAATACAAGTATGAACTGCAAAATTAACAAATATTTGTTGACAGTTCGTGAACCTCCACCGAAACCACTTTTAACGAGTTACAAGGGTACATCTACTGCGAACAGTAAAAGCCCTCTGCATGTGAGACATAAATTGAAATTTGCGGAAAAATGTCTCTCAGTACTGAAAACGAGTAGCTATTTTACTTAAGTACACAAATACGCTTATCGCGAAGCAATTCTGAAATGCGTACTCCAAATTATTAATCAAAAAGTACAAGGCACACTAGTACATCAACAACAGAATGAACTAACACTAGAAATTAAAGGTTCGAGTATTACATTTAAAAGATAAACCAATTTTTAAAAAGTGGGTGTGTCCTTAATATCCTGCTATTCATACTAACCTGTTGGGCGACAGGTTCCAAGATACTCTCAATAGTCTTCGTGTGAAACACAGGCATCTTAACTTGTTTTCACTATAGATAAAGAACTAATGTTATACAGTACTTATTATTTCTTAGTTTCCTTTCACGATGAACTTAATATGAACAATATGTATGATAAACTCAATACAAAGTACATGAACACTTAACTGTTAACATAAAATACTAAAATAACCCACACATCAGCCGCTCTGCAGCTCACCCGTCCCTAGTTCACTATGATTCCGGTCGCACCACTGTTGACAGATTTTGTTAAACGTAACTGTTCTTCTCCAGCCATCTGTAGGCGAATTTTCCAACTAAACGCAGCCGGTAAGCTTGTGCGTTGCCAGGTACACAGATTTATCTTCAGATTTACAGATTTTTCATAGCAATATGAAAAACAAGATTTTTTTGGTATGATCTACACAGTTTCTTTCGGGCTCAGAACTACATCGTTCAATTCACTACATGATGTTAAAGTTGCAATCGAGTTGTTGCTAAAATGAGGAATAAGCTGAAAGATATTTTTCTTTGTTCTATTTTATATCTATATCTATCTATCTATTATATACAGGGCGTCTAAAAAGTCTGACCCCGGGTCACTTGCTCGGAAATGTTTGGGTAGATGGGAAAATCAGCGAACACGTATCCCATAATGTTTAAGGGCACACGATTTGAGTGAAAAAGTGTTGCCCCAGGATCCCCTGAGTGTACCAGGACCCCGTGGTTCCCCTTAGGGTATGAAACGGGTTTCATCTCAAATGTTTCAAATAGACAGATATGTCATATTGTATGTCGTGCGAAAGATCTGAATAAAAAGTATTGTTCTAGCACGAATCGATCAATCATGCTCCGTACCACGACATTTTACTAATAATGAACGTGAAATCACTACGTAAGAGACACATGTATTTTCAAATTGCATGAAATTCATGTTGGAGGTATTGAGCTCAACTCTGTTAGCCACCGGAGTACGATATACTGTAGTTTTACTGTAGAAAGATTCGAAGAATTGCACACAGAAAGAAATAATATGAGACCAGGCTTTTAAAAGGGCACCGGTCGTTGTAAGGAATCGCCAATAATAATAATAATAATAATAATAATAATAATAATAATAATAATAATAATAATAATAATAATAATAATAGTGGTGCCCACCCCCTCATGTCCATGACGCACCCCCCTCAATTGCCTATCCGTAGGTGTTCCTCCATGAAAAAAAATCTTTTCGATTAATTTTTACACCCTCTCAAGCATATTTATATAGATTTTTAACCCCCCCAAATATTTCAATGACGCAGTTTGCGTCATAGCCCCCCCTTGTGGGCACCCCTGATAATAATAATAATAATAATAATAATAATAATAATAATAATAATAATAATTACAGCCTGGATTTACATGCAAAATGAATGTTTATATTAACATGCAGAAACGTATGGAAAGTTTTTTTTTCTTTCTTTCTTTCTGACGGACTTGTAACGATTCATTTGAGACACACGTGTTAGCGCATATAAGTGCATATTTTGAGTAAATTTCGATATGCATGCATATTTCGCAAACTTTGCAGGATACTGCATATTTCCGAATTGTATTGCTGCATACTAGCATATTTCAGAGTATATCACAAGGAAGTAGGCTATACTTAAAGTGAACTAAATCACTTATAAACGCAGATGCAGATTTTTTTTTTTTTAATGCGTTAAGTTTGTTGCCCACAATCCTAGGTAAATTTACTTTCGATTGTTTTCGCATTCTGTTTTTTTCACATGCAGCAGTGACTTCTGCTGATGTAGAAAGGAACTTTCCGATCTACAAAATGTTTCTCACTGATAAACGTAGTCGATTTACAGAAGAAAACCTAAGGAAGACGTTCGTAGTTCATTGCAACAGAGGTCATTAAGGTATTGAAAGAAATTAAAATTTTATTTTCTTATATATATATATATATATATATATATATATATATATATATATATATATATATATATATTAGGGATGGCCAAAATTTTCCGGAATCCGGATTCCGGAAATTTTGTTTTCCGGAATCGGAAAATTTACTTTCCGGAATTCGGAAAAATTCCGGGTTTCGGAAAAATTCCGGAATTCAGGAAAATTCCGGAATTCGGAAAAATTCCGGAATTCGGAAAAAATCCGGAATTCAGAAAAAATCCGGAATTCGGAAAAATTCCGGAATTCAGAAAAATTCCGGATTTCGGAAAAATTCCGGAATTCAGAAAAATTCCGGATTTCGGAAAAATTCCGGAATTCAGAAAAAATCCGGATTTCGGAAAAATTCCGGATTTCGGAAAAATTCCGGAATTCAGAAAAATTCCGACATTCGGAAAAAATCCGGAATTTAGAAAAAATCGGAATTTTTCCGAGATCCGGAATTTTTCCGATTTTACTTTCCGGATTCCGGAAAGTAAAAATTATGGAATTGGCCATCCCTAGCTAGTAGCTGTTAAAAGAGAAACACAATGAATATATATACTGTATTAGTTTCTTGTAGTTGGATATGTCTTTATCACTTACGTAGACAATTGCTACTGCAGTTATTTACTACTTTATGAGAAGGTTTTATTTTCACACACACAAAAGTCGCCGGTATGTCTCAAACATTATCGCGTTCCCACCTGCAGCTGCTCCAAAGCACTGCAAACTACTTTTTAATCAGGCGAAAGGCAGTGAAGGAAAATAAATCTCAACAAATATTCTAATAACATTCGCTTATTGTCAACATACCTACAGTGAGCGCAGAAAGTGCTCGTACACCATGCATACTTTATATTGAAAACAGCTAGCATGAGAACGGGAGGTGGAAAATATATATATAACCAGAATTAAGACTACACATTCATACATTTTATTTCTATATACAAGAGAAAGGCCAAACAAAGACAATCACTGTTTTGCTCAGAAGAAAAGAGAGAATTCCTTTTTTGTAAACACAAAAAGTCACCGTACACTTATGATTGAATTAATGCTTATAAAGTATATTACGTTATTTATTATTTTGTGGTATTACCCTGTGCGTTAATGATTGTCTGTAGTCTTCGTGGCATTGATTTCACCTGTAGTAGTTCGTAGTTCCGTAGCTTCGGGACTATAGAAGTCAGTGGAGAGCTTTTGTGAACGCGGCATTGAACCTCCGGGTTCCATAGGCCGTAGAGTTAGTTAGTTAGTTAGTAGCTTCGGGACTGAATATATCCCATTCTTCTTGAATAGCTTTTCTCAGGCCTTCTTTAGTAGAGAAGCTGTGCCTTCTGATTCTTGTCACCAGAACAGACCATAGATGTTCTATGGGGTTCATGTCTGGGGATTGGGGAGGTGTGCGAAGCTGTTTCAAGGTATTATAGAGTAGCCACAATCGAGTATTTTCCACTGTATGTTTGGAGTTGTTGCCTTGCTGAACAATAAATTGTTTTCTGCGCACTAGTATGGAGATTTTCCTTTAATATGTTAATATACACTTTGTGGATCATCACTCCATCGATAAAGTGGAGACGACCCACTCCTGAGGCACTCATACAACCCCAGACGAGCACGGACCCTCCTCCGTGTCTTACTTTAGGGACGAGATTTTGAGGATTCATCTCTGTATTCACCTTGCGTCATACCATACGCCTCCCATTGGATTCGATAAGATTAAATTTACTTTCGTCCGAAAATATGACCCTATTCCAGAAAGAAGCCTGATCCCTTATCTTTATACTCTTTTTCAAACTTTAGTCTCTTTATACAATTTGTCTTGTTCACCCATAACATTTTCCTGGCTATCCGAGCATGATACCCTGCAAATATTCCGCACTGTACTGGCTGATACTTTAACACCGCGTGTTTCCAGATCCGTTGCCAATTGCACAGCACTACTTTTCGGAACCTTTTTTCTTTCCCTAATAATGTAACGTTTATCTTGTTCACTCAACACTCTTGGTCTTCCAGTTTTTTTTTTTTTTTTTTTTTTTCGCACAGTGATAGAAACATTATACATCGCAATTATTGTTTGTACTGTTGAACGAGATCTGTCTGCAAGGTTTGCTATCTTTCTCAAAGATTTACCCTTCTTATGCAATTTAATAATTACTTTTCTTGTCTCCTCATTTGTTTCTGTTCGGTTGCTTCCCAGTTTTACAGCCCACCGTGCAGTTTTTTCACTCCTATTCACAACTAAACTCATTCTGTTATTCGTCATGCTATAAACAGAGGTGTATAATCAGGTGAATACTAGTGAACCCCAGTTGTGGTATCTTTGTTTCGTATTCGTACGTCAGGTGTACGATCTCTTTTTGCGTCTACTCTATACACTTTCTACGGAATTTATTTACTTTCTGACCATTAAACTTGTCTTTTTGTTCTTTATTGGTATATTCATAAAGCTTAGTTTTCATTATTCATATTGTGTGTGTTATTACACTTCTTAAATTTTCTGTTTCTTTTTCGCAAGCATTCTCGTTTCAATAGCATAGGTGTACGAACACTTTCTGCGCTCACTGTATGTACAGTAAATACAAATTTATAATTTTTGACTTTACGAAGTATACAATGTAATTGTTCAATAATTAACATAAGCAGGCATTCATTAATTTATATTAATATAATAATTAATAAAACTAATAAGCGGGTGATTGATGACTCAGTGGTAGAGTTTTCATCTATGGTATTCTAACCCAGGACATGTGGGTTTTCGATGGCTAATTTTGTGTTCGAAAATTTTTCCGGTGGTAGGCCTACTCTTGGTTCCCTTTCTTATATTTGTTCCATCATCACTCATTAACGAATTTAGTTTATCAAAACTCTATAGCCATATATTCATTCTGTCCGTCAGTGAAACAAACAGTCTCAAGAACTATCTGATGGATTACCAATCAATTTTGGCCATGATGTACAGAGTCAATAGTTAAGAATCGAGTTCCCTGATGAATGTAATATTCAAACCGGAAGCGGTACAAATCAACCACTTCCGGTTTTAACGTTAATCATTATATAGTAAATATGGTAATAGATAGCGGGAAACGGTTTCCAGTAATCGACATATATAACATTCATGTAGATAGAATGTTACCCAATTTGTGCATCTGCTGAAAATAATGAGCTTAGGTATTTAGAGAGCATTTTCCGCTTTAGAAAATGTGTGCTTGGTAAAGAATGTAGAGAATTAGCTGAGTCAGGCATGTAGCTAGAATATGGTAATAGGAAGGGGGGGGGTCTGTCACGAAATACTGTGGTTATTTACCAGGGGCTCAATCATTCTAAATTATTTTTTTGGCAACATATATTGGTTCGTTTAGCCAAGATTTCTAATGGAGGGATGATATGAAATACTGTGGTTACACACCAGAGGCTCGATCAATCTAAATATTTTACTGACAACATACCCATATTGATTGGTTAGGACAATAAAATGAGGATATATTAGTAAGTATTTTAATAAGAAGCTATGAAGAAATCTCGAGTAAAAGAATATAAAAAAAGTATTGAAAAAGATATAGTCTTCCGAGGTCATTCGAACGGTGTCGAGAATTTTGCGTCTGGGAAATTTGCGCCCTACCTCAAGAACAAGGAAAATTGCGCCTGCAATGTACCTCCACCGGGAAGTTTGAGCCCTGCGAAATAAAAGAACCTATTCGAGCTTACGCATTTGCTCGGAAGGGCTGACATTACAGCATAAACAATCCTCCCCCCACAACCATGCCATTTGTGATTTATTTTCATTGTGGCTATATAAGGGGAAAATAAACTTCAATATAAGCCAAAAGAACACAACGGATCAACGCAATCACTGCTTCTTCCAGAGATGATTTTGGGGGAACACTGGCCTCCCCAGAGCTCTCAAAGTGCCCCCTCGGAGGAGACCAAAATAATACGTCTATAATATAATAATAAATAGAATAGTACCAGCAGTGACCCCCTCCGGAATACTAAGTGTGCCCCCCGGAACATTTTTTCTGAAAGAACGACTGAACGCAATTGTGTGTTTAAAGTGTAATTCCAGCAAGTAAACACACTGTACATAGTTTTCTTGATAATATTACTGAACTGATTTTACATTCACTTTCTTTTCTATATTTTGTGTCCTAAAAAGCCAAACAACTCGCAAGGATTGTGAACAGAGATATCTGGGTAGAGCTAGTGTTGTAAAAAAACGTTTTTTTTTCTGTGAAGTTTTTTTCAATAAAAAACATCGTTCTTTTTCATGTTTTTTTTCAAATGTCTGTTTTTTTTCTGGCAGCTATTATTTATTGATGTATGTTGAAGAATATTGAAATAATCAATAGAACTTGAGTCGAAGCCCTCATAACTTACAAATCGTTTGTTTCCTTGTACATATACGAGCAAAATCGTGTGATTATTCCTTTCGGACCCAGATCATTTTTGGCGTTTTCCTACTTTGTCAGTTAGTGACGTATTCCTCAAAAACCATTTACCCTATTGATATGGTTAAGACCTTGTTTTTTAGAAAAGGAATGTGGCTATTTTTTGGTGTACGTTACATTGCAGTGTTGCGAGCGGGTGGGAAATTACTGAGGGAAATGTAGGAGTGAAAATTTACAAAAAATCCCTAACCGAAATTCAAGTTTTTTTTGTATCTAGCACCACAGTTGCCATATGGGTCTAAGTCACCTAAAAGGATTCTTTGGTGCGTTGACAAGGTACAGTGAAAACCTGAAGTCGCTGGCTTCCATTCAAAGAGAGAAAGAAAAAAATCTGTTTCCATACACATGAAATTTTGACACTTTTTACGCCTCAAAAGCAAAAATCAACAGATATGCCGACGCTACAGCTTCTCTAATTATCCTATTTGAAACTTTTTATGGTGTGTTCTGTAGGCTAAAGAGAAGGCTTTCAGGTAGTGGTACATTTGTTCCAACGTAGTTAGCAAGAGGGAAATAATAGAGGGGAAAGGGAAATTTGCCGAATTTTTCACTTAAAACCGGGAATTAATTGTTTTGGCTGGAAACATTGCCATAAAACATACGTAAACTATCTGAAAGTAAACCTTGGTACCCTAAGAATGTATCTTACAAATATCATTGCGATATCTAACAAAGTAAACATGAAATTAAAAAAAAAATCTCATTCTAACTCAGAAATGCACAATTTTCTTACCAGTTACAGAACATGGTTTATTATAAGCCACAACTGTACTTCCCCTAATTATTCTACCGAAACTTTTTATAGTGCGCTGTGTCGGCTAAGGACGAGGCTTTCAGACAGTGGTACGTTTGTTCGAATGTAGCCAACAAGAGGGAAATAATAGAGACAAAAAGGGAATTTTTCCAAAATTTCCTCCTAAAATCGGAAATTAAAATTTTCTGTAGCTGGCAACAGTGCTAACAGACACACACAAACTATCTTAAAAGAAGCTTTGGTATCCCTATTATATACCCTACAAGTATTGTGACGATATCTAATAAAGTAAGCAGATCATTAAAAAATATTTCAGTCTACGTAAAAAAATCAATTATCTTTCCACTTAGAGAACAAGGTCTACTGTAAACCTCAACTGTACATCCTCTAACTATCGTATTGAAACTTTCTATAGTGCGTTGTGAAGGGCAAAGACAAGACTTTCAGATACTGGTACTTTTGTTCCTATGTAGTCAACAAGAGGGATATAACAGACAAAACACGTAATTTTCCCCTAACATCTTGGATTAAAATTTTCCGTAGCTGGCAACACTGCTACCAGACAGACGAAAACTATCTTAAAATAATCACTGGTACATTACTAATATATCCTACAAGTATCATGGCGATATTTAAGAAACAATGCTTTTAATTACCAAAAATATATTTCGATAAACAGAAAAGTAGGGAAAATCAAGAGTTAGAACCAAAATCCGAATTTTTTGTGCGTCCCTAATTACTCCACTGTAACGATATGTACCCGAGTTTGTTCAGTAAGAACAAATGTTCGACTGGCGTAAGTTGACTTGCATTGGGACGTATAAGTAGGTTTATAACAAAAATTTCGAATTTTTTTCAAAAATTTAAGGATATTTTAATTTCCGTAGTTGGCTACACTGCGCGCGAGCCCATCCAATTGATGTCAACAATTAGGTATCCATCCGACGTATCTACCTGACAAGTCTTAAGGAGGTCTCTCTACAACGAATGAAGCTACAGGGGAAAAGTAATAAAGAAATTCGAAAATTCGTGAATTTTTGACGGGTGAAATTTAAGAAGGAAATTCGACACACAGAAGAAGAAGAAACTAAAATGATAAACTATGGACCAACCATATTTGGCAAAAAAATATATACCGATATCTTAATTAGTGACCATACAGGAGCGGATTAAAAAAGTGACACACGCGTATGTGCCACTTTGGCCATGTGGGTCCGAAAGGGTTACGAGTGTACATTTAATTACATTTTTTTGACTACTAACTTGTGTTGTTGTAATAATTATAGTCTTGACTAATAATAATATCGTTGTTGTAAACAATCATAATCTCTCCTTTTTACATCTTAGTTCCAATACTGATGCTGAGAAATGCAGGGTGTTTCAAAATGAATATCGGGGAATTAAGTCTTCGTAGTATTTATTACATTTTACGCACAATTATAAACAATACATCAAATAAAAGAACACCTCAAACAGTTTTTGCTTCAAGTGTTCGATGTGAGCTTCATTCGTCACATGGCACACATTGAGTCAATAGGCGAGAAAGGCCCATAAACTTTCCGCCATATGGCACAAAACATTCAATTCATACAGGCGGTTGCACTGTAACTACATTCAGTCTTTGCAAAATTAAAACACACAAAGCTTTCTGGTCTCTAGTCTCCATCTTTGCTACTTGCTCTTACTAACGGCAGACAGAGGAAACAATGCATGGCATGCGTGTGTTCAAAACTGTTTGAGTCATTCTTTCATTTGATAATGCTTATAATTGTAAGTTAATTGTAATAGATACTACAAAGTTTTAAAACCCTAATATTCATTTTGAAACATCCTGCATTACTTCAAATTATGTCATTCTATATTCATGTCTTGTATGTACACTCATGTCCAAAATTATTGTTCCATGTCTATAAATATGTTGTTCTAGGAATATAATTTGATAACGAATCCGCCTGGTATTTCTTATAATGTTAGTGTGTGTATAATCGGTAAAGACATGTATGTGGAAAATTTCATGTCAAAACAGCAGTAAATAAGAACAATAAAACGAAAATGAAACTTTCTTGTCCATTTAACAACATTTTCTTTTACTCGTTCTCATTTTCGTATTTATAATTCTTTTCCTTTGAAATTTACCATAAATATACATTTTCAGATTATACACACAGCATCAGTATTAAAAGTACCCTGCAAAATCATTATCAAATTATATTCTTACAAGAAGACAGTTATAGATATGCGACAATCATTTTGGACATGAGTGTAGATATCATCGGGCCGGCCCAAAGCAATTTTTCGCCCGCGCAATGACGTAATTTGCCGCCTCCCTCTTTCTCCAGAAAGAACAAATCTTAAAAGTCACGATTTTAAGTATACTACTCCAGCATGAACAACGAAAGGGAGGAAAACTACACTCGCACTCAGAAAGGCTTATATACTTACTACAAATACAATATTGTTGTGTCTGTTTTTTTCTTTAAATATTAATCTATTATGTTAGTGAAAGATAAAGCAAATACATCTGAAAGATGGTAATCCATTTTATAGAATTCAATATCAAGTTTCAATCTCAACATATCAGTTTGCAATTATAGTGCAACTAGCTCTTTTACCTTTATTTCTTGATTTTCCTTCTACATCTGTTATTTTTTTAAAGTGTTTCCACCTTCAATGATAACGATCCTATTTGCGACAAAGACAAGAGAAGCTCTGCTAACTAACCAAAGGGGGCAGGCATTCGAGAATTGAGCTCCTGCATTTGACAACAATCAAGCAGTTTATTCTGGGATTTATTTTACCATTTGCTTTAGCACTGATCATGAGACTTAAACTAATGAGACCTAAACAGAATTTATGAATGTAGTATTCAAATAGAAGGTCAGCTTAGTAAATTTAGCTACCATGATCATGAAGTCTGTCTCCAACAAGAAATATTTATTTTAAATAAAATACTTATGACAGATATTGCAGCCCCGTGGAAATGCACGTGTTCACATGTGATAGAGCCAGCAATGCATATCATATATCAAGTCGACAAATTATTTATATATGATATTCAGAAAAATATTAGTAGGCAAATTAGTTTTAGTTTTTACCTTTAGACAAGTTATTTGCGTTTTATACTGTTCGTTATATTATTTTCGTACTTATTAAAGGCCTACTTTCACGAAAAAAAACAAACAAACAAACAAACAAACAAATGTTCATTTCTACTTTTATTTCTTCGTTGATATTGGTGAAACAATACAGAAACCCGGATTCTTAGTAGGTACACTACTCATATAAATTGTAAAATATTTGTACCGCATCAGTTTCTAGTGTTTAATTTATATTGCATTTTATGGTAATTACACCTACATAAAAATACTTCAGACTTAAATGACGTAAGATACATTACAAATGACTATTTGAAAAAAAACGAAATTTAGAAAAAAAACGAGAGGCAATGTTTTTTTTCTAAAAAAAACGTACATTTCTGAAAAAAAACGAACGGTTTTTTTTCTATTTACAACACTAGGTAGAGCCAAACAGCCTTTTGTAGATTAAATTATACTCTTTGATTATATTAATAAATAATTATATATCAGTCATTTATACTTTTATTGTAAATTTTGTAGTATAATGAAAAATTGTATTTGTATGGATTGCCCTTCAGTGAACTAAAATTGTATTTTTTTTCATTTGTTCGGAATATTATAACGGATGGAGTAACTCACTGAGACGATGAGAGGCAAGCCTAGTTCAAGTGTGAGTGGAAGTTACTTTACACAGTACAAAAATAAGTTGAATTGTAGGGCGCTAACATCCCAGTGCAAATATATAGCCGGCGCATTTTCCCCTCTTTTTGCGGTAGGGCGCAAACATCCCAGTGCAAATATATTGCTTGCGCATTTTTTCCTATTTTTGTGGTAGGGCGCAAATTTCCTGGGCGCAAAATTCTCGCATTCAAGGGAAATATAATGTCCGTGAAGTTGACAAGCCACTTATGTCAGACTCCAATTTCGACTTTAAACGTCGCTAGTGCTATGTTAGTGTTCGATAGTGACGCAAATCGTTAGCACTCCACAGATAACGTGTGCTTTTTAAATAATGGATATGTCTTCTAACTGCATGCCAACACGCCCACTTCTAAGAATCATCTCAAAAATGAGGTTAACCGTTAGAGCAAGTAAGTGCTCATTAGTACACATTAACATTAACGTTAATGCCTCCATTGTACGGCCCTTTGAGTAATAATTACACCACGTATAGTTTCAATGGGTCCCTATATTCTCGCGAACATTCTGACGTGCCCAAGTTAGTTACTTTTTTTTTTTTTTTTGGAACTATTGTTTATCTGTTATTGTTTATTGTTTATTGCTAGTCTGCAGAGTAGTCCTTACATTAATATGCCATTGTCCTTGATAATCATTGCGTATTTACAAGCAGTTTGTTATTACTGTTAGAAGATATCAAAAAACAACAGATAAAATCTACTACTTAACGGTTCATACTTTTCTTTTACAGTACACAAACGATTAATAATAATAATAATAATAATAATAATAATAATAATAATAATAATAATAATAATAATAATAATAATAATAAGACTATTCCAGCATAAAAGTTGTCAATTGCATCACACTGGCAACAAGCGACGCATATTTTAACTTCATAAAAATTCGTTTCTCACGATTTTCTGGAAAACTACGTATGATATCTTCATTCTGTCAAGTTGTTTATCTCAGTGTGATATATGTATTACCTCTGGACAATATCACAGTAAAACAAAAATTAAATATTAGGAGTGCATCGTACTTTTGGACTACATCTCATTAACCATGGGAAGATTGAGTAGTGTATACTTTAGGATGTAAGTTTCAGCTTAACGTGCATCATACATTCTTAGGATTACAAAAAGGAAATTTGTTCGTTTGCATTTGAACAAAATTCTTAGGATTACAAAAAGAAAAAATAATTTTTCCGAATTCCGGAATTTTTCTGAATTCCGGAATTTTTCCGAAATCCGGATTTTTTCCGAATTCCGGAATTTTTCTGAATTCCGGAATTTTTCCGAAATCCGGATTTTTTCTGAATTCCGGAATTTTTCCGAAATCCGGATTTTTTCTGAATTCCGGAATTTTTCCGAAATCCGGAATTTTTCTGAATTCCGGAATTTTTCCGAAATCCGGAATTTTTCTGAATTCCGGAATTTTTCCGAATTCCGGAATTTTTCCGAAATGCGGATTTTTTCTGAATTCCGGAATTTTTCCGAAATCCGGATTTTTTCTGAATTCCGGAATTTTTCCGAAATCCGGAATTTTTCTGAATTCCGGAATTTTTCCGAATTCCGGAATTTTTCCGAATTCCGGAATTTTCCGATTTTACTTTCCGGATTCCGGAAAGTAAAAATTCCGGAATTGGCCATCCCTAATATATATATATATATATATATATATATATATATATATATATATATATTTGGTCTAGGAATTAATTCGTGCGGGTGGACAAGAGATGGCGCAACGAACGGAGCGTCCCACAGTTCCGTGTATCCACACATGTGTTGCAAACCCCTGTCATCGCGTATCGTTCGTAGTATAGGGCAGTGGATTAAAGCGTCAACAACACCAGTTTGTAGTTAAGTGAACATGGCGCAATTTGTGCCTGATAAAGTGTTTTTGCGGGGTGTCCTGCTGCATTACTTTAACATGCAGAAAAGTGCGACTGAAAGTCATCGTATTTTGGTGGAAGTGTATGGTGACCATGCTCTAGCTGAGCTAACGTGTCAGAAGTGGTTTGCACGGTTTAGAAGTGGTGATTTCGGCTTGGCAGACCAAGAGCGAGCTGGACAGCCAAAAAAATTTCAAGACGAAGAATTGACAGCATTGCTCGAGCAGGATTCGTGTCAAACGCAGGAACAACTTGCAGCAGCATTAGGCGTTGATCAAACAACAGTCTCCAAACGCTTGAAAGCCATGGGAATGATTCAAAAGATGTCACATTGGGTTCCACATGAATTGAAAGACAGAGACGTTGAAAGACGAAAAACCATTTGCGAATTGCTGCTTCAACGACAGAGCAGAAAGGGGTTTCTGCATCGAATTATTACGGGTGATGAGAAGTGGATCCATTACGAGAACCCTAAACGAAAAAAGGCCTGGGTGAAACCAGGTGAACCAGGTCCATCACAACCAAAACGAGATATTCACTGTGCAAAGGTTATGCTGTGCATATGGTGGGATATGAAAGGTGTGGTGTACTATGAGCTGCTGCAACCGGGTGAAACTATGAATGGAGAACGTTATCGACGACAATTAATGCGTTTGAAGCAAGCTCTGGCCAGAACACGACCAGAATGGAAGAACAGACATGATAAACTTATTGTTCAACATGATAACGCTCGCCCACATGTCGCAAAACCGGTCAAAACCTATTTAGAAAATGTCGGATGGGAAGTTTTACCCCACCCGCCGTATTCACCAGACGTTGCTCCTTCGGACTACTACTTGTTCGATTGCATGAACAACGATTTGATTGGACAGCGGTTTACTTCTCCAGAAGATATCGAAACATGGGTCTCTGACTGGATCGCTTCCAAGGATGAGGACTTCTTTCGCCACGGAATCCGTACATTGCCTGACAGATGGGCGAAAGTGGTGGCTAGCGATGGACAATATTTTTCTTAAGGTATTTATGTATTTTGTGTTTGTACTACAGCTTCAATGTGTGCGTACCAACCGCACGAATTAATTCCTAGACCAAATATATATATATATATATATAGCCTATATATTTCGGTGCAAATGTTAAAATTTTAATGCATATTTTTTTATATTTTTCGTGCATATCTCGGGGTTGGTTTGTGCATGGAAATCCGGGCTCTAATAATAATAATAATAAGAAGAAGAAGAAGAAGAAGAAGAAGACGAAGGAGGAGTAGAATCCTGTATTCAGAAATCACAACTACAATGAAACTTGATCAAACTAGTTCTCACGGTTACTGGCACCTCTGATAAACCCTTTACGTACCAACACTCTGTACTCACAGAAATTGAAAATCCTTTTCTGTGTTTCGTGCGGAAGAGAGTTTGCTTGTGTACCTGTGGCGAAACTGCAGAGGAAACCTTTACAAGGTTCAATGAATTATTTCCTGACCGACCAATCTATCACAAGTACGTATCCGTTTTAGTACAGAAATTTCGCGAAACACAAAGTGTAAAAGATCGGCCACGCTCTGGTCGACCTCAAGTGGATGAGGGCACAGTGCTGGAAGTTCTTGGGAACGCTATTATAACACCCCAGCAATCCTTGAGTGAAATGAGTGCCTCCATGGGCATTCCCAACCCCACAATCGGCAAAATCCTGTGAAAATATTTGTTTCATCCGTATAAAATGCACACTAATCACGAGCTCGGTGAGGATTACTTTGATCGTCGTCTTGAGTTTTGTGAAGTAATGACTGCACGAATCGCTGCAAATAATCGGTTTGTATACAGCATTTGATTCAGCGACGAAAGCACATTCTTTCTTAATGGACGTGTGAACACCCAAAACATGCGTCACTGGAGCGATGCAAATCCCCATATTTTAAGAGGACATACTCAACAACTACAAAAAGTAAATGTTTGGGCGGGAATTTTAGGAAATCATATCATAGGGCCTCTGTTCGTTTATGGCACTTTAACGGGGAAAGATATTTATATGTGCTCGTAAATCTAGTAGACCCTATCAATACAATGGTTATTGAAACTGCTACGACTGAAAAGGAAAAGCAGAGTTTGATGCAGAAGGAATTATATTTCAACAGGATGGTTGTCCTGCATATTATGATCGCTTTGTGCGTCAGTATCTGGATCATAGATTCCCAAACAGATGGATTGGTAGGCGAGGAACAGTTGGGTGGCCGGCTCGATCCCCAGATTTCTCTCTAAATGACTTTTTCTTATGGGGACACGGCAGGCCCGTATTTATATATTTTGCGCCCCTGTGCTCTAAAGAATTTGCCGCCCCACAGCGCACAAACTTATGTCTCAAACAAGGAAACAAGCCGTGATTTTATAAACATACTAGTTCTTGTTGAGTAGCTGTTTAGGTATTACAAGTTACAGAAGTTACAACGTAATTTTAAATGGCCGAATTCTCTCAATGATGATTATAATGTGTTCTGCCAGAAAATAGGTGTTTGACCCGAAGGTCCTTGGGCAAGATGAACCCCTGGTAGTTTGCTGTTGCCTTCCATTGGATGATGATGACCTACGGATGAAAACGGGACCTACAGCTTAACTTGGTATCCGACCCACTTGGTGTCCCCCACCGGGAATCGAAGCCGGGACCCCTTGACTACATTGGGGACACATTCTCTCAATACTGGCATGTAATTATTCACGTAGGTTTCAATTTATTGTCCGAAGAAAATGCATTCTATTAATTCTTAATCAACCGTTATGACATTTTTATATTTCATGATTTCACTTGAATTGTGATTGAATTTCTTAAATATTTACTTTTTAATATTAAAATATGGAATTTGAAAAAGCTATTCAGTGTTTTTGACATAATTTACTTTTAACTTATCCCACAATTACAGATTATAGTGAGTTTAGTAAAGAGCATTTTATAAAACTTTATAACATCTAAGCTATAGCTTTAACCATTATCCAGCCAGCGGGGCCTCTCAAGTCCAGTAGCTTCATTTTTTTTTTCGAATTTCTCAATAACCATAAATATTTCGGTAACATAAAATTCTGAATTCTTTTATCTTTAGTAGAAGTTAAAGTCATGAACAAGGTTCAGGCTAATAGAATTGTAAGGCCCAAGTTGCCCGTCTACGTTAGAAAAATATCTTGCCCGTATAGCACCTATACTTATAATACAATAAGCTGTCTGTCTGTAGCGCTTTTCAGCTCGAGAACCATAATGGGTAGAAACATGAAATTTTGATATATTTTAAAGCTCTCACAGAAATGATCCAAATTACCTGTTCCAGGTTTCGAGGTCATACCTGAGCTGAGATATAGGGATGCAATTTCCCTATGAGAATAATATGGGGACATTTTAAAAATAATCGAAAACGACCAATTCCCAGTTATTGAGGTCGCTGAGATGAACATTCTATATTCCACAGTCCAGGGAGGGAACGATATTTTAAAAGTAGTCGAAACGATAGATATTAGTGTTGGATTCATAGTTTTCGAGGTCGCTGAGTTATCGATATCAGTTTTCATGATGTCAAAGTTCGTCCTCATCCTTGGGAGAGGATGACCTTTTAAAAATAATCAGATAAGCTAGCTAATTAATAACTACTGTAATTAGAGCAAATTAAATATATTAACATATTTTCTCGCACTTGCGCGGGATTCCGTGGGTTGCTAGTTTTAAATATTATTTTATTGTGAATCTTAAAACAAAATTTTGCCGCCCTGTGCTCGAGCACAGAATAACACTTACCTAAATACGGACCTGGGGACACCTGAAAACTGTAGTCTACAGAACGCAACCAACTTCATTACTGGAATTCAGGACCCGAATCACTACAGCTTGTCGCGAAATTCCACCATTTACTTTTTAGCACGCACGTCAGGAATTTGAAGATCGTTTATATTATTGTCAGGAGGTGAATAGTGCGCAATTATTAAGCTAAAGTTCAATCCAGTATTACACCATGTAATTGTACTCGGAATTTGATTATTGTGGGGCTAGGGGGATGTGTAGAATGGCCTCTGCATCTACACATGCTCAAACAACACAAACACAGACGAGGATTTTACGAACATCATTCAGATATTTCAAACGAATCACCACTTCATATACCTTTCTATTTAAAAATAAGTTGAGTTGAACACCATTTGTGATTCTAAGGCACGCCCTGGGGCGTTTTTTTTTTTCACGATAAGTAATTTATTTTTGAAACAATGAGAAAAGTGTTTGTCTCGTTTCCCATCTGATTTCCTGTTGTAGATTTCTATGGGTGGCTACAAACATTTCGATAGAAACTGTATTGACATTTTGACCGACCGCCATTTTGCATAGGGTTCGTATAGGGACTCGGGACTGGTACTATCTTCTTTCTTTTAACAATACCTTTCCAACGATATACTACTTGACCCCCTTGCCATTTGAAAATTTTGAGTTGGACCCCATCTGGAACTTCCAGGGGACCTTGCAACGACACTTTTTCACTCAAATCGTGTGCCCCTAAAAATAATGGGATACGTGTTCGCTGATTTTTCCATCTACCCAACCGTTTCCGAATAAATAACCCGGGGTCAGACTTTATAGACGCCCTGTATATAAACTTTCATTTGCAAACTCGGATGCAACAAAAATGCCTCCGAGTTACAAAGTTTGAGTTACATTTTCTCTTCCGTTCTGCCTTTATCTTTCCTTCCTTTTCTCGTTTGTCACTAGAGGACAGTGACGTGGCGTGACACTTTGACGATTGTTACCGGTTGCTGATACTACAAGTAACTCTTGTTTCTCAATAACAGAAAATCTAGTACTCACTTTTTCTTTCAGAGTATCAACCATTTCAAACTATAGGCATTGGCAAAGGGGTCAAATCCCACTTCATTTACTCTTGACCTTCTTGAACAATGTGACTCTTCAGGTTCTTTCATTTTTTTTACTAAATATTATTGAAACCTTTCTCTCAATGATCTTAGGTATTCTTCAAACTCATCTGTTTTCTTTCTGCAGTAACCTACATCATGAACTTTCTTTGGTAAGACATTGAACAAGATTTCTTATCTTGATGCTATAACAGAAAATAGTTCAAGTAAAAAATTGAAGTCAAAACTTTGAAAGGTTTGATAGAATTTTGCTACACAAACTCTGGTTTGAGAATCCTATTCGTCCGCTTTATCCATCATGGATTTAAAGACTCCTAACAGTTCATCTTTAAAGACATACAGCATATCATTTACCCTACTTCTATAGTTCCACACCCTGTGTTTGAGACTGTTGTCTTGTCTTGTCTTCTACACCCTTATTGGTGTTTTCTGAACGATCACTTTGCACCCACCAAGTTTTGTGCAACAAATGTATGATAAGGCATGATGTTTAGTTGATTACACCTGTAAAAATAAGGGGGAAAATTATTAAATTAACATGCAATTATGTTGATTTTTTTTTTTATATGTTAATGCCAGATTTTATTAAGTATTGAACCATTGCTTTTATTGCTTTCCAGTTGTTAGTACCAAGAATAAATTTATAGGAAAATGGGGAATGTCCCAAAGTCGAAATCAGTTGATGAAGTAATGTTGATCTGATGTCACTATATAGATCACACTCAAATAATATATGATTCAATGTTCCAATGCCCTTGTCACACCAACAATGGTATGTGTTCTTTTTCTTGATTTGGTATAATTTTGTTGGTATTAAGGCCGTGTTGAACAATAAGCGATAGTATATTATGACTTCACGTCTCGACCATGTGGATAATTGCTGTATTCGACTTGAGTTGCTATGATCCTTGATTTCCCAATATAATTTACCAGGAAGATCATTATTATTAATTCTCCATTGTGTGAAATCGGAATTTATGAAGTGGTTAATTACATTTTTAAAGTTGCGTGGTGCCAGTTTAATATAAGAAGCAAGACCTTCCTTACATGCATGTTTAGCAGCTAAGTCAATAATGGTCATATTCGGATCCAGGTCAACATGAGCTTTTCCAAATATTAAAGTTATATTAAAATTATTGTTCTTCATTTTTGTATATAAATATTTAATATTTAGTATGGTCCAAGAGGTATTTTTCGTCCAATGAGTTGAGTTCAATGCTAATAGTACACTTAATGAATCCGTACATATTGCCGTTTTAGGTAGATTATGTCTTTGAATATAGAGAAAAGCTTGACGGATTGCAAATGCTTCTCCTTCATAAATTGAGGTAAATTTCGGCAATTTATATTTTATGATTTTTGATTTGTCAGGTATGTATATTGCGGCTCCAACATGAGAATTTGGGAATTTCGAAGCATCCGTGTAGACTAAAGTTGTACCTTCTTCCAAAGTCTGAAGTGTCATTTGCCAAATATTTTTATAGATTCCTTTTCTTAGTTCTGGGTGATATATCTTCAAGAAATTTGGAAGGATGGGCGTTATCTGCGTTAAATTGACTTGATAGTCCCAGACAAAACAGTTGATGGACGGAACCTTTTGTATGTGAGCGTTGATGTGACTCAACCTCTTGAAAGCCTGAAAGAACCAGGGTTGTTTCTTTTTATATGGAGTTTTTCTTTTTCCCAATATGTCATTGATATAATCTAGATTTTTAATTATTTGAGAAGAAGATTTTCCCATTATATTTAAGACGAAACTGTAGGCTTGCTTCATGATGATGACGTGGATTGGGTTACATCCAAGTTCTGTTAGCAAGGCTTTTTTGGGGCAAAAGGAAGGCTGTGAAAAAATTAGTTTCGCCAGCGAGTAAATAATTTGTTCCAATTTGTTGAGTTGTGTTTGATTATGTGACATAAAGATGCTACCGTAAGAGATTTTTGCTATATATCCTTGTTTTAAAATGGTATTTAAGGAAATAGGATTGATACCCCATTTTTTTGATGATAAGCATCTTAGTAATTTTTGGTATTTCACTGCTTCGGCCAGTAAGTATTGTACATGGTGGTCCCAGGTTAATTTCTTGTCTAAAATTATTCCAAGATATTTAAGTGAGTTTTCCGAAGTAATTGTTACATTATCTATGTTTAAATTAAAATAGTTTGAAGACTTCTTCCTTGAAAAAATTACGAACTTTGTTTTATTCCAGTTAAGATCCAAACCGTTATGATACATCCAAGAATTAATTTGTTTTAGATTTTGTTCTAACTTTGGGATACTTGCTTTGATGTTAATAGATGGTAACGTTACTAGTATATCATCCGCAAAGCTTATTAATTTACATGGAGACCAATTTTTTCCCATTAAGTCCAAAATGTAAATATTAAATAAAATTGGACTGAGTTTGCTTCCTTGAAGGAGCCCAAGAGAAGCTTGTCTTGGCGATGAGTAAGAATTATTCAGCTTGATATAAACTTTTCTGTTAATTAATGAATTGTGAATTATTCGGATCATCTTCCCAGGAATTTGTATTTGATGTAATTTTTGTAGTAGTAAGTCTAAGTTCACATTATCGTAAGCTCCTTGGATATCCAGTGATACAACTAAAATATTTTGTCTTAAGTAGAAGGATTTGTAAATGTCTGCCGTAAGGAGAGATAAGGCATCATATGTTGAGAAGTTTTTCCTGAATCCAGTAATATTTGATGGAAAAATTTGATTGTGTTCTAGGAACCAAATTAGCCGATTCAATAATAAATTTTCGAAGATTTTTAATGAGCATGTCAGTAGTGCTATTGGCCGAAAATTATTGGTGTTTTGAGATGCTTTTACTTTCGGGATAGGAATTATTAAAATTTTTTTCCACTGTGCTGGTATCTTGCCTGAATTCCATATATTATTAAAGTAGTTGAGCAATATAGTGAGTCCGGAGGGAGGTAAGTTTTTATAATGATTGAAACAAATCCCATCAATCCCAGGTGTTGTATTTTTCCTTAGGTTATTAATTCCTATTTCTAATTCAGTCAGAGTGAAATTTTTGTCCAGTAAAGTATTTGTGTTACCAAATAAGTATTTTGTTAATAATAATCTATCATTGTTTACTGTACATGGAGTTAATTTATTATGAAACTGGTCATACCATGATGTATCAAACATTGATATATTATTTGTATCATTGGATTGATTATTTTTAAATTTCTTCCAAAAATTCCATATTTTAAACGATGATGTTCTTTCAGACAATGAGTTGCAGAAATTCTGCCAATGTTGACGTTTCACATTGTTAATTACACGTTTTGAGATAGCTTTCTGTTCCTGAAATAGTCTGAAGTTGTTTGGAGATTTTGTAGTAATAAAATTTTTGAAGAGTAAAATACATTTATTGATGTTTCGCTGACATTCTGTATTCCACCATATTGGTTTAGGAGATAATTGCTGTATATTGGTGTTCTTACTTGACGTAGATCTTCTGCGAAAGTAATTTTTTGGTGTTGACTGAGATGCCGACTGTTTGATGATTGTAAAGATGTCCGAATCGTTCCTCAGATTATGAAGGTTGTCTTGAATTATTTTTTGATATTCAGACCAATTAATATTTTGTGAAACATGCTGTAATTTAGATCGGAAGGTTAGATTGTTACTTTGGTTCGTACTAGGCGTTAGTTGTGACGTATGAGTTCTGAAGATTATGGGAAAATGATCACTATGACACGTGTGAAAGTATGTAGACCATTCAGTTTCTATATAGTGGACGTGATAGGCAAGGGTTAAGTCTGGAGCACTGAGAGAATCTTTCTGAGCTCTAGTAGGAGCGCCATTGTTTAAAAAAAGAAAAGGAGAGTCATTGAGGATGTTGAGAAATTTCCGACCAGCAGTGTCCGTTCTATTCGCTCCCCAGATCTTATGAGAGACTGTTGGGATACTTTTGTTGACTAAATAATCCAGAGCATTTTTTTTTTCTTTTTGAAGACTTCGAGGAAGAAGAAGCAAGTCCCAACACAATTTAAAAAAACAATTTATACCCTTTTCCAGCAGCGTAACTTGAAGCTTCAGTGCCCCCGCAACATTTAGTTATGCGCCCCTAGTTCCGATATATTTTGTGATCCTGGAGCTCGTGCGCCCCCTCCGCCACGAGGGTTGCAGGGGTGCTATTTACGCCTGTGCCCTTTTGTATAATCAACGGACTTTTCTAAAACTAATGGACATAAGAATGAAAATATAATTAACAAGAGGCTGCAGTTCCCTACCTCACCAACCATAACTGGAGTTTCATCGTATGTTTGAGCAACAAGTTTTCCGTATTGAAAATTAGTCAGACAGTTAAACTGCGGCACGATGAAGACGATTGCAGTTCTTTTTCAACACATCAAACTGCATCAAAGTCCAAATTCAACTAATAGTCTAGCGGCTAGAGTTGGAAATTTGTTGCATCGAAAATTTTCTATACTAAATTAAAAACAAAATATTTTCAACTTAATTAGCATAAATCCTAAATAATAATAATTACTCGAATTGGAAGGAGCGCAGGCAACATCTCTACTTCGCTCTAATTATCATTACCATTCCCCCTTGCTCTTGAAACAGTTCCCCTATAGCACAATGTGTTTCATCGAAAGGCATTTCGATATATTTAATGACACTTCAGGGACTGACAATATCTTTGCTCCTTCAGGCATAAGACAACCATCTAATTTATATACCGTTTAAACAGAAATACAATCTCAATTAAAAAAAAAATAATAATAATGCCCGTAAGCTCAAATTAACATTCAATGAGAAACTTTATTTTGAATCAAAGTAAACCTATATTAAATTTTTGTTAGATTATTCTATGGAATATATTCTTCTTGTTCACTGTTGCTGTATTATTCAAATTTAAAGATAACGTATTAACATACAAAAGTCGTGTAAAAATGATAGATTAACATATAAATAATGCACTAGAACATCAGTTTCACAGTAGCACGTATTAAATGCTATTAGTATGAAAAACCTGCTACTTATATTTGTCCGAAATTGTATGCTGTTAAGACAATGAAATAACCTTATGAATACTGAAACTACAGCCAAGTTTCTATCCTTAGAATGGGGAAGCAAACGAAACAGTATACTAGAGTTACCGCCCGCTCGATCCTCCACAGCGAGAGAAGAGCGAATAGACTCCTAAGCAGGCGATGAGTAGAATATACATGTTGATGATATTCTAGATTCTCCTTGTTTTGACAGGGAACGTTCCTATTTTTTCCTGTTCCACTCAGCCGAACGGTAACATAAGGGCTATTCCAAAAGTCCAAATACGAGCGTGCAGGATGATTGATTTTGAGTTTTACGTCCCGTTCTGCAGCGAGGCTATATGAGACGTGGACCTACTAATTAACGTGGAATCCGAACCACATGAGAGCGTGCAGGATGGTTCTGGCTGGCACGCTAAAAGGTGCTTCTGGAGTGAACGAACGCTATCGGGGTTCGCGTTACCTCTGAAATCTGCGGTATCAACAACAACAGTATGCTCCTATTTGGTGTTGGCATGTTGCATTCGTTCACAATGTAAATGAAGCATAGGCCATGCAAACTTATATAAAAAAAAAAAAAAAAGGAAAATGTAAACATCTTCCCATATCGATAATGAAATTTGAAGATATATGAAAACAACGAAAAACTGTAATATTTTTACCGTTACCGCCGGTAACAGCGGTAATACGCACTACACGTCCCTGCTAGAGGATCATCCTCAAGATCTTCTCAGAATTTTGGTCATCTTACCCTTGTTTTGAGTGTGTAATAATAGAATAAATGTTTCTTAGAGAAAAGGCATAGTGATATGAAAGAAAAATAGTTCAAACTACAAATGGACTGACAATAGTAGGGACCGGCGTATATCTCGCCGACTCAGCAAACATTTTTGGATGGCCAGAGGTCAATGACCTAGGAGCACTCCTCTAAATTTTGGGAGGAGTCTTTGACCCACCCGTAAATTTCGGTAAATTGACAAACTTAAAAATTTGAAATGGTGTTATAGGCCCAAGTTATGCACCTCTGTAAGTTTGGGTGATCCATCTCATTCCGTTCCATGGGTAAAAGAAAATTGCCATAAATTTCGGATATCCTTGAATTGTTTTATTCCTTTTGATAAGATCTTATTACTTTACATGATAATATGGATATGTACAGAGGTACTTCCTTTCATAGGATATCCTCTCAAATATTGGGAAGGATACCTAGGACAACCACTTAAATTTGGGAATTGTAAATAAATAAATAAATAAAAATAAAAATAATTGGTAAGTATTCTGTAGGAGCATAATATGTATCACTATTAAAATTTGGGTGGTTCAACTCCTTTGATTTCATAGGTTTAAAATTACCCTCCCCAAAAAAATTAATTTCGGAGGTTTTTGACCTCGCCTTTGATTAGGATTCATCACGTTATATGGTAACATACTTAGAGAAAATATTTTAAACATTCACACTAAGCCACAGGCTACAGAGCATTATTCTTCAATTCAAAATAAAGCAATATATATATTACAACGAATAGGGGGAGCGCACGTGCACCGATGCACCTCATAAATCCTGAAATATATAATTAAATTCTAGTAAATCCTTCCATCTGTCTTATTGTGGCTGCACCTTCCATTTTCCATTTTCTTTTATAATATGTGGGTAAATTCATGCACACCTGTAAATTTTCGGGAGGAGTGCCTAGGACCAATCGTTAAATTTAAGAATTATCAAAAACAATAATTGGTAAATGTTCTCCAGGATTCAAATATATATCACTCTAGGCTTGTTTATAAATTGCTTAGAATTCAAAATTTGGCAGTTTTTGTTGACCTCCACTTTGCTAATACCTTATTATGTCATATGTTCATAGGTGTGGGTAGGCTATAGGAGTCCATTTTTTTTATGACATGGCTACCTTGATGTCCTTCTCTAATTTTTTGGAAAGGGTACATAAGACCACTTCTTAAATTTGGGAATTGTCAAGACATAAAATTTGGTAAATGTTCTCTAAAACTCAAACATATATCACTACAAATTTGAGTACTCCTGCTTGTTCTTTTTTGGGGGTAAAAAAATTCCATCATATTAGTATTGTCACGTGGTCAGTTATTGACTTAATTTATGTTTTTTTTTTTTTTTTTTTTTAATGAGCGTTTAGCACATTATATGATGATATTGTTTATTGTCGTTTAATAGGACATGTGTACTTCGATACTACATTCTTAAAATTTGGGTAGTGTACATAGAACCATCTTAAATTTGTGATTGTCAAAAAAAAAAAAAAAAAAAAAAAAAAAAAAAAAAAAAAATTGATAAACGTTCCCTAGGATTCATATACAGGGTGTTACAAAAGTTTGTCACAAAATTTTGGAAATAGATTCCTCACATCAAAATGAGAAAAAAGTTCATATGGACTTGTTGTCAGAAGTGCATAGTTTCTTAGTTATAGGATGCCGAAAACGTGAAAAAATGAATTTTAAAGGTCCGTAGTTCCACTACTATAGGACCAATCGTAGCCGGGTCAAGAGGAACTAATAGGTGAACTGTCCAAATATCCATCTTTCAGAATCTTTGGTACTTGCACAATCATTTTTAGAGAAGCTGTTTGGGAGTACTTGATTACTCTCCACCTACCTCCCTAAAATGATTGTGCAAGTACTGAAGCGTTCTTAAACATGGATATTTAGATAGTTTACATACTAGTTCCTCAGTGATGTCTTGACCTGACTGCGATAGTTCCCATAGTAATGGAGCTATGAATTTCTAAAGTTCACTTGTTTCATGTTTTCGGCACCCTATAGCTCCGAAACTATCCACTTTTGAGCATAGGTCAATATGAATTGTTTTATTTTGATGTAAACAATCTGTTCCAAAAATGTTGACATATTTTTGTAAGACCCTGTATATAATTATGTAAATTTGGGTGGTTTAGCTTATTCCCATTCTATGGTAAACAATTACCAAAAATTCCCTTTAGGCTTGCTGTGTTGAAGGATTAGTAGAAAACTGAGATAAGTACAAAAATAATTATAAACATTCAGTAGCGTACTTCGAGTTTTCTATACTGGAAACATACTATACAGTATATATATATATATATATATATATATTCAAGCAAATCCTCCCCTTCAGTCTTAGCAGGTAGGCCGGGCCTACCCAAACCTTCTCTGGATCATTCGGAGAACTTTGCAAATGTGTGTCTCTGATATGTATATTCTTCAAATAGGTAGAAGAAAAACAGAAGCATGGGCGCAATGTAGGTTTATTATTTAATAAATATGACCTATGGAACGAAGAGGTTCAATACCGCATTCACAAAAGGTCCTCCATCTGCATCCAATTTTAGTTTGCATTCCTATTTCTGCGAGATGGGTCTTCCTAATGATTTTTTATCCGATAAGATTTCCAGTTAAAATTTTGAAAGTCCAGTTTCTACTTTCTTGTATTCTGGCTATACGACCAGCCCACAAACTTTCTATACATAATGATCCTGAGAAGGTTATAAATTATGCAGTTTCATGTTATGAAGCTTCCGCCATTGCCGTCCCTCTTGGGTCCGCATATTCACCTTAGGATTTTATTTTCAAATACTTAGTTTCCGTTCTTCTCTCATGGTAAGCGATCGTGTTTCACAACCATGCAACATAACAGGCACAATTATAGTTTTATTAATTTTAAACTTCAAGTTCTTCAACAGGAGACAAAATGTTTTGGACTAAATAATAACACGGCTTTCCTACCTTATTATTTAATAACCACGATGGAAAAATAAAACCAGTCAAATGGATATTATTAAAAATTAAAAGTAATCGATAATACTCCGGAGCATCGCTGGAGTCAGCGAGCGGGATTCCTGTCAGTCCTCTTGCTTCTGTCATTTCTCACTCTCGCATGTGGGATGGATATTTCTGATGGGTCTTCTCCATGTTTCCCTTTTAGACCTTACTCCCTGAAGTAATTTTTAACCATGTCTATCCATTTCCTTCTCGGTCTCCCTCTACTTCTCTCCCCACTCATTTCTATTGCCAACACTCTCCTGGCCACAGTGATTTGTTCACATTAGATGACAATACTACTGCAGTCGTCTTAGATATCTGTATAGCCTTGGTTGTTCCCCTCATCCTCTCTTCTTGTTATCCGACAGATATAACACAACATTTTCATTTCGGTAACATCTTTCCTGTACTTCCTTCTCCGATTTTCGTATGATAATGTGTACGTAGGGTGTATTTCTTGTGACTCCACACCCAGTACGATACAGGGGACGCTGCTAGTAATTGGAAGGGAACAGAATAGTAATGCGACGAGTGTAGTCTGGGAATGTTTTGTATAGACTACAGTACGTTTACAATGCCAGGGTGACTCCAGTCAACAACTATTGTGCAATTTTAGTAGTTCCGAGCGTACGGAAGTATCGTTTATGGTTACCGCCAGTGGCCTCCTACGTTCCCGCATTCCTCTTACACAATTGTCGCTGATACCTGCTCATCGTCACGTACTCCTTGGTGCACATGAAAATGAAATTTCTACTTTATGTTTTCGAACACCCCGTAAAACATGTTCACGATATTCCAAGGTTACGTATGTTCGGATCAGTACTACTTATCACACCTTCTGTAGTAACTTTGGACTACGTTCGTTAATTCCTACTGACTGTTCTTAAATTGTTTCCACCAGTGTTTTAGGCGTAATGTTTGGTAAATGATCTGTCATTCGAAGCTCGTAGCCATGCTGGTGTTCTCAGGCAGCACCCAGAAATTTTTGTTGGAAAGGGTCCAAATTTTTTTTCTGGAGGGAAGACTCCAATACTAAACACCACTACGTCTATGTAGTATTAAACGAGTATTATTCTGCACTCGAAAAGACGGTAAGTAATTGTAAAATATTTCCACAGATTTTTTTTTATGTAAGAGAAACAGTACAGGTGAAGTGTAAAATTAAGTTTTCATGCTGCATCAATCATTTCCCTGTTAAAGAAGTATAGTTTTATTAAGAAAATGAATATGGGGGGGAAAGTTCGAACCGGTGGATCCCTTGCGCCCCTGTCTGGATGTATACCCTATAGCAGTAATTTTCAACTTCCAAATGTGAGACGTAAGAGTTGGCTTTTACGATCAAAGGCAAGAGAAAGAGGACAGACTGAAGCAAAAAGGGAATGATGTAGACAGAAGACCAAGCTGGCAGCGTTAGATTAGTCATGAATTCAGGAGTAGTGTACCTGGAAAACCATCAACTACGCCTTGGTTGTTGGCAGCAAAGCTAGCGATGACTTATCTTTCTTCTGTGTGAGGAGCTAACAATCCAAATTATTATCAACTGTAAATGTCTGCTCTATAAAATGTATTTTCACTTCAATACAAGAATTAGGTCTGTACAAGAACACTTCAAGTACACCGAAATTATTTCCTTAACATATGCTTTAGTGACGAAGGTTCTTGTATCAATTACATTGTAATTCTATGAAAGAGAAAATAGATAAAGCAAATTTTAAAATAAGTTTATTTCGCGAGAAAATATATTTATTTTTTTAAGAAATAAAATACACAGTCAGTAGTGAAAATCTTATTTTATGTAACACATACAATGCTCTCAGTCTGTTATCTTCACAGAACTTTCATAGAAATGTTAACTTTCATAAACGTGTTTATAATCCAAAACCTGTCTTAAAGGTATTTATTACCGTTCATGATCTTTCTGCAATAAGAACACAATTCTGCAAATTATAATGCATATTTTATTATTTTTTACATTTTATTTTGTTTATTTACACACTTTTCGTGACTTACGGGAACAGATTCTCTATAAAAGAAGTAGGGAAGAACGGAATACTTAAGTATTGCTTGAAAGTTTGGTGTCAAAGGAAAAATGAAATTATAATGAAAGAAAACAGTAAAAATGACAACTCTTCACATCATATCATATTCGTTACGTTGTGTTCATTAGCGAAATTCTGAAGCTACTTCGTTCAACGTTGACTGATTTCTCTTACATACTATCAACCCTACAAAAATGTGAACGCAACATTCACTACCCACAAACGAACAAAATAATAACGAACTTTCATTTAGTAACCCGTTATAACTCAGTTTTACTGAAAATATGTACAAAAACTTACATATTATTCTTTGTATCTTATATAACTCAGCAAGACCTTCAAACATGCTGAAGCTTGAAACTAATCTTATCTTACGATAAAAATCCATCTTTTTTTCTTTTTTTTTTCAGTTCAGATACAGTTTAAAGTTATTATAGTTAAACCAAACTGTGAATAGAAAAAGAACCATCCTTCAATAAGAATTCAAAAATGTTAAGCGGATAAGTAATCATAGCAGTGAGTTTGATACTAATACAACGCACCACGTAGGATGTGCATTTTCATTTTAGAACTATACTAAAAGTATGTTAAAATCTGCATAGTACGTATTCTTTAATAAATGAAAAATATATAAATTAATCACCAATCAGAGCTTGGTTTGTTTTTAGAACGTTTCAAATACCTAGCTGCAACCGTCTGCTGAGATGCTGGTTAGAACTCAAAAATGTTCAACACATCTCTTGAAAACACTTAATCTTCAGTATGTGATCTTGATTTAGCCCTGTGGATATTTTGTTCGCATTGAAGATATTTAGGTGATAAACTAAAAAGAACTTCTACACATATCCATATACAAATATCTGTGATTAAAACATACTATAACCTAGAACTACTATAAAACCGCAAAGATATGCACAAAAATGACGTGAAAAAAATAATCCCACGATGCCAAATGAAGACCATATTTGAAACTAAGGATAGAAATTTTTTCAAGAAATGTGCGGAACACATCTGAAAAGGGTAAGCGGACAATTACACGAAAGTAACCGAAATAATCATAAAAATAAACCTAGTACCAATTGGTATTTCACAATTTTTCGCGTACAAAGAGCAATTAATTTGCGAGTGTAATTAAGAGTGACCCATTAATCTGACCAATTCTACAAACTCGACAAAGCACATATCTCAAGACAGAATCTAATTATCAACATCTCAGGCATACACATCACTATTTGGACATAAGTTTCCAGAGACGTAGCAAAAGTGTGTAATTCTTTAAAACAGAAAACACTAGTCTAGGTGATGAACTCATCCAAAAATTAACACGATAAAACTAAAAAACTCTTGACATTATGAACATTTCAAACCAACTGTTCAATACAAATCTTTTTGGAAATCCCAAATGGATGACGCTAAAAGCAAGACCATGTGTAGAATTAACGTTTTTAACTTCTTAGAAGTATTCACTTTGCTTCGAAAGTTCGTGTAACACACACACACACACACACACAATCACACACACACACACACACACACACAAACAGTTCGAAGCCTATTTCTTGGCGAATGAGATCTTCATAGCGTGCGACGGCGTTATCTTGAATCCCTGGAGAGCGTCCTTCGCTGCAGCTGACTGCATCTCGTTATCAAATTCGACGAAAGCGATGTCGTGTCGGTTAGGCACCAGTCGCACCTCCTTGAAGCCAGGGAATCTAAAGAACAAATGAAAAAAACATGTAATTCAAAGTCCGTTGCTTCTTTCACTCTCACTCTAATTCTATTCAGCAATCATATGAATACTGACACGCGTTGCAAAATGACACGGCAACTGGTGTTATTCTCTAACTCACGACTGAAGAGACGAAAACTCTGACCTTCTAGCATAGAAACTGACAACGTAATTCTACGTTTGTTAACTAGTACCAAGGAAAGCATTGAAAAGCCTGATTTCGATGTTGTAAAACAGCACCATTAGCATGTGTTAATGGCAGTATTTTACATTGGTGAAGATTGTTGATGCTATACTATAAGCCCTTGCAAGATGGAAAATAAATTTATGATTGAAGAAGACAATATTGGGTATGTAGAACTAACAAGTAGGAAAATAGGTCGGAGGACAGCTATCTCTGATTATGAATATGAGCAAATCACAGCTTCTAGTATGACGGAAAGTCAGCCCGAGTCATAACTATGAAACGAGTGTGTGGTGAATAATTTGAACCTGGGAGCAAATTATGGTGTAAAGAATTCACTTGTAATGCAGAGACAAGTAAGAGATGTGGTTTGTAAGCTTAGTGGTGCAGTACAAGTCTAGGACAACTGTCACTAACTTTCATAAATCAGCCACTAACGTTCATAAATCAACTTTGTGCCACGCTGTGTAGTACTGCAACGTGTTACAATACAAGAAAAAGAAAGTCCAACCTGGGCTCATAGACGATTTCAAGAGGAAAGAATAAGTTGGGTGAAAGAGCATGTAATCTGAAAGGAGAAAAGGAAGCGAGTACCTTCACTGATGTTTAGATGGGCCAGATGGATGGGCATATTGTTGACATGATACCAGAGACAAGGATCAGATCTTTTCCAAAAAGGCAGTAGGGTGGTAAGTCAATAATGGTCTGGGGTCGGTTCGATACACCATGGTAAGACAAATCTGATTTTTCATTTCTTGTCGTATGAAGCCCATTGCGCCATAAGATAACCCGCTTCCCTTCGCTAATGTGATTAGTGGACCTTTGAGGATGTTTCAATAGGACAATGGTATTAAAGATGAGCTAATTCTATCAAATAATAATTTTAACACAAAAGTGTGTATGTAATGGATTGGCCTACAATCACACCGAACCTGTATTCAATGGAAAATATTTGGGGTGTGTTACGACGACTGGAGCTAGACAATACGGTAATATCAAGTCTTGGAAAGATGCTATTATTGCTGCATGGAATCCAATTAACGTTTCCACTTTATACGAACTAGTGAATCGCAGGTTTCTTCGCATTTTTAAACTAATAATGAAAAATGGTTTACACATGGGGTACAGAAGTATACAATAATCGTGTCATTTTGCAACAGCGCACCTGTTCGTATAAACATTGTTTTTAGTATTTCTAACCATTTTGCCATATGATATACGTAGTAATTGTTTGATTTACTGCGATTTATTGTCAGTGTTTTACTAAATATCCCATCATACTTTTCTTGTTTTACGAATGTTTTTAGTCCAATATGCAATGGACGTATCACTTGCAACGCACCTTACATTCCCTTATTGCTCCTCCCTCCAATACAGACGGACATTATGGGTAAACCAAGTTCACTGAAAGGGTCGTTCTACGAAAATAATTTGTAAGCACTTTAGTAGGTAGACTTGTACGATGGAAGAACAAGAATCTTGGCCAAGACTGATGGCTGCCCAATTTTAATATTAGTTAAGACGAAACTCCACAAATTCTATCTCTGTAAAAGTCAAAATATCCATGGTAATTTAATTACCACACTAAGTTATCTTCCAAGCACATCTTGGTTCCCGATAGGTATTTAATGTATATGTGGATATTTCTGATGCTTCTGGCATTGTAACAAGGTCTTCACCCAAGACACACACAATATACTTTCAGCACAACATTCAGCCTTGTTCACAGCTTATTTTATTTTATGTAAATATAAGCAATTCATATAATTAATCCAAATTCTGTAAAAACTATTATACATAAGCAATGAAATTATATTAAATGATGAAATCCTTAGTTTAATGTTACATGATTAGACTGTGTAAACTAAAAAAAAAAAATTTTAAAAATGATAAATAAGAGCAAATGATTGGAAAGTTTGTGAAATGAAGTGAAAGGAAATCCGCGAATACGATGTTTTCCACCACAAACCTTCATGGCTATCGTTCTAACCATACATCGCCTTTGCTTCGGGGTTAACCCTAACAATAATGTAATTAAACAAAAGCTTCTACATTAAAGTAATGAAAGTCTGTACTGTGGCGTTGCATAGACTTTAGAAGAATAAAAATGTTGCGGGCCACAGCACTAAACTTTCTTATATGAAATCATGTTCAGCATTTCTTTCAGAAAACTTTGTCTGGGAGGCAAAATATAAATTTCAAGGGGCTGTACTGGGATACTATTTTGTTATTTTGATAGTCGCAACAGAATTGTTCTTAATTCGGGGGACGGTTGTTTGACTAGGAGGGGCTTAACCTCGCAGAAGTAAGCCTAGAAAAAACACTGATTACGTTATACTGCAATTATTAATGTAAACATTTACTTATAAAATATGAACAAAATTTTAAGATATTCTCGGAACACTTCCAAGAGTAAACTACAGCTTATAGCCATTTCCATCAGAAACTACTGATACCATATTTTAGGGCAATTAATGAAATATGACCAAAATCGTCAGAGTTGTATATGAGAAAATTATTACAGAAAAATCTCACCCCTAAGAGTAAACTATCCCTAACGAACTTTTCCTGAGAAATCACATATGCCAAATTGTAGTATTGATAATGAAATATTTACGAAATATAAATAAAATATCATGAACACTTTCTGAAAAATTGTATCACACCAAAAATAAACTAAGCAGATTTTTTTCACAATACTGAAGTACAGGGTTCATTATGAAAGTAATGAGCATTGCTTTAGAAAAACTTTTATTGTTCCGATTGTTACAAATCTTTAAAATTCCTCAAAATACGATTCTTCTGCATCGATACACTTCTGGAGACGTGTTTTCCACGCCTGGAAAGCATCTTTAAAGTCCTCGGCTCAAATGGCTTTTAAAAACCTTGTAACATGGGCTTGAATGTTCTGCACGGAGTCCCAATGTCTTCCTTTGAGGTGTCATTTCAAACGGGGAAACAAAAAAGTCACTAGGACCCAGGTCAGGACTATAAGGGGGGTGGGGGACCACTGGGGTTCTGCTCCGGGCCAGGAAGTCGATGACGGTGAAGGCGGTGTGACTTGGTGCATTGTCGTGGTGGAGTTTCATTGAGTCTTCGATGTCACTTCGAACGCGGGCGACCCTGCGTTTTAGTCTCTTGAGCACTTCTAGATAAAATCCTGCGTTGACAGGTTGTCCTGGTGGCACAAACTCGAAATGGATGATTCCTCGAACGTCGAAGAAGACAATGAGCATGGTTTTGATTCGGGATTTGCTCATGTGCGCCTTTTAGGGGCGACGGGAGGATGAGGTGTGCCACTCCGCACTCTGCCTTTTGGATTCTGGATAGTATTCGAACATCCAGGATTCGTCTCCAGTTACGACCGAGTCTAAAAAGTCCGGATCACTTTCATACAATGCTAACAACTCCTTGCAGCGCAAACCTCGAAGTTGTTTTTGTTCGTTCGTCAACACCTTCGGCACAAGCTTCGCACAGACCTTTCGCATTTGCAGGCCCTCGGTCACTATCCCATGTACCGCAAATGTTGACATGTTTAGGGTGTCCGCGATTTGTTGAATGCTCACACGCCGGTCTGAGCGCAACACTTCACGCACACGGTTAACGTTGTCGTTGGTCCTGGCCGTTGTTGGGCGTCCAGAACGGGGCTCGTCGGCGACCTCCTCCCGACCCTCCTTGAACGACTTGTGCCATTTTCTGTCCTGGGATCTTGACAAATACTCCTGCTTGTAGGCCTTTTTCAGCATCTGGTAAGTTTCCGTAGCATTCTTACCCAACTTGACGCGAAATTTTATGGCGTAGCGTTGTTCGAGCGAACCCTCCATCGTGCCGTGTTACAACTTGTAAAAACGTGCTTCACGCGGATCGACATCCACACGCTGTCACTGCTCGCAGCAGACTGACTCCGGGCGCGTTTGGAAGGACAGACTACCCACTACTTTTTCCGCGCCGGCAGCGCGCGCTGCAGTGGATTGTTGAGTCAGGGTAGCATCATGCTCATTACTTTTACAATGAACCCTGTATAAACAAAATCTGAGAAAAATCGTCCAAAAAGAACTTGTTCTTAAGAGTGAACTATATGGATTTATCTTGGAAAAATGACTCTGCAGGCGGGTGTACACACATCAGGATGGACAAACTCACAGTTAAAAAAACCCGGCATGTAGGGTCCATGAAATATGTAAATCCGTTGAAATCTCGAACTCGATCCTTTTTTCTCTTATGATGGCTCAAAAGTAGAAGTGGAGAATGGAACCCTTCGAAATGTGGTGCAATAAAAAGAATATTGAAAATCAGATAGGTAGATGAAGTATCGAATGAAAGACTGTACCAGAAAAAAAGGATTATAATGTAGACCATTTCGAAAAGAGAGAGAGACTGACTACAGACAGTATTAGATAAAGAGGAATCATGAAAATGACTATGGAAAAAATTTTTAAAAAATGAAATCTTGAGTTTAACGTTCCACACTTATGTCCTTTAGGCTAAGGTAGACGATAATTAAAGCAAGTGAATGATGGAATGAGAATGTGGGAGTACCTGGACACGATGTTGTCCACCACAAACTTACTTAGCCGGAGATCAAACTAGAAACCCCACGCACCAGAGGTAAGCGATCTATCACTGAGTTACAGTGCCCCATATGGAAAAATGAGAGGAGGCAAAATATCCCAAGGAAATCTGCAACTGAATTATACGGACCAAATAAAGAGATGTATAGAAGAAATCTAGAAGGAACTTAAAAGTGTGGCTCAATATACGGAACAACAGAAGCTTTGTTAAAGCGCTCACCAGATTAACTCAAGAAGCGAGAGGAAACCGACAGCTTCTGTAGAGAAGAATGGAGTAGCTTGAAAAAAATGCTCAAAGCTACTTGCCACCTATATCAAAAAATGTAATGTAGTAGAAACATATTCAATCTTGTACAAACTTGAGTCCCCGCATGGTTCGGAGACCACGTTAAGAACTAGGCTCCGTTCTTCGTAATCTTGATGCAGGCCTGGCTCTACCATATGTGCAACACTTCCACTAAGCGGCAAAATCTGTTAAGTATATTATTTTAAATATTTCTTGTTGGAAACATACTTCATGATCATGGTAGTTAAATTTACTAAGCTGACCTTCTATTTACATACTACACTCATAAATCATATTTAAGTGGCATTAGTTTAAGGTCACATGAATAGTGTTAAAAGTAAATGGTCAAACAAATCCGAGCACGAATTCCTTGATTGTTGTCAAATACAAGAACTCAATTCTCGAACAGTAGCAAACACCTGTTCTATTTAGTTTCACAGTTTCGGTATGAAAACTAGTCGTCTTTGTCATAAACAACTTCCTTATCATTCAAGGTAGAAACAAGTTAGTTTTTTTTTTTTTTTTTGTTTTTTTTTTTTAAATTCAACAGATGTAGAAGGAAAATCAGCTAGTTGTACTGGAATTGTAAAAGAGCTAGTTGTACTGGAATTGTAAACTGATATATTGAGATTGGAAGCTCAATATTGAATTCTATAAAAAGGATTAAAAGGATCTAAAAGATAGGATATAAAAAGGATCTTTCCTCTGTAGGTGTTTCGGCTTTATTTTTTTCTAATACAATACATTATTATTTAAAGAAAAATCAGACACAACGAGATTGTATTTGTTGTTTACGATTTTCTGAGTGCGAGTGCGTTTCCCTCCTCTTCGTTGTTCATGATGAGGTAGCATACTTAACATCTTTTGTTTTTAAGATATGTTCTTTCTGGAGAAAGGGATGGGGCGTTAAATTGCCTAGGGTTGGTCATGCTTTGATGCTGCACAAGTAAAGGAAAATAAATTAATCTGAATATACTGTGTATCCTTAGGATAAGAATTCAGTTCTCAATTCCCGGAAAATACAGCAGTCTTCGAAGACTCCACAAGGTCTGTGGACTACGAATTAAAGGTTCCTACTGCAAATCACAACTGCCATGAGGTGATCAAATATTGAAACCATTTACGAAACGTTTCTCTCCATTACATCACAAAAAAGAATAAAGACTTAGACCTTCTATTCTCATCCCCTAAGCAAAAGTCAAAATGCAAAAGTATTCAGACGAAAGTTATATAAAGTACAGAAGTGATGGTGAAAGGACTTACTGGTTGAACAGCATAGACAGCATCATTTCATTCGTTTCCTCTGGAAGATTGGTCAGGAACAAAATCTGGTTTGGTGGTTGTTCAGGCACAGTCGACGATGTTACGGCTCCCACTAAAAAATACAATTAAAACATTTTATGAATAATACAGTTTTTTTATTTAAGGACCAAACAAGAAAAAAGAATACATATTTACATACATCGATTCTATTTAAAATGTTGTTAAAAAGTCAAAGAAACTGGAACCTAAGGAACTAACATTAAATATAGTGGCACAGTCGTGTCATTACACATGTAAATTGTTTGTTGTACACAAATATTTTTCCATGTAATTTTTGATTACCTAAATAGAAATTTTACATATCACATAGATGAATGCAACATGCAAACGTCCGAACCATTTTTTTTTTTCAACTAGTAAAGTTCATGAGATTTAATGATTGACAATGATCATATACACGCCGGCGCAGAAGAATATGAGTTCTCTCAGTAGCTAGATAACTCAATTTTTACACTTTGAGAAATACCCCTCTTTACACACACCCAAGAATATATCGTAAATGGTTGAAGATCTCACTTGAATGTCTGGCAATTCTTGAAGAAAGAAAGAAAGAAAAAAAAACTGCCTTTCCCAAGACCACAGTAGGTTCCCTAAAGAACTAATGCTTATACTAAAGTTCATTCAAGGAACGTTCAGTACCTCATGTAAACAAATACACGTGGTGATTGTTTCATTTTATTGGTTAAAGAGCCTTGCCGCATCCATGCGGCACAAGAAAATAGTCCATTGTCAAGTAAGCTGTTTTTCAATGTTTTCGTTGCTTATAAGGCTCATTACCAGAAATACAATTTACTTACAGTAAAATAACAGAAACAACACTCTATCTAAAAAACTAAATTTAATTAATGCAATAAAAGAGAATACGCATGCGTAGAAACTGGGTTTGGCCCACCTTATGCGCGAATCACAGTTTACAATATGGCTGCGTGCGGGGAATATGCAAATCGCCGACAGGGTACAAGCACGTGCTTCTCGAAAGAAGCGGTGACCGATAGCCAATCATTCGATGACTGGCGGAGTAATACCATTCTACAATGTTTACATCAGGATCAGAAGGTTCGTTGAATGAACTTTAGTATATAGTGTCCATGCTTAGATAAATTTCTAATTACGTAATTTATTCTAATCTGTGGAGATTCACAAGCCCTCATCCGTAGCTCTACCCCTAAGCAGTCACCATATATGCATGCTCACATCTCCGCCCTCTTTCTTACAATCCCTAAAGATGAATGCGAAGTCTGCATTCGAAACGTGGTATGTCAATACTTTCACCTGGCTGATAGTCCGATAAGAATTACTAAAATAATTTGAGGAAACTGAAATCGAATGGACTTTTTAAAAACATTCACCCATAAGGTCAAGGGAAAAATAATCTTCAACTTAGCATCTTTGAAGTACCGATAATGCAATGGTCAAAATGCCCAAGGTTTGATACATTTGTAACTGCGCTTTTCATACTAACTATGCAATAGAATGGCATTATTTTAAAGCATAATCGCCCATGGGATCACGAGAAATAATGATCTTTAAGGATCTTTTACGTATCGCTTATGCCAACAGTAAAACTACTTAGGTCTGGATGCATTTCAGTTACTGGTTTTATACAAATTTGAGTATCCTGGGTTCAAATGAACTATTTATAAATATACCCCGCATGAGGTCGCGACAAAGGTGATCTTAAAAATTGAAATATAGATAAGTATCTCAAATTTGAGAATTTTTATCATCTCATGGACGCATATATTTAAAAATAGTTAGACTAAATTCAGTATCCTCTAAGTAGTATAAAAAGTGCAGTCATAAATTTATCCAAACGTGCCCAACTTCACCATTGCTATAACCGGCATTAACATATTGAAGTGTCTTGCGTTCATAATAAGAAATAGGCCTATATAAAGGTTTCGCCTAGATGATTATGCAACCCGTAACTTTTACATGTTTTGTAGTTTGCATATTAGTGTTACTAACAGACAGATGTTTTTGCTTTTTAAGTAGCATTTCCCATTTTCAAACAGGTCATGTATGAATTACGACGATTTTTTTTGATGTGGAAAGAGACTGATAGATTAATCCACTATCTCACTGTGAAATGTGAGAATTTCCTTCACATCAATGGCAGTGTCACTGTATTTAATTTCGATCTCTGTATCTATTTGACGTCAAAACGTAAAGATATAATCCTAACACAAAGGTGTAATATGTAATAAAATGAAGCAAAATTCATGCATTTCGGCAAGATTTCTTTCGCTCAAAGTATAAAGAAATTACTCTACCTTGCGGTACAGATATAGGTTGCCCATAAGACGGCACTGGCCCTGGACCAGGCTGTACAGGAGTAGCGGTCACCTGCTGTTGCTGCCTGGCCTGTTCTTTGGCTGCCTTTCGCTTTGCTTTCTTCGACTCCACGGCAACATCCTCTACGCCACGCTTGGGCTTCTTTGGCCGCTCCTGGTACGTTCCTTTCATTTTGGCTATCACATCGGAATCTGTCTTCGCATACTGGATCCTCTACAACAAAAGAACACATGTAAGTATTAGTCACGGCGATTTAACGATCAAAAAACTAATTAGTGCAATAGGTAAAAATCCCTATCACGGGAGATATAATTACAGTAATAGGATAAAACAGCATTGTTTGATTTTTAAATGTTTGTAACAGGGAAACAATGGTATTAGTAGTATATTCTCCGTATGTCTTTCTGCTGAAAAAAAAAAAAAAAATGTTTAACGATTGTTATTGTCGTGTAATAATTTACGAGTTCTATGGTACTTGTTTCATCCAACAGTGACGGAAGTTTCACATTGATGAAGCTGAATTTATTTTTTAGTTTAAGTATATATTTTTCCGAGCAAGTAAATCGGAAAATTTAAGCGATATTATTATTCAGAGATTCAAACTACTTTTAATGATCAAAATGTAGGAAAAATAGGAATGTTTGGTCAACAAGAATTTTAGGAAACCTGAAAATGGATCAAAAGATTGCAACCGTTGCCAATAATTAGTTTTGGGATCACAAAATTTTTGAGCGGCCTCTAAATCGAGTTTTCGTATTTTCTACGGAATAAGCATATCATACTGAGTTAAGTGATAGGGTTTGACTGCATTATATGTACTTCTCCTGCATACAGGAAAATTTTTGATTGAAAATACATTGGATCTTTTGATTCAAAAAGTTGGAGTAAATAGAATCACTGTATATCTTCTTTCATACATATACCCTACATACTTTATTCTTTAAAAAAAATAAATAAATAAATAAATAAATAAAAAATGAGAGATGATTCTGTAATTTGCATAATATTTATAAATTGTTATGTTTTCCAAGACATTATCAATTCTGCTACTTTTCTTTCTGAGAATACATAAAAACTGGGGTTTGTTCCTTTGCAGTATCTTTCACTCATCTGAATGAAGTAATGGCTGAACAAGACAATGTCTCACGTAAGTTACAATAACAGTTTATTATAACAAAATTGGTTAACGGTGGATTTGAAAAGCATGTTCTATGGCCTTCTAATAAATCATCATTCCGAGCATTAAAAAAAAAAAAAAAAAAAAAAAAGCAAGTTTTCCAGTTTTCATTCTTCCTAACTTTACTTGTTTATGGTCTAACTGCGTTCAGTACTTCTTAATGTAAACTAAAAAATATTGACTGAACTAAATTCAATGACATAACGAACTCTTGACGAGGGAGAAAATTATCAATGATATACATAGATCAGTGGTTCTCCTTTCTAAAACTGTTTAAAAAGCTTCAAGTAGTAATAATGCATGCATCAGAAAACAACTGGCTAAAATTCTCGAAGATTCTTTTACACACTGTAGCATCCATCTACCCGACCGTTTTGTCCTAAAAATTTTGGCTTCATTTGGGAAGCTCCGAGATAAAATATTTTTTTATTACTGGCCACGAGTTTTGACTATTTGATTTTCGGTTTAGCGTCCCTTTCAGCTGCGAGGCTATTTGAGATGTAAACCTACAGCTTAACGTGGAATCCCAACTACACGAGCTCCCGCCGGGAATCGACCAGTCTCTCCCACGCCAAAGGCACCAGGAGTTTTAATAACTTAGAATTTTTAGAAGTTTTCATAGAAAATAAAAGTAGTAAAGAATGTGTTAATATAATCCGAAAAAAGAGCAATAGAAGCACTGTAATTGAAAACAATTTAATATAAGCTGCTCAGTTTTAACGTAAGAACTACTTTACTTGGAATCCTAGTTAACCTCTACGATCTAGATCTTTGCTCTTTTTTTTTTTCTTCTTTCTTTTTAAAGGAAAATTGCAGAAGGAAATTATAATGCCATAAGGAAAGCACAGACAAAAGCGTATTAAATATACAGCCTCCAGATGAGATGAGATTAGACGTGAAAGTAAATCTGAGTTTTACGTTCCACGGTTATGTCGGTTAGGCTAAAGGAGACGGTGATTATGAGAAATGAATGAAATGGTGGAATTAATAAAGTGGGAGAAAACGGGAGAACCGCGAGAAAACCCACGCACACGGTGTTTGTCCACCACAAAGTTCACTTGGCGGGAGCAGGGTTTGAACCCGGGACCCCATGCAGCAGAGGTGAATGCTCTACCACTGAGCCACCGCGGCCCTTAGACGTGAAAGATCCACCATATAGCTCTAAGTATGGTTGCCAATATAAATTGACTATAAATTATGTAGTGTATTGAAACTTCTAACAAATTGCCTTAATAAATCGTTTACAAGCTTTGTCAAGAATATTTTAAATCCTCTTCCAATTGTTTTTAGGCTGAAGATGGAAGCAGGGTCTTCCGAAAGCGCTACTTACATTTTTTTTTCTATTGTAGTACTAATCCACTAAAACCCATATTCACTTAAGTAACACAAGCTCACTACACGTAATTCTTTACAACCTTTGCAAATGCTTTTGAAGACTTGTAATCCTCTGCTAGTTCTTTACAGAACATAGTTAAATCCATCATTTATGAATATCCTATTACCACTCCTCGTCCACCAATACTCACAGTATGCTAATAGCAAGAGTACAGCATTCAGTTAGGAAGGAAAAAGAGGGACGGAACGTCAAGATGGCGAAGTTGGCCATCTCTTAATTGAATCAATACTTTTGAAAAGGTCATGAGTCAGAAAATTTAGATTTTGCTTTAGTCCAACTTTTATTTACTTATTTTGGAATACTAATTACTCACATGTTGTTCATTTTATACAAAAGTGGGTCATTTCACGTCTATCAGGAATTTGAAAAATTAAAGTATTTTTTTTCTTTTCTTTCTTTCTTTCGATTTCCTCCGTATATACTGGCAGGCGAGAAATAAGAGGAATGTAAGCTTAACTTTACCAGACATACTACACGAATCGTTATTTACTCCTCCTGTTATATTTTAGAAAACAGCTGCTATGAAACATTGATACTAGAAAGTTTAAAACCCATTTCAGAAAGAAAATCAAAGCTGGATAGCAATCCAAGCATATGTCTACAATAACTTAACTCTTAAACACGCTTCTGAGAAACTTACCATTGGTTTATCGTAGAAGGGGAATCCTTGCATTGAGCGCAGTGCGTTGGTGGCGCTGTTTATCTCTTTGAAAATTACGAATGCTTGGCCTCTCATTTTCAACGTCTTTAGGGCTACAATATCCAAAATCTGACCAAATTGGGAAAATATAGCATATAAGGATTTCTTTAACTCTGCAAAAGAAGAAAGAAAGAGAAATATATTAAACACACCGGCAGAAAATCTAAGTTCATTATAAAATATATCTTCTTCCAATACAAAAATAGGGAACCGCAATTATAATCTATATATATATAAAACTGAAAGTGACTATGTTCCTGACGTAATAACTCCAACACCCAACCGATCTCGATCAAGTTTTCAACATAGATGAGATTCGGGTCCGGGATGTTAATTATCATTATTATTTTGACGGTGCAACTTAGAGGAGATATATAAAACGATCGAGAATGAGTGATATCAGTGTCGAATCCTTAAGTTTTCGGGGTAGCCGAGATGAACAGTAAAACTTGTTATGCCGTTTAAATGGAAATTCAGGCCCACAACTTGGCGAGTAGGAGGAAGAAAGATATAAAATAATCGATATCAGTGTGGAATTCATAGTTTTCGGGGTCCTTAAGATAACAGTGACACTTCCGATGCCGTTTAAATCAAAATTCTGCCCCGCAACTTGAAGGACGGGGAGAAGGGAAATACATAAAAATGATCGATATTAGTATAGAATAAATAGTTTTCCGGGTCGGTGAGATGAACAGTGAAACTCGAGGTGTCGTTTAAATCCGAATTCAGTCGACAAAAAAATATTTAATTTTTAAGACAAAAAATATCGTCTATCAGAGAGCGCTTCAGTAAAACTGACTGACTAACGGAAAATATTACTAATTTTTCTTATTTTAACCCAGCGAAGCTAGCAATTGACGATACTTTGCTATAAAATTTTCTGTTGAACTAAAAAACGTCAATGTCTAAGTAGTTTGGATGAAATTTAACTTTTAGATTTAGGTTTTACATTTTTTTAAAAAAACCTAAAGGGGACAAATGATTATGAAAACTGTTGGAATGAGTTTGGAGGCAATGGAAAATCAACGGACACGATGTTGTGCATCACGAAGCCACATGGCCTGGACACCTGCCGCCATAGATGAGCTACCGTAGCCTCCCTCTCCCCTGATTGGATGGTCTCTCACTCAAGCTTATGATCCAGTCCTCATTAAGTTTCTATCAGCACCATTCAGATGATAAATTCGATTTCAGAGAACACATAACTAGGCATGAATGTGAGATTCAACGAAACACTTTGTGTCCTGAATGTTCTGGCCCTCGCTCATTTGGTATGAATTTGGAAATATATTTTCATGTATACAAATTTTCGATCTAACACCGTTGCTAAATCTTCTAGATGTATTTATGATTATTTCAATTAATGCAGAATTTTTATTTACGGCCATCTTCAAATTGCCTAGGCGTGTGCTAAATTTTAGTAAGGCAATGAAATTACTTTCTACGATTAGAGAAAACGGCCATTTTTTTCTATTATTTCATTTTACTCAAAAATTATGATCTGTATATATATAAGAAAACTCCTGAGTGACTGATCAACGCCCAGGCCAAACTGTTTAATATAGAAACTTGAAATTTAGATAGTGCATAGGATTTGTAACAAAGACCACTAAGTACGAACTTCAGAAATTTGGTGTGGAATGAGAGTGAAGTGAGAGTTACAATTAGTATCCGATGTTCTTGTTTCGGAATCCCTTAAGATTAGAGACGAACTTTGGTATTTAGACTTTTCATTTAAAATAATGAAACAGTTTTATTTTTTTCTTTCCTTCTTTGACCTAGAATAGAAGAAAAACAGGTGGGAGTGGTTGACTAAAATGCTCATACGAGGCGTTCAAACTTCAAGTTTAGTCGAATTCTGAAAGGTGCAGAAGGAAGAACGGAAGATGTCTTCGGCTGTAATACGTACGGACATTTGCTAGCTCACCACATTGTAGTTACTGGAGAATTCTTCTAAATTTATCTTATTGTCTGCTTATGGAATTTTGTACAAGCACACGATATAATTCTACTTCAGAAAGTTCACTCGTTACAATTTTTTTTTTTTTTTTAGCCTATGTTTAGCAGAAGGGGTCCAGCTCTTTTTTGCAAAAAATGTTACAATTTTGGTAATTTCTGCTCACATTCGGTTAGTTTGGGGTAGGGTTGGTTAGTTTAAGTTAGGTTAGTTTAGTTTATGTCATATTAGTGTAGGAGTCCCGCATAATTTTCCAAAAAAATGATATAATTTCGCTTATTTCTACTAATATTACGTTAGTTTATGTTAGGTTAGATTTGGTTACGTTATGTTACGTCTAAGTACTTGTATCACTCATTTCTCCTGTAAATTTTGCGTTTTTTGTGTGCTTCTGGACCCCTTGTACTAAACATACCCCTTTTTTTTTTTAAATTAAATAATGGCACTGTTTATGCTATATTAATTGTATACCCATTATATACACACAGCTATTTAATAATTACAATATAATCTAACTGAATATTAACGGGTGAAAACCTCAAATATAACAAAGCCTGTTGATTTTACTGATATAAATGGTTTAATAAAAGTTAAAACTAACGGTAGCTGGATTCAAAACTGCAGCACAGATATAGGTATGCAAGCTCTACTCCTATTGCACTTAAACATACAATCCATAAGAAATAAGCTTGCTGAACTTGAAACATTTTTAGACCTCTTTCCTTGTGAAATACTCTGTGTGAATGAACACTGGCTCACGCCTGATGAGAAGTATATGTACGTACCAACGGGATATGAGGTAACAACCATTTTCTGTAGAGAAACATCAATACATGGTGGTGTAAGTATTTATGTTAAAAAGGAATTATTAATTGAATATACTGTTCTTAATCTACACCAATTTTGCATCAATCAAAATTTTGAAGTAGTTGGTATTTTATTTAAAAGTATAGGAATAATAATTGTATCTGTATACCGAACTCCTAAATCAGATGTGGATGTTTTCCTCAATGCCTGGGAAAAATTAGATAACTATCTCAGTAAGTACAAAAATTACAAATTATTTTATGTAGGGGATATAAATATTAATATTTTACAAAATACACATGTAAAAGCAACGCTTTGTAATGTCCTTCGGTCTCATAATTTCTACTATATTAATGACGAACCTACAAGGGAATTAGCATGTTTAGATAATATTATCACCAATGAAAAAAAGAATAGCGTATCATGTGGCACTGTACAGCCTTCACTGTCTGACCATGAAGGAGTATGGCTTTTGTTTCCAGTGAAATCACAAAAGACTCGAAACTACTGCGTTACCAAGAAAATTAGATTATTAGGTGAGACTAATGTAAAAAATCTAAGATCTAGGTTAAGAGAAACTGACTGGAATAATCTTCTTGTAGAAAGTAGTGGCATCACAGAAGCCTTTAAAAACTTCCTGGGCACATTAAAAGAATATTTAAATGAGTGCTGTCCAGAAAAGACAAAAAAGATTAATGTTTGTTTAAATAAACCTACTAAGAGAACTCCAAAGTGGTATACGCGAGAGCTTGAAACACATAGGAATAGAGTAATTACTTTATATGACATAGCTAAGACGACGAGATCAACGAGAGATCAAGAAAAGTTTAAAGCTGCTAAAAGAATGTACAGAAAAGAAATCAAGGCTGCAAAGATTGCAGCAAATGAGAAATGGATTAATAGTTCAAAAAATAAATGCTCTGCAGCTTGATCAATAATAAACAAAGAAATTGGAAACAATGTTACAAAAGATAGAACATGTATACCTCCAAGTGAATTTAATAAATACTTTATAAATATGAGTAAGTGAGATTAATGACGATTCCACGGAAAATACGGGTAACTAAATAGATTTTAGTAGTATGCTACCATTACAATGTAAAAATAAAATTAGGTCTCACTTTCAGTGGAACTTCGTAAATGCCAGAACTGTTTACTCAGTTGTCAATAAATTGAAAGTATCCAGTAGCGAAGACTGGTATGGACTTTCTAATAACTTATTGAAAAAAAAATATTGACTTAATAATAGAACCCTTGGTTTACCTACTAAATTGGATGCTCTTTGAGGGAATTTTTCCAGATTGCCTAAAATATACTATAACTGTACCAGTACATAAAAAGGATGATAAAAATGAGGTTAAAAACTATCGTCCAATCTCTTTAGTACCGATAGTTTCGAAAGTTTTTGAACAATCCATCAAAGATCAACTATCAACCTTCTTTGAAGAGAATGAGCTTTTTCATTCCTCGCAATTTGGATTTAGAAAAGGTCGTTCCACAGTTAAAGCTGTTGAAAATATAGTATCACAAGTATTAGACTGTTTTGAAAATAATATGAATGTTTGTGCAACACTATTAGATTTAACTAAAGCTTTCGATACAGTGTCACATGATATACTCCTTTCAAAATTGCATTATTATGGGGTTAGAGAAAAAGAACTGTCTCTGATTAAATCTTATCTCAGTAACAGAAAACAGGCTGTTCGCGTTGGTAATTCAATTTCAGAATTTTTGCACGTAACAACTGGTGTACCACAGGGAAGTGTCCTGGGGCCATTTCTTTTTCTAGTTTACGTTAATGATTTTCCAAGTTTTCTTCCTTTTAACAGTGTTTTGTATGCTGATGATACAACTGTCTTAACCATTGATAAAAATTTAAAAAATATTCAAACTAAAAACACTCAAATGTTAGAAGCGTGTTCAGTATGGCTAAATTGTAATAGGCTGCTATTAAATGAATCAAAGACGGATGTTTTGTATTTTCATCTTAATAACAACATACATGATTTGAATGAGTGTCATTCTGTAAAATTGTTAGGAATCCACTTGGATCCAAAGTTAAACTGGAACATACATACTGAAAATCTATGTAGAAGACTATCTAGAGTTATATATTTATTACGTAAACTAAAAACTGTTGTTAGTGAAAAAATACTTCTGTCAGCTTATTATGCTTTCTTTCATTCTCTATTGCTCTACGGTATATTATTATGGGGTAATTCAACTGGTGCTCAAACCGTTTTTAAATGGCAAAAAAAGGCAATAAGAGTGTTAAAGGGACTACGTGATAATGACTCTTGCAGACCTTTCTTTAAAGAGATGCAAATCATGACAGTGCCCTCAATGTATATCTATAGCTGTCTCATGTATATTAAAGAAAACTTGGAAAATATCAGTACCCGAAATAAAATTCATTGCTATGACACAAGATACGGAGACGACCTCGATACACCATATTTCAGGTTAAATAAAACACAAAAGAGTTATAAATACACTGCGATGAAGATGTATAATCTTCTACCTACAGAAATTCGTGGTATGTGTAATAGAAACTTCGAGAAACACTGTAAATCTTGGCTCATTGAAACAGATGTGTATAGCGTTTTAGAATTTGAGAAAGAGTTAAAAAATAAAAAGTGACTAGTTATGTACTTATATATTCAATGTATATATTTTGTATAATCTCTTGACGTTGTCTATTGCAACAAATGTTGTTTAACGACAATAAAAATATTCTATTCTATTCTATTCTATTGACGTGAATTGATTCATCTGGGAGTATGTGAATTATTCTACCGAATTAGCTTTCCGAAGTACCTTGTAGAATTGGTTCCGGATGGACGGACTCACTTGAATAAACTAGCTACAATATTTTTCCCTTCAAACACTGAGGATGATTCTCTGATAATCTTTTTGATGAGAGTTCACTACAGCAACAAAGAAGAACCACTTACCATCCTTTTTTATCTTCTCGTTTAAGTTGTTGATGTAGATTGTATGATTGGGCCGAATGTCCAACATGATTTACCCTTTCCTATAAAAAGAGAAATTTACAATCAGTAATCAAAAATTAAGTGATGCAAGAAAAGGATGTTCAAAATAGCAAGGATGGGCAGAGATTGAAACTCAATATATTTTCCAAATTAATAATTTCTCCTCTTCTGATACGAAACGATGCAAATCATCTGGAAAGTAGTTGAGTTAATTGAGTTTAACGTCCCTTTCTGCAGCAGAGCCATATGAGACGGGACCTATTGATTAACGTGGAATCCGAGGCACATGAGTTACCGCCGGGAATCGAACCCGGGTCTTCCACACCAACGGCGCGTACGCTAACCGCTTAGCCACGAAAGAGCTCTACAAATCAACTAGAAGGCAGATTACAGAATAGTTTTAACTGAAAAAGTAAACCAGCTACTAGAAATAAAATTCAAGTACGTATGGCTACAGGAAACCACTGGTGTAACGATCCAACTAAGCTGCTACTATTTAAACTCATAACAATGAAAAGTAGGTGTAAATGATCATACTCTGCCAAAATCAAACTACGATCATTGATCCGCTGAAACTCAGTTTATGAATAGCCTCTCCTGATTGAACAGTCTTCCTTTCCAGAATGATCTGTTTCACTAAGACTGGCTTGAGTCTCACATGACTTCTATTCAACAATCACAAAGCTAAACTGATCAAAATAAAAGTTATTGAAAACTCTTGCTTGCAAGTACTAGTCAGACTATTTTGCAGTCACAGTGTTTATACGAATAAACAATCACTTTGCGACATAGTAAACATATCAATACATTTATTTATTTATTGTTTATTGGCATGTCTCTATTCACAATAAAATAAAAGAGCGACATCTGCTGCTGTGAAAAAGGGTACGTATGTGCAAGCCAATTCAGGAGTAGCACTGAACAAAATATATTCCGGATCAAAATTTCTATGCTTCACTATGTCTATATTTATTTGCTTATTTCATTTCATTCAAACTGGACAGTATGGGCAGTTTTAAAAGGACAATGGCGTACGGGCGAGTATCCATCTGCAAGTAAGATTTTTATTCCAAATACGAAACACAGGTGGAACCAAGTTTACATGTTTGGCGGGAAACAATAACAAAATTAACAAAACTACTTAGCGGTGTACCAAAACTGAGTCGAATGAAAAAGATCGTTCACGATGGTGGTGTTCGCCACTCACGACTGGATTTTTCAAGGTCTGCTTACTGAACTGAACACGGAACATTATTAACATTAATTAAAATAATAATATTTCAGAGTCCGATTCAAATCAGAATTTGTGCTCAGTCTTACTCAAAACAAATGGGGAGCAGACTAGTGTTACTGCTTCGCAATCGAAAGATCTTGGATTCGAATCCGGACTGAGGTCTCTCCAGAACTTTCCCTCGAGTTTCGCGATGGAATTTTTAATTATACGCCTTCCAGATTAATTACTCGGAAGTCGTGTAAATGTGTCTGTGCAGAGCGTACCTGAAAGTTTAGAAATAAATAAATATTTGTAAAACAATGTGACCTGACATTTGCCCAGCTGGCGAGGCTGGTTACCGAGATACAGGTGGCATCTCTCCCCCAGCAGCCAGTGCAATACTGGGAGATCCATGCCGGACCTTGCCAGATCTGTATCTCATACTGTTAACTCTTACTAGGGACATCTGTCACCATCACAGGCTATCAAAGTGAAATAATAATAAATAAATAAATAAATAAAGTTTGAAATAAAAGTTCACTCTAAAATTGTAATATTCTAGAGAAATAATATCTATGATAATGTAAAATACCTGGAACTACATGTAATTTCGTCAGTTTCCGACGTTACCTTATACTTCGAACTCGGTGTTCAGCTACGTAGATATGTCGGACCACATAGATATGAATATTAATTCAACCGTGACAGGGGTTCTGTAATGCAGACACTTGGTCATCAAAGCACAAAAGGAACTGTGGTACAATCAATGTGGCATGATTAACTCAAAACTGACTTCCAAGAATGATAATATATGGCTGTTCAGGAACCGGACTGAGGAGTGGCTGATGAATCACCACGGTAAGCTCAAGACCTGGGTTCGAATCACTGTGCAGTCGTCCATTTTTTCACTGTGTAAGAATATGTCTTGTTTCGTCTTAGTGTTCAAAACGAATGGGAGGTTGTAGTTTTGTTACACAGCATAACAAGTAGGGCCATCAACCGAAAAAGAAGAGAAAGATTGAAAATAATACTACTTCTTTCTCCGTCAGTATCTGACTGACTTAAGAATACAACGCCCCTAGTGAAGAATACATACAACACACCATACAAGAAACTCATTTTGCATCCGGCGTTCCTGTTGAAACTTCGTTAATATTCAATATTTCGGAAGAAATTACTGAGCCATTTGTTGCTACTTGTTTTGTAACACAGAAAACACTCAGTAATTATAAAAGGAGTGTTCACGCCCCTGACCCTAGCGCGGGCCAAACTATTGATTAGGAAGTTTTACTAGGGCTGCAAGGAAAAGTTTCTGCAAACTACTACTACATATTCAGCTATTACAAAGTTCAGAAAAATAAACTCAACTATGTTTACATTATCTTGGATTGCTTATTTAACCCTTGACATTTATTTTTCACAGCAGATTGAAGTAGTATCCCCAGAAACTGCCGTTCGGTATCCGTCAACAGCTGCTCCAGGCTACGCAATTCGTTCGCCACGTGTGTTCCGTACAGAATGTGTGAAAACAAAAATACGACATCAGATGTTATATCAGTTCAGGAAAGACAATGAGTCATTAATTGAATATTTGTGTGACTATCATAAAATATTCCGTAAGAAAGGCATGATAAAATGATGTGCTATGTCAAGGCAGGGTCCAAATTTATCATATAAATGTCGCAAAGCTGTGCAACACGCAATGCATACATTTTACGCCATATAATCGCTTTTCCCTATTCTCGTTTACGCGTATACCCGCCGTCGCTGGCGCGCCTGCGCCCTACGGACGCATCCTTTCGTTACACCTTGGCCATCTCTAATGCACTCCTGCCCTAACTTGGCATTTCATTTGTACATCTTGGCCACCTAGCACAAGTCGATTCGTGTTTTAAGCACTGTAGTTCTTATGCCATACATCCACATTGTATTTTATACTGAGCCCTCTTCAAGTCAATCTGCAACTAGTAACGGTGCTCCTCATTTAGTGCATGTTATGCCAAAAGAAAAACAAATTTCATAAATATTAGGAAGCATTTGAATATCACGCAAGAAAGAAGTATTTTGATTTCTTTTATCATTATTATTTCACTGGGACATGTGTATGATAGAAGCACTACTCAGAAACCTCCTCTAGAAGTTTATGTACGCAATGCTACAAGAATTCATTGTTTTAGTACATTCTGAGTACTGTGTACTTTGGAATACTTTAATAGTTGGACGGTACTAATATGGTGCTGCTTTACTTTTGGTACACCACATTTAGGAAGAATTACAGGTAAAATTCAATAACGGTACTTTGCATGAAAAGACATATTTACAAAGAACTTTATTTTTCTTTGAAGGCGATAGACTTAAATGCAAAGTAATACAGATATATTTTATGCTTGCCAAAACAAATTTGTTTTCACTATCCTGGTTAAAGCGTATCATCCCACCATTCCAGAAGCGCCCGCTCCCGTCGGACGCACCCGCGTGTTATCCCACCGGCCCACCAGCATCGCCCTTCCCTGACCAGCTTAGATAGGCCTTCAGTGGCCATCCATACTGCAAGTGATACTGCTTGTCCCTTCTGATAGCTGGCTGTACGCACGTGGTGCTTAATGCTACTGTGTTGCCAGATTTTGCGTGGAGTATGGAAACACGAAATTATTCACTGCAGGTAAATCTGTTTCGTTTCATAAAATAAAATTACACAAAAGAGACCTAAAAATAATGTTCTCAATAAGCAGTAGGTCCACTACGCAAGTTGACATTCGATTAAAACAATGTACATTTGTTTATATTCAATTTCGCAATATGCGAAAAGGAAATGCTTACATTCCAGACCGAGAGAAATGAACCACTACAATTGCCTGAATGTGCTGTTGCCCTAGAAATAGTTCTTGCCTGATTGCTATGACCACGTGCAGGAAGGAAAATAACACAGGAAAGAAACTGTCAGAAGGAACAAGTTATATAAATCCGGACGCTGCATATATACGGAAAACGTAAAAGACCTAATTTCTCAAAAATTACTTCCGATAGCCTACTTAAATCTTATCTTCGCCAAGTAAGATACTTCCATGTCGCAAAACGCAAATCGTTTAGGAGACAATGAAATGGACATCAGTTAATATATAATATGTCATCAATTCTTTCGAGTTGTATGGCAAAGTAAACCTGCACGACTAACTTTGCGCTCTAATGCCATACAAGGAAGGTTCTAGAATACTGGTCCGTACACATAGGGTAGGGTGGGTTAGTAACCAGATTGGTTCCTTTCTTTATCAAAGCTGAACATTCAACTCATAGCAATGCCGAGCGAGCGAAAGCGAGTGAAGGCGCGTTACTAACCAGGTTCATTATTTTTGTCATTACAAATCAATGGATACGAACCAGCGTTCTATAATCCTGCCTACTACATAGATATATACGGATGTAGGAAAGATTAACCGAAGCATGAAAATAAGAAAGATTTATTCATGACTAACAGTGTCAAGTAAGTATTGGAAATGAAACAGGAGTAATTGTAGGTAAGGTATTACTAAAATAGTAATATATAATTAGTAATACAACGTTAACAACAGGTTCATGTGTCTCCTATCCGGCGCCGCCATCTGTAGAAGATTAACCGTTGTGATTAACAGTTAAGAGTGAACGATGGAAATGGAATAGGAGTAAATCTACGTAATATTAAAATATCAATAACTAGGCCTAAACTGTAATACAACGTTAAAATCAGGTGCTTATGCGTTTAATACGGGCCACCACCTGCGGAAGTTTAGCCAAAATTTGGTATTGTTAAACTGCACCTGCACCAAAATTAGTCACTTTGGGTTTACTCGAGCAGACGGTTCTACCAAAAAGAAAATTTATACGTAAAATACGATGTGAAACATATTTTCTAAAGGAATGAGAGTGAATAGAAGTAATTGTCAGTGCGCAGCATATTGAAATGAATTTTGAGTGATAGTGAAAGAATTCTGAGTAAGCTTGCTTTTTCATTATCCCCGTCCGTGTGCTCCCTACGGACACCCCCCCTTGCTTCCGCTCGGGCTCTTGTGTTGCGCTCCTGCCATGACTCGCTTAGCATTTGTGCTTTTTAGTGGTCATCTAGCAAACGTTGGTTCGTTTTATGCACTGTAGTTTTTATGACATAGGTCCACACTGTACCTAAACTGCGCCCTCAACTCAATCTGCAAGTAATAACAGAACTTCCTCATTTAGTGCGTACTCTGCTATAAGAAATACCGAACCTCAAAATGTAAGAAATGTGTCAAAATTTTGTAGAACAGTCTGCTCGAGCAATGCCGTCACTTTAGTCGTCTGCTGAATTGTGATCCTTCAACTTTTCGATCCCGATGATTCCATTCTACATAAAAAATTTTCCACACTTAACCTCTATGAACATTTCTTGTGAAAATTTAATTATGTTAGAAATGCGTGCAAGACCCCCGGCTTTGGAACTGAGTTGATATGGCACATACGAAACAAATCATTTATCAAGAAAAAAAATAATACTATCACTAACTTTATTTTCTAAAAGCACAGTAATTTCCACCTGCTACTCGTGCTGAAATATAAATAAATACTTACAATCTCAGAAACTGATTACCATACCAGAACCAACAGTAAAATAAATTTATCTTTCTATGCACCACAGGCACGCTCTCTCACGTTGACGCTCAGTGCTGCCAGGAGGTCGCGAAAGTTACCCAGCAGATGCTATGCTCAAAATCCACCAGATGCTATTCTACATACCATACATTCCTAGAAAATGTTCGTTTTATAGTTAGATTTGTTAACTTAATGTTATTATAGATTATTACTATTATTATCAGTTGATTTGGTATAACATCGTTATAAGTGATTTCTCAACTTGTTTACTAAATTCGCTTCTAAACAAATATTGCACTCTGGGTTGGACATTATGTCAAGACAAAATCGCTTCTACTTGATTGTACAGTTAAAATTTTCTTTTTTGTTTCAACTAGAATAAGTAATATACTAACTAAAGTGGCAATACTGGCTTGATCATCAAGTGATAATTCCCATATAAAATATAGCAAACTGATTTATTTATTTTATTCACAGTAGTGACAACGACAGCTTTATTTTTTTTGGCAGGGGAAGCAGACGAACAGAGGCATGTTTAGGGGTAGTTATTTTCAGTGGTGCTATTCTAATTTTTTAATAAACGGTTTTCTCTCTCTCTCTCTCTCTCTCTCTCTCTCTCTCTCTCTCTATATATATATATATATATATATATATATATATATATATATATATATATATATATATATATATATATATAGATAGATAGATAGATAGATAGATAGATAGATAGATAGATAGGGTATTTAATAAGTAATGGTCATAAATTAAACCGTAGATAGTACACGCCAAAACTAAGAAAAAAATCTTAGTAAACATGTGTCCGCAAACGCTTCGTAACGGAGATAGGGGCTGTTGAAAGTGTGGGAAAATGAAATTTAGAGACGAATATCTCAAAAAGTATGAATAAGACAGAGGGCGGTCCAATGAATGACCATCGAAGTCAGACCTGCGCTACGCAGAAATGCATGGTTGATAACTCTGCAATGCGCGCACAAGGGATTCTCCAAAGAAGCGGAGAGATTCCCGGAAAATTGTCCAAGTAAATGGGGCTCGAGATGAACATCGAGGGCGAATCTATCCACCAGTAATTCATAAGTCGTGGTACCAGGTCGGAAGCTCGAAAAGATACAAAATGGCAGACAATGCTTACGTGCCGTGTGTGGTTGCATAACCAGCAGTAAATGAGATTGGCAATCGAAGAAAGGTGGTGGTGCATGTTGTGAACTACTTCAGAGCACATTCCTAAGACGAATGCACATGTACAGAGTAGCCCTTTACTGTACCAATACCAAGGTAAAACAAACGATGCGCGAAAATGAATGAAATGTTCGAAAGGAACAATGGTGGAACATGCAAGCCAGCTAGAAATACTGAATCGGGGTTGCAACAGACGGTGAGCTCACCTCTGTTGCAGGTTCACATCCGCTGAAGAGCCCACTGAATGCAGTGGTTCTGATCCCAGATTTTCCAAATCGTAGGTTCCGTCCTTCGAAGCTCCAAAGCTCTTTTAAAGCGACAATAACTCATTCAATCGAGCGCTTGTAGGTTGCTCATTATTTGGTTCATTCCTTGTACGTATACGTAAAGAAAAAATGTCAATCAGCTGGTAAGCCAGGAAATATGGAATGGAAGAACACTACATTATTTCGATTACAGACGTGAATTGGAAACACGCTTGCCTTTCCACGTTTGTTTATTATGTTGCCTGAAGGGTTCTACTACAGGTCTACATGCTTTTGTCTTACCGGAGTAGTCGCTTGGGAGAATGATTCAGAGTATAGAGGTTCGTTGTCTTCACTTGTCTTTCTCGCCTACAGTGAATGTAGTAGTTCTGTGTGTTGAAGAGGTATCAAATGCCCGTGCCTTTACAGTGTTGTGGATGTACTTACTTCAGCGTATTGCGGGGAACAGTGCAATAGTTTCAGTAGTGTTGCAAAGCCACGGGGATACTATTGTGCAGTGTTAATTCGTGCTATTAGTGTGTTGCTAAATTATTGTTTACCTTGCCATTGATACAATGTACAGTAATATTGAGTATGCTGACATGCACTTTATGTACGGCAAAGCAAACGGGAATGTCGTAGAGGCCGCTAGGTTATATCGCGCAACTTTCCCTACGAGACAGCAACCAGACCGAAAAACATTTATCAGAATACATCAGCGGCTACGAGAACATGGGAGCTTTACACATTGTTCCAGGCTGGGAAGGCCAAAGACAGTACGTCTCCCTGAATTAGAAGAATGCATGCTATAGGCAGTGGACGAAAACCCAGGAACGAGCACAAGACGTGTGGGACTTTCCGAACGCGTATCCAATGCTCTCGTATGGCACATTCTCCATGAACAGCAGTTGTACCCATACCATCTGCAACGTGTCCAACCTCTGACCCGCACAGACATTCCGGTGAGAATGCAATTTTGTCAGTGGCTTCGCAGACAAATTACTGGCAATCATTATTTCGCTGATGACGTCCTATTTACTGATGAAGCACAATTCACCCAGGATGGCATTGTAAATTTTCACAAATCTCATGTCTGGGCCACTGAGAATCCACTTGCAATAGTGGAGTTAGGACATCAACGTAGGTTTTCCTTAAATGTGTGAGTAGGACTTAGATGATCAGCTCGTAGTGCCATTCTTTCTTCCTAATGCATTAATTGGGATCCCATATTTGAGATTTCTCCAACACGATTTGCCGCTTCTACTCGAAGATATACCTCTCGATAGGCGTCAGCGACTGTGGTTTATGCATGATGGAGCGCCAGCATATTTCTTCAACCGTGTCAGAGAACATTTACACGCCCGATTCGGAGGAAAGTGGATAGGACGTGGGGGTCCTGTTGCTTGGCCACTGCGCTCCCCGGACTTAAATCCTTTAGATTTGTTTCTCTGGGGCCATATGAAATCGCAAGTTTATTCTACCCATGTTGCAACATTAGAAGACCTTCGAGAAAGTGTTGAAAAATGTTGCGGACATATTCAACAGGATGCCAACATGTTATCACGAGTACGTGAATCTTTGCGAAGACAGGTACGAGCATGCATTCGCATGAGTGGACGACACTTCCAACATTTAATTTAATGATAGAGGTAAGTTAATTTCTCATGCAACTCTTCTGTGGTTACACATTTGGGTATTTACTGTTTACCTTATGATTAATACTGTACACATTACCAACATGACGATTTCTGTTTGTTGATATGGACAAACACGACATGTCCATCATTTTTCGCTTGTTGTAATACACTTATGCGTTCAACATGCGGAATGTTTCATATTCGCCTCCCACATACTCGAATGTTGTCACATTTTCCCATTGCAATCCAATTTGCTGATATTAGTTAAGTTAACTGCTTAGCACACAATGCTTCATCAGTGCCTTTCATACCGTTTGATTTACCTAAGTGCTGCTACACTTGTACGTATGCATTAGTTGTCGGAATTCTTCCTGGAGACATTTACAACGTACATCACCACACTTCGATTGTCTCCCTCATTTCCTGCTGGTTATGCAACCACACACAGCACGTAAACATTGTCTGCCATTTTGTATCATTTCGAGCTTTTGACCTGGTACCACGACTTATGAATTACTGGTGGATATACTCGCCCTCGATGTTCATCTCGAGCCCCATTTCCTTGGACAGTTTTCCGGGCATTCCTCCGTTTCTTTGGGATATAAACATAAAAGCAAGCTGTTAATGAAGCCAGAAAGCAGTATACTTCGTCAAAAATCGAATTGACTGTTAATAAGTGTAAACAAGCTTGGAATGTAATTAATTCTATAGTTAAGTGTAATCGGGACTGTTTTTACTCCAATCCAGAAGATTTTAGTAATTATTTCGCAAACTCTGTAGATGAAGTACACAATAATATTGAAAAACCTGATGTAACAGCAGTCAATCTAATGGAACAATCTGTAAATCCTATACACGATAGCCTTGTATTCAGAAATATATCTCCCCAAGTAGTTCTCAACGTTGTAAATAACATTAAGTGTTCAAACAGTGTTGATGTTTATGGATTGTCGAGAAATCTAATTTAAAAAGTTATTGATTGTATTGTACTGCCGCTTACCCATTGCATTAACCAATGTCTAACACAGGGAATCTTCCCCGAAGTTTTAAAATTATCACGAGTTGTGCCTGTATGTAAAAAGAGACCCGAAAAGTGTCCATCTAGTTATCGACCAATTTCTCTGGTACCAGTCTTCTCAAAAAATCTTGAAACTGTGATACATATGCAGTTATGTGATTATCTTGATAAGTATAACGTAATTAGTGATTCACAGTTTGGTTTTGTAAAGGGTAGATCTACTGTTGGAGCGATCGATTCGTTAGAAAAGGTTATTAGAGGCTTTGAAAACAAGGATTTTATTCAGGCAACATTTTGTGATTTAAGCAAAGCCTTTCATTGTGTTGAACACACAATTCTTAAAAAGTTAGCGTACTACGGTATCAAGGGTTTAAGTTTTGGATTATTCAAGTCTTACTTAGAAAACCGTAAACAAATTGTTTTTGTAACTAATAAATATGATACTCCATCAGTTAAATACGAAGTACCCCAAGGTTCAGTACTTGGGTCACTTCTATTTTTACTAATGATAAATGATCTACCCTACTTTTTATCTGCTTACTCTATATTATATGCTGACGATACGACCTTCCTAAATACTAGTCCTAATCTTAGTAGACTTAATTCTATAACTGAAAATACATGGGATCAGGTTGTGATTTGGTTTAAGGCTAATGGTTTTTTACTTAACGTGGATAAAACTCAACATATGACTTTTAGTCTAAAAGAAGTGCCTGTTGAGAATAACTCAACATGTGTGAAGTTTCTAGGTATATATATATTAACAAGTTATCGTGGGAACAGCATATTAATTATATTTCTGGAAGACTCTCAAGAGTAATATATCTGCTAAAACAACTTAAAAATCATATTCCTGATAACTATGTCAGTTCGGCTTACTTTGCTATATTTCAGAGTATAATTTTGTATGGTATATTATTTTGGGGTAACAATTATCATGTAAATAGCATTCTTTTAATACAGAAAAAGGCCATCAGAACTATTTCAAACGTAAACAAATTAGCTCATTGCAGACCTTTGTTTATCAATCTTAAAATTATGACAATAATCAATCTATACATTTACACAGTACTCCTCTATATAAAAAGTAATCACCAAAATTTACAACTCAGGCAAGACACCCATTCGTATAATACTAGAAGCAGTAAATTCACAAATGTCCCATATCAACGACTGTCCAAATCATTAAATAGTTATGAGACAATTGGAATAAAACTGTATAACAAGTTGCCTGCATCGCTAAAAGATGAACATATAGATAGATTTAAAAGTAAGTTATACAATTGGTTAGTTGCAACGCCCTTTTATTCTTTACAGGAGTATTTTAATTGCTCAATAGAAGTGTAACGTATTTTGTAATCTCGTGTTGAGCTTGTATATAAAATGCATATTTTATTGTAATTTATTTTGTAATGTCATTTCATCATTAATTTAGTTATAGATCATTATTTATTTATACTTACGTATCAATATTGTATCACATTTTGACGTTGTCTATTGGTATGTATAGCTTAACGACAATAAAATTCTTTATTATTATTATTATTATTATTATTATTATTATTATTACCGCCGGGAATTGAACCCAGACATCCCGCGTCCAAAACGCTCACGCTACTCATATTACGTTTGTATTTATATAGTAATTCTCTACGGAAGCACTTCACGACGTAACACCGTGTTGTCATAGTGAAAAGTTTCAAATGTGGTGAGCTCTCCATTCCTACCTAGACCTATACTGAAAATGGAATAAGATCATGCGCTATTCGGTACTCCGTTACTACTAACCACAAAGACAGCAGATGATAATCATGTAACGTTCAGTGCTGCCATCTTACTAGAACAGAAATACCGGACATTAGAAAAGTTCCGTTCTTTGTTGGACACCCTTTATAAGCACATAAAGATATGACCGACCTTTGTGGATTTATCGTAAATTAAAACTACATATTATCTCTCTCTCTTTTCGTTTCACTTGCTCCAAACTTTAGTTTCGTGGCTTCCAGCGCCCACAAAAGGTCATCATAAACCATACAAGCAATCCCCGTTTCCACCGACCGCTGGGAAGATATCGGGGGAGAGAAGAATGCTTGCCGTAAAGATTAGTGAATAAAACAAATAATCTGTGAACTGTTACAACGCCCTGTAAAGCTGCAAGCGATTACGGCTAAGAATTAAACGTGCGATTAAAATTGTGAGTACTATGTATTATGATTAAACAAACAATATACAATAAGTAAACTACGAGCAAATTATATATTTAACAACCTGAGCGCTCAAAACAATTACTTGGCCTTTAACTTTTATTTTCTTAAAATCAATTTACTTTGTTCAGGTGGCCTTCTCGATTTATAAGAATGATTCTTAATTCTACTTACAGTTTGCGCTGGCGGCATGGAATGAGAGTAGGTGATAATTGCATAACACTTGCGTTTCACTATACACTGCACAAGGAGGGTAGGGATTAAATCAGTCGCAGTTTCCTCTTCTGGTCTGTCCTCTCCACAGAAATCTGTTTCTCAAATCCAATCCAGTAGTTCATATGTCATACGAAAGAAAGCATCCAATAGTTATGCTGTTCACAATAGAATTATTGTTTGGAAGTGCTCCTGCCAAGGTCCACTGACTACATCGAATCACGTTTAAAACTAGCTTGTAGCCCTTTTTCTTTTCGGCTACAACTCATAAAATCACAAAATGAATTTAGATTCGAGGCTCGTTCTATAATTACACAACACCGATACTTGGTTCCTTTTACTTCAACTTCTTAGGAAGAACAACGGGCACAAAGCTCTGGAATCTTAAAGTCAGGTCGACGGGCTAGGTGCGAGCCTGTGTAAAAGTCTACTCTACGTGCAGGACGCACGACAGGTGCGAGGGCACCCCTGCCTAACCGAGTCTCTTCAATAGACTGACTTGCTTTTTTCACCAACCTCTTGTGATGCTTCTCCAAAGGGAAAATCCCGATTTTGACTTGAAACGCAACCAACTGATGCAATGGCTAAACTTAGCGATGAGACTTCTTGCTGGAATGTTCTGTGAAGCGATTCTTCTTTCTTTTTAACCATAAAAGGACTGCGGGGCGATTTGATCGAAGTTAGTTGCACACACACACATTCAAACATATATGTATATGGTTGGGAAGAGAGAGAGAGTTCTTGGAAAATTTCCATACGAGGCCTGTTCATTAATTTTGAAGTTTACACTGCATAGACTGTCTTTCTTTTCTTGATTAACACAATTAATGAGCGTCAAAAAATCCGTAATAAAGAAAGAAACTAAAACCACTGGTTCAGGTTTTCCTGTCAACATTTCTGTAACACGTAGAAATCACTCGTTAGAAATGCCCACCATATAGCTGGGTATAGCTGGCTATTGATGTTATAGGTGGGAAGAGTTTTTTAAAATGCAATGTTGACAGTTGCTAACAGCAGAATAAACAGACAATTAATATAACTTCCCAAAATAATTATATCATCGAATGTTTGACGGTAATAATACAAAATAGTGGAAAAACAATTTTAAATAAAGACAATAAAGTGTGGGACAAGAATAAACAACCAAAAATACCATTAAAACTAATGGAGCTTTTGCTCGTTTATTCTTGTCCCGTACTATACATAAAAATTCAAGTCTTATTGTAACAATACTCTTTCATAACCATAGTAGCACTACAGTAGTAATCGCGTTACTTTGCCTAACTTTTTGGCCCCTGGGTCCCTGTCTCAGGACCCATGGTCCCTGGCCGGGGTCAATGACCTAGGGGTACCTAGGACCACCCCCTAAAGTTTGGCAGGGGTACATAGGACCACCCCCCAGGACCCATGGTCCCTGGCCCGTGTCAATGACCTAGGGGTACTTAGGACCTCCCCTCTAGATTTTGGCAGGGGTACATAGGACCACCCCTTAAATTTTGGAAATTGCCAAATCTAAAAATTTGGTATGGTAGCCTAGGACCATAGTATGTACCTCTATCAGTATTGGGTGTTTATGTCGTTCCCTTTCATGAGTAAAAAATTGCCAAAAATTCAAATTTCGGGGTGTTTTTTGACCTAATTTATCCCCTTTGATGAGGTATTATTACCCTATATGGTTATATGTGCATATACAGGGATTCATTACCTTTCATAAGACATGGGTATATTGCTGCACCCCTTGAAATTTTTGGGAGGTGTACCTTGGCCCACCCTTCAATTTTGGAAATTGCCCAATTTAAACATTTTGGTACAATAGTATGTATTACTATAAATTTGGGTGGTCCACTTCGTTCCCTTTTTAGGGGTACAAAATTGCCAAATTTTTAGTACAACCACATGTTTGGTTTTTTTGGCTCATTTTATTCCCTTGGATGAGGTCCTATTACCTTATATGGGTGTATACAGGTGTTTATTTCCTATTGTAAGACATAGGTACATTTGTGCATCCCTTTAAAAATTTGGCAGGGGTGCCTTGGCCCACCCCTTAAATTTTGGAAATTGCCCAATTTAAACATTTGGTATAATAGTATAGAACCCTAATATAGATCACTATAAATTTCGGTGGTCTACCTCGTTCCCTTTTAGGGGTACAAAATTGCCAAAATATAAACGTAAGCATTACGTTGTACCACGTGTTTGGTTTTTGACCTAATTCATTTCCTTGGATGAGATCCTATTACCTTATATGGTTATATGGCCATGTATAGGAGTCCATTCCCTATTATGAAACATAAGTACATATGTGCACCCCCGGGAATGGTACCTTGGCCCGCCCCTTAAGTTTTAGAAATTGCCAAATTTAAACATTTGGTATCATAGTACTGGACCCTAATATATATTACTACAAAATTTGGGTGGTCCACCTCGTTCCCTTTTAGGGGGCATTTTGTTCCGCTTTAGGGGTGAACATGGATACCTTGCAATCGTCCCGAGTTTGATTCTTGGAAATGTTGAGTTTAACGTCCCGCGAAAACGGTGAGAAATGATAGGACGAAACAGGAACTTACTTGACTGAGGATTGAAGCAGGGACCTCATACAGTAGAGACAAGCACTGAGCCATCGTACACGTGTGTTGATTACTATGCAATGGTCCCGAGTTTGATTCTTGGTGCTAGTGTTAGAAAAATTTAACGTCCCACTTGAAACGATGATGAGAAATGAGAAAACATCATAAACTTACTTGCTTGCGGATTGAAGCAGAGATCTCACACATCAGAAATAAGAGCTGAGTCACCATGGCCCATTGAGAAGTTCAGTTTGTTGATTACTATGTCATGGTCCCGAGTTCGATTTTTGTATTAGTTTAAGAAATGTTGAGTTTAACGTCCCCTTGAAACGATGATGAAAAAATGATAGGAGGAAACATGAACTTACTTCGTTGTGGATTGAAGCGCTGAGCCGCCGTACTCCATTCAGTGCGAACAGTTTCGCGTATGAAAAGAAGACGAGCAGATTATGTTACATTACACATTTCAGTGCGAGCAGTTTATACTAGGTTTATGTTTCATATAGAAAGATAGAAGATCTGCGTTGTCATCTTTTTTACTTCGTGTGCAACTTTGACCTTGAAGAAAACCTTGTTGACTCAGTGCAATGCATTGACGTATACACATAATCTTATTGTTTAGTTGGCTGTATTTAGAGATGAATCAGACATGTAAGGTTGCTGGTTCGAATCTAGTTGTGTTCGCTGTAACTCAGGGTCTGAGCGATACTTACCGAAATTTTTCCAGTGTTGCCAACACTATCAGAATGAATCGATTCATTTAGTCGGAGCAGTTTCGTGACGAAAACTGATTTTTGTTTTGCACACAAAATTTTTTTCTGAAACAGAATTTTGTTTGTACATAAAATTTTTTTCTGAAACAGAATTTTGTTTGTACATAAAAAATTTTTCTGAAACAGTTTTTGTTTTGTACACACAAAAAAATTTCTGAAACAGAATTTTGTTTTTCGTACACAAAAAATTTTTCTGAAAACATTTTTTTTTCGTACACAAAAATTTTCTGAATCAGTTTTTTTTTTCGTACACTAAAAATTTTCTGAAACAAAAATTTAGTTTGATTTTTTTTCCCGCAAAACATTGATTTATTTTATCGGTAAACTGATTCAGAAAAAAGAAATTGAAATCGCAGTACAGGAAAAAGAATTTGATTTTAGGATGTGAAATAAAAACACAGAATCATGTTTCTGTACATTTATTTTTAGCATGTGAAAATGAATACAGAATTTCTTTTTTCTTCAAAGGAAGACGTGTCCGTGACGGGTACAAATTCTGTAAAGAGAAAATAAAACATATGAATATGCATGATAATATTTATTTTGTTTCCTGTGAAAGAAGAAAAACAGATTATTAACATCGAACTAACTGATCAAGAGAGAGTGAGGTGAGAAAAGAAACGCAAATGTGACGTACCTGAATTCCTTTTTTTTTCTCCACGGGTTTCTGCAAGGTGATGTCATCTGAGTTTTTGTCTTCGCTCGTGCATCGTTGAAGCATGTCCCGTGTTGCGTTGATTCTTTGCCCCGTCTTTGGGAGGTGATGTTGGTGGGATTAGGGAAAAATATGGCTGTTATTCTGTTCTGGCTTTTTTATACCCATAGGGCAATGTCTCGTATGTGTCTGGTATTAATCGGCGTTTTTTATAGTTGAAACTGTACTTCTTTTCTTCAGGTTTTGTGACAAGATGATGATCGTGGGTTCTGTAAATTTTGTGCGGCGTGCTAATGGAGATTTTTTCACTCGATTGATTTATGATCATTTGCTCCAGACTATTAAAATTTAACTTTTGACTTGCAGTATAATTGAGTGTGAATCCACGAATTTTGCATACATAACTGGTTGATTTCGTGTCGGGGTCGTAGATTTCCAAGGCGTACTGTTTTGGGCCACCAGACACGAATTTTTTAATGTATGCTTTTGGTCCAATTGATTCAAGTTCATTTGACATTGAACCAAGAAATACTTCTGGTTCTATTGTGGTCTCTGATGGTCGCTGCGTGAATATCACGGAATCTGTATCGAAATATAATACTCTTTCTTGCAGCAGTTCTAAATATTTGTAGAGTTCCAGACGAGCTTGACACGTTGTAAATGCTCCAAGGACAACATTAGCATTGTTATTTTGTACTGGAACATCATCTTCATACTGCCAATAAAGGTATAACATCGAATCGTTAACAGGTAAAATTTGGTTGACTTTTATGTCTGGAGCAGTTAATTTTTGATACAGTTCTTTGGGGTCGTTAATGATGGTCGTTTGGCTGAAATTGTCTCTTATAGCGAGTCGTCCCCAGAAGGCATTCAAACAGAGCTTTGCAAGACTACGACGTGCTGAATTTGTCATTATATTTGCTGCATCCAAAGTTATGCCTTCACGTTGTTGTACCACTTGAATATACTGCTGCTTTTCTTCTTCGGTGACGCAATTGGCAGGCCAACCAGAAGCTTCCAGCTTAGATTTCAAAAATGTGTTAATGTATTCGCTGAATAATCCGCCAGTCTTGGTTTCTGGATCATATACGGTGATGTCGTAATCCCAAATTTCGTAAATTTCAATGACTTGATACCCAAGTTCAATGGCTTTTTGAATTTCATAGGACACCCATGTTCCTGTTAGACTTCGTTCACTGTCCGAATGTGTACATTCAGAATCTTGATTTAATGCTGTGGCACAGGCAGCACAAAGTGGAAACAACAACTTCTTATTTGAACGAAATGGCAGCACTGGATGAAACACATTTCTGCTAGGCAAAATCTTCAACTTGACCAATCCTTTGACATCTTGAATGTCGGGCATTTCTGGATCTCCCTGTAGATATATTCGTGGATGCCCTATTGGATACCGTACACATTTATTCACATAAGGATACAGGGAAACGATATCCAAGAATTTTATTTCTTCGCCTTCATTTTCATTTGCGACGTGATACAATTTAATGGCATTAACACGGCCACCATAGAAACTGTCTCTTGGATTTAATGGTGTCTTATTAGTATAAGGATGTGTGCTTAAAGAAGAGGCCAATGCTGGATTGGATTTTAACACTTGACGAAATTCACATTCCCACATTTCATGTACTTTATATCCCATGGATCGTAATAATTTCATTTTACGCTGTGTTCTCTCGTAGCGATAGTTCATCGTTTCTTCGGAATTCTCATAAATGGGCTGATCACGGCCTGTAGGGACACATAGAAGACAGCCATGGAATCTGCACCCTTCAAATTCATACACGTGTTCCTCTTTAGTGTCGGGATCTTGGTAGTAGCCGTCCAGATGAAAACCAGCAACATAAACTTCTTTGCCTTTGGCCGCATGTAGAATTGAATGACCCTCTTTTTCTTCCATGTAGGCAAGCCACTGCAAAGCAATCCGTGACTGATTGTTTCTGTGACGATATCCTCGTGCAGGAAGAATGCTAATAGTATTGGGTTTTAAGAAATTTCGTCGAAATACTAAATTGCACGCACTCGCCAAAGTGATAGTCTCCAGGAAAGGATTGACGTGAGTTTCTTGTTCAAAAGTGGTCATGAAAGATATACAAGCCATTCGAAGTACGTTGACGTCCTGGACACAATAGTTTACCAATTCTTCTTGGAAAATAAACGTATCGTTCTGGTGTTCGTTGTACCATGTCATGAATTTCTCTCGTTCATCCACTTTCATTTCATCTGCACCATAATAATGGATGTCCGGTAATTTTCCCACATACGTTTGATTTGCAGCAGTATTAAAAAAGTGTGGAAAATATCCCTTGGTCGCGGGTAAATGAAATGCCTTGGATAATTTACTTAAAGCCATTGGCATGAAATTTAAAGAGTCAATAAACGATAAGTGATTCACTTTCATGCTTAAAATTTTTGCTCCGTTCAAGATCAAAGTAGGTTTCAATTCATGTTCTTCCACTAAAGATTTAAGAATAAAATGACCATCATATCCCTTACAGTTATGTGCCAAAGATACAATAAGTTTGATGTTGGGTCGTGGTTGACGTAAATACGCAAGAAAGGCATTGATCGGATCATCTTGAAAAATATGTTCTCGCTGTCCACAAACTTCACACGGATGATGTATATCTTCATCTTGAACACAGTTGTAACATACTTCTTGGGCCACCAGTAAATTGGGCTTATGAATGAATGTGTCTTCATCGAAGAAAGTATCCTGTGTGGCTTCGATATCATAGAAGACAATCATAGCCTTCTTGGCATGTAACACTGATGGAACTCCAGGTTTTAATTGAGTCGTATCAGGCTTCATGTAGCATTGGTGGGTAGACGTAACGTGTTTATGGCACACATTACAAAAATAATCAGTACAATCATGTTTTCTTTCCCCTGTATGGACAAACGAATAAATGCGTAGACATTTGGCACACTGTTTCACCATCTTGCATATTGGTTGGCCCTTATGATATGGTACAGTCAGATGATTTGTATAGCATGTTTCACCATAAAATTCACGATTGCATTCTAGGCACTGCTTCTCCGTATTGGTCTTACTACATGGCGGTTTCTGCAAACATTTCTCACACATGGCCGAACAGTTCTTGACGTGTGCAGTACGATGATCATATTTTTTGTGGCATGCTACACAATAATACACAGTAGAGAAAACGGCCGTTAATGATGTGATGATGTCATAATGTGAATTGATGCACATTAAATTGATTGGAATTTTGTCTTCGCCACCCGGCCCTTCATACAGAATATCTTCTCCGGAAAAGCTAGTGTATACGGTAAGTTTATAATTTGTCAAGTAGCGTTGCAATTGTCGTAATTCTTCCACGGATCCCCCATGGTCTAAATTCACTGATGATCTGGACAAAAGTTCATGTACGGCTGGAATAACAACACACTTGCTCTGGTTGTGATATTGTCTGTACAGTTTCTTGTTCGTATCCTTATATTTCTTTAGGCCAATAGCAATCACAATTGCATACGCTAAACATTTCTTGTCCGTGTTTTTTACTCGTAGAATGCCTTTCTTGCGTTTTAATAATTCGTCGTTTGATAAAAGACCTCGACGCACCAATCCAAATCCACGGGGCACATCCACATGATGAAAATGGACAATGAACGGTTCGTTCATGAGAAAACTATCGTTACTTTGAAGGATGCGATCAAAGGATGCCCATAAAGTCTCCAGTGTCAAATTACTTGCATGCCGGAAAGATAGATAAAACGGTTTGTTCTTCTCATCGTGGGATAAAATCGATAATCCAACCATCGATGATTCGTCGACGTTTTCCAATAAGTAATCCAACATCTGTTGAAAGGAGGTCTGAACCCACTCCACAATATCGGTGCCACTGGTCGGAGCATTAATTTGAATTTCCAGCATTCGTCCTTCAAGATTAAAACGCCGATAATGTCTATTGATTTCTCGCAAGACAGTAAAGCCAGAAGTAGCCATATTCAAATAGGGAAAAAGGTAAGGTAAGCAAAAAAGGAATAGGCAAAGAAAAACAAATATCTAAAACGAAAAGAGAAAAAAAAGCACGAATTAAATTGAATTCAGAGATCACTACGTTATCAAAATGACTACACGATCAATCCTAAAAGAATGATCATATCTCAAATAGTTCTACTACTGAAACGTTTTATTGTCGTCATACTGGAAATCAAACCCGGACCAACATCAACATGTAAATGACCTAAGTTTCTGTAGTGATAAAAAGAATGAATGAAATTGTTTTTCTAACTATGCTGAAAGAATCATTGTAGTAGTAAGCATTTTTCCTCTGACACTGAACTTTAAAACGTATGACGAACATGAAACGAAAACAAAATCTCATGCGCTTGCTTTTTTTTTTTCGAGCTAAGACAAGAAAGACTCGAATTCGTTTCTCGGCGGGAGATCAGATCCCACATTAAACTGTAGGTCCACGTCTCACGTTGTAGGGAACAAAATCGTGCGTAGTTTCTTTGTTTACGTTAATGGTAACTTTCAGAAACTGAGCTAAGTGGTTAGCGTTACGTTCCTCTGGCACGGGTTCAACACCCAGTATGCGATCAGATTCAACATTAAGCTGTATTCCTAGCCCCACTACTGAAGGGACGCTAAAACCAAAATCAACAATTTTCTCGTGCCTACTTCTAATGTGTGGGATGTGGCCCGGGTTTAACACCCAGTATGCGCTCAAATTCAACATTAAGCTGTATTCCTAGCCCCCCACTACTGAAGGGACGCTAAACCAAAATCAACAATTTTCTCGTGCTTACTTCTAATGTGTGGGATTCCTAATTCGATCCCCGGTCAAGTAAGTGAGGGTTATTCTTCCATTTGCTAAATATTTCGTGTTAAAATAAAACAATGATAACAATGTTATCCTCATGCAAAAGCACTCCATTGATGTTAAGAAAACGCAGTCGATACTTACCTCAAATTCAAGGAACGGAGTAAAGTCACGCTGTCACTAGAGGTACATCTACGTTCATTCAAGATCTTCGTGGAAGTAGGATTTGAAAATGAAATTAAGAATTTTATTTAGGTCTGAAACGTGTTCAACTATAAAGTGACAACACTATCAGCCAATCAGAAACGAGGAAAATGAATCAATGACATCACGGAGAACCAATGAAAACACAGCTTTCATCATGTATCATGAGCCGAAACGTGATGTAAGAAGCAATCTGATTGGTTGTGACATTATTCACGTTTTTTTCTCCTTACACATCAATCGTTACGACATCTAGTATCGCAATTTTGATAATGACATCATACCGTTGACTCGTTAGTTTCTTACGACATTCAAATTACCACATCTAAAATGTGATTCATTTTTCTTAAACTTGATTGAAAAAATGTAACACTCATCGATATGTTACGAAACTGTCTTTGACATAAATGTAAAGTTGAGCTTTAAAAGTCCGTCAGCTGAGAAAAAATGCTGATGTAGTATAAGCAGATTCTGCAATTTCACAATAACAAGCTTCTATGCGTAACAACGAGCAGAAATGTGTAGTAATGTAACATAATCTGTTCATGTTCTTTTTATACGCAAAACTGCTCGCACTGAAGTTGGCATGATGGCTCAGCGTTTTTTTTCTGATGTGTGAGGTCTCTGCTTCAATCCGCAAGCAAGTAAGTTTATGATGTTTTCTCATTTCATCGTTTCAAGTGGGACGTTAACATTTCCTGAAACTAGCACCAAGAATCAAACTCGGAACCATTGCATAGTAATCAACACACGTGTACGATGGCTCAGCGCTTGTCTCTACTGTATGAGGGCCCTGCTTCAATCCTCAGTCAAGTAAGTTCATGTTTCGTCCTATCATTTCTCACCGTTTTCGCGGGACGTTAAACTCAACATTTCCAAGAATCAAACTCGGACGATTGCAAGGTATCCATGTTCCCCCTAAAGCGGAACAAAATGCCCCCTAAAAGGGAACGAGGTGGACCACCCAAATTTGTAGTAATATATATTAGGGTCCAGTACTATGATACCAAATGTTTAAATTTGGCAATTTCTAAAACTTAAGGGGCGGGCCAAGGTACCATTCCCGGGGGTGCACATATGTACTTATGTTTCATAATAGGGAATGGACTCCTATACATGGCCATATAACCATATAAGGTAATAGGATCTCATCCAAGGAAATGAATTAGGTCAAAACCAAACACGTGGTACAACGTAATGCTTACGTTTATATTTTGGCAATTTTATACCCCTAAAAGGGAACGAGGTAGACCACCGAAATTTATAGTGATCTATATTAGGGTTCTATACTATTATACCAAATGTTTAAATTGGGCAATTTCCAAAATTTAAGGGGTGGGCCAAGGCACCCCTGCCAAATTTTTAAAGGGATGCACAAATGTACCTATGTCTTACAATAGGAAATAAACACCTGTATACACCCATATAAGGTAATAGGACCTCATCCAAGGGAATAAAATGAGCCAAAAAAACCAAACATGTGGTTGTACTAAAAATTTGGCAATTTTGTACCCCTAAAAAGGGAACGAAGTGGACCACCCAAATTTATAGTAATACATACTATTGTACCAAAATGTTTAAATTGGGCAATTTCCAAAATTGAAGGGTGGGCCAAGGTACACCTCCCAAAAATTTCAAGGGGTGCAGCAATATACCCATGTCTTATGAAAGGTAATGAATCCCTGTATATGCACATATAACCATATAGGGTAATAATACCTCATCAAAGGGGATAAATTAGGTCAAAAAACACCCCGAAATTTGAATTTTTGGCAATTTTTTACTCATGAAAGGGAACGACATAGACACCCAATACTGATAGAGGTACATACTATGGTCCTAGGCTACCATACCAAATTTTTAGATTTGGCAATTTCCAAAATTTAAGGGGTGGTCCTATGTACCCCTGCCAAAATTTAGAGGGGGTGGTCCTAAGTACCCCTAGGTCATTGACACGGGCCAGGGACCATGGGTCCTGGGGGGTGGTCCTATGTACCCCTGCCAAATTTTAGGGGGTGGTCCTAGGTACCCCTAGGTCATTGACCCCGGCCAGGGACCATGGGTCCTGAGACAGGGACCCAGGGGCCAAAAAGTTAGGCAAAGTAACGCGATTACTACTACTACTTTCTTTTATTTCCATTTTCTTCGGGCTTACATTTAACACTTTCTTTAAAATTCCCTTACTCTCTCCTATTCAACAATCCTCTGCACACACACACATTAGCATCCTTCTATTTCATCATTCTCTGTCCCCTTTTTTCTGGTAAAACAAATTCTTTGGTAGAGTATCGCAGCAAAACTTTTGTGATTGAAAGAATACCATGGGGTTTGTGTCTTGAAATACGAAATAATTTGTTAGAATTCTTCCCAGCTTTCATCTCATCATCATCCACTAGCAAGTTACTTGACAAAGTATCGTAGCAAGATTTTTGGCATTGAAGGAATTCCAAAGGGTTTGCTAAGTGAAATGTCAAGGAATTTGCTAGAACCTGGTTCTCCGGCGTAAGATCGTATGGTGCATATGATCTTACGTTCCTCTCCAGTTAAACGTAGGCCCTCACAGACGGTACAGATCTTGACGAGGTTGTGGGGCTTTCAACCAACTTCTGCCTGCACCAAACTTTTTAATTTTCTATGAATGAAAAATAATTTCTTGTTTTTTTCTTTGCAGATACACAAAAAGTCCAGAGATACTTTAACCAGATATATAAGTTACAACTGGTTACAGTAAACTGGTTCGAAAGCAAAAATATTTGGAAGTTACCAGATAAAATTAGTTAAACTACTATGATCGTAACCTTTCTGAGGAGACTCGTAAACAAAGAAAAATACTAACATCTACTACAATAAAGCTTCGGATGGTTGAAAGAAAGATAATGCGAAATGATTCAAAAACAGATACACCGGGAAAGACACTAGCAGAACTAAGTGCTCTAACAGTTTTGTCAAGACAATTTGACTACTAACGATAAAGAAAACAGATGAGAATCGTGTAACGTTCAGTGCTACCAACTTACTAGAAAAGAAATAGCGATCATTTCAAAAGATACGTTCTTTACAAGACTTGGAGTTGTCAAAAAAGTAGAAATTCTGACTCTCAGGTTGAGGGAATGCTACGCCTTGGTAACTTAAAATGTGTAAAGACTTCTGTGTATCGAAAACGTGAGAAATGACAGAACTCACTTTTTCTCAAATGATGACAACTTTACATTATTATCATTTTGCGGTTTCACGGCAGTATTTGGACGTAAAATTACAAATCAGATAACTGATCCCTTATCATAGACATAACAAAGACAAGTCTGCATGTAATTCTTCACAAAGAAAATAAACTGGTAAAAATAGTAAATGGAAATATGCCAAGAAATTTCAATTTCTTTCCGTAGGTATCAATGGGTAAAAGGAGAGACTGGAGACTAGTGGATCCATGGCGGTCAAACAACCGCTACAGCAATCGTGAGGATAATTGGGCCCTAATGTGGGCCTCTCAGCAGCGCATGAAATCGTCAAATATGCAGGCGTTTCACGAGGATACCCTAAATGATTGCACTGTAGGCATTGGCTCCAGTAGTTCAGATCGGAACACCTGAACCTTTGTGATGAACCCCGCAGTGGGCGACCATAGGTGTTTGATGACAGGTTACTGAAGGTTTCGGAGGAAACAGTCAGACTTCACCTGATCGCAAGGGGAAGATGTACAAGTTGAGCAGGAAGGTATCCTATACATTGTCAGTAGCAAAGAAGAAACAACGAATGACAGCCTGTTCGTCGTTGCTGCCTCGCCACCGCAACACATCCATATTCTGTTGGTTGCTCACGAATGACGAAAAGTAGGTTTAATTTGTCCCTTCCAGGCGTAGGAGGCAACGGATATCACCACGTAAGTCTGTGCCTTTCATCCCAAGAACATCTCTACAATTATGCAAGATCATGCTGCGTGTTTGGTGGAGTAGTTGCCAAGTGTGCATTACCAGCTCTTACCATCAGGGCACATGATCGCTGCAGTCTGTTTGCGCAGCATTTACAGCAAATGTAACATGAATTGCAACATTAGGAGTGAACATTAAATAATTACAAGAGTGTAAAATCCGAGATAACAAAGTACATTATTCAGCGACTTGACTCGGAGACACAGTCATCCACCATACTCACTGTACCTACCGCCATCAGATTAAAATCTGTTACATCCGTGTACAATCACCTCTGTGGGAAATTCTTCAATAACGAGAAAGACCCTCGGCTCACATTCACGGATTTCCTTGGGTCAAATATCCTCGAGTTTTATACGCAGAGCATTGCGTAGTTGTATGAACGTTGACAAAGGGTACTGGTGCCTAATACTTACTACCATGCATTGTATATCTGTTTCTGATAATCACAAACGACAAGAAATTTATTTTATCTTGTATTTTATATATATATATATATATATATATATATATATATATATATATATATATATATATATATATATATATATATATAATACAAGATTAAAAAATTTCTTTTATTCTAATTTTAATAGCGTAATTTTAAACGTAAACGTGTATATGTATGTAATTTTAATAATAATAAAAAAACTCATTGTTCCGTATTAGATTTCACACCACACACACACGTATATATATACGTGTGCGTATATATATACGTGTGCGTATATATATACGTGTGTGTGTGGTGTGAAATCTAATACGAAACAATGAGTTTTTTATTATTATTATTATTAAAATTACATACATATACACGTTTACGTTTAAAATTACGCTATTAAAATTAGAGTATTCCTTTCTTTACAGATTTGCTTTAGCTACTTTAGGTGATATCAGTATGCTACAATTTATTCATCGCTTGTTCTAAACTTACCAACTCTCAAAATTAATTAGAGTGTCTGTTTATTTCCATTTCCATTTCGGCCTCCCTTTGAATGCCTTATTTAAAGGCTCGACCTATAGTCCTTTCCCTATAACAGTAATAAGGTAGATTTGTGAATGATTTAACAGTTTTCGACCTATAATTATACACTGGAAACATTGGAAAATATCATGCACACACACACACACACACACACACACACACACATATATATATATATATATATATATATATATATATATATATATATATATATATATATATATATATATATATATATATATATATATATATACATCATAAAATTAAATACTCTCCAAAGTAATGGTATATTATCTAAACTTATGTAATTGCTGGAGATAAAAGATTGAATGAGACCCAGGTAATTTCCTTTTTTCAAAAGGTAGTTTGTTGTACAATTATGTTGATTGGATACATAATCTCCTTTGATTTTTTAAAAGATTTATATCGTTGTCTTGTATAAATCGAATACGAATTTAGTTATTTCCCAGTTTTCGCAACGAAAATCATGTTGATTGAAATTGGTAAAGTATGAAACAACTTAACAATTTATTGATTAGAATATTTCTTTTCTCTCTAAATAATTCACATTGAAAAATTAAGTGATTGATTTTTCCATCTTCCTGACCACACCAGCAGATGTTAGTTTCTCTATTTCGTGTAATGTATAGTGTCTGTGGAGTTAATGAGGTATTGAAAATTAGACGGTAATAGAGAATTATCTGAGGTCTTGACCAAGTTTTTGTTAAATGCTATGTAATTTCTTCCTTTACATCTGTATGATTCCAATAGTGTCGGCCTGGACCATGTCTAATCTGTCTTCTCCACTGAGTAGTCGTATCATTCAATAGTTGCCTGATGATATATTTAAAATTGTTGTAAGGAAGCCGAATATTTGTGGATTTTACCATTTGTACTGCATTTTAACTTAAATTATCCCCAACTTCGTTACATTTTATCTGGACATGAGCCTTTGTATATAATAATTTTGTTTCTACACTTTTATTGTGTAGTGTAAGATATATTTTTTAACTAAGTTCTCAGTGGCTTTTATCAACCACTTTGTATGATTTAAGGCTTGAATAACACTTAATGCATCCGTACAAATACAGGCGCGCTTGATGTAATTTTTAATTGATAAGAAGGCTTGCCGTATAGCAAAAGCTTCAGCTTCAAAAACGGATGTACCAGTAGGTAATATAAATTCTTGCTGTATATTTAATTTAGGAATTATTAAAGCTGTTTCCACTGGATTATCCTTTTGCTTAGATGCGTCTGTGAAGATTAGAATAAAATCTTCAGGCAAGGAATCTACATGAAATTTCCAAATATTTTTGTAGGGATTTGGCAAATTTTTTATGTCTATTATATTGCATTAATTTGGGATTACAGCTGGAATTGTAAGCTGACTGCATATTTAAAAAAAAATAGGTATTGAAGGTGCTTTAGCAATTTTTGGTCTTAATTCCTTAATTGTCGTGAATATATTATAAATCCAAGGTAAATATTTTTGATAGGGGACTTTCTTATTTTAATTTAAAATTTCTAACGCCATTAAATTGTGAATAGTGATGGAAGACGTGTTTGCCATTCTGGATAGTTAAAAATTAGCTGTATGCTTAAATATAGTTATTTCTAAAGGAGTATTATTGGTAGCTTCCAATATGCCATTTTCAGACAGAAAGAGAGCTTTAATAAGAAACTTTTGGCTGCGTTGTATTGGCTTAATTGTAGTTGATTATAAAAAGAAGAATAATTGTAAGGTAAAAACATTGATCCATATAATATTTTCGCCATTAACGTTTGTTGATATATTTGATTTAGAACATTTGGTTGGACACCCCATTTTTTCGCAATAAGACTTTTTGGAATGTTGTTATATTTAGTAGCTTCGTTGATGAGGAATTAGGTTTCCATGCTAGCTTTGAATCTAAGATTAGTCCTAAATATTTTATTTGTGAGGATTTTTTAAATTGGTATTCATTAACAGTTATTTGAAGTATTTGATTTTTTTTCTGTGAAAATTGTATATGGAGACTTTTTCCACTTGATGTCCAGGCCATTGTTAAAACTTTTTTTGCTGAATTAGATTGATATATTTTTTTCTAATTTTTGCTGCTGTTTGCAGGTTATCAACTATTTCTTAATTTAAAAGATCATCTCCATAAATATATAAATGAGTTTTTCCATTCAGTAACTGATATAAATAAGTTAAAAATTAAAGCAGGACTTAATTTGTTCCATTGCAGAAGAACAAGAGAAGTTCGTCTTGGAAATGTGTAAGAATTATGAATTTTTATGTAAACTAATCTGTCAAATTATAAGTTGTAGATGATAAGGATATAGTGCGGAGGAATGTTTAATTTGTATAATTTATTGATTAAGGTATCGAGATTGATGGATTCATAGACTTTCTGGAAGTCTATACTAACAAAAATTAAGTATTTCCGTTGTTGGAAGGCTTGCCAAATATCCGTTATTAAAGGGCCATGCGTCATATGTAGAACTGATTTTCCTGGAACCCGTTAGATTATCCGGTAGCATTTTATTGTATTCAATATACCATTGTAGTCGGTTTAATATCATTTGTTCGAAAATTTTTAAGCCGCAAGAAAGTAATACAATGGGCCTATAAGTATTTGCTTCATTCCAAGGTTTATTTAGTTTCAAAATTGTTACAATAAGTGATTTTTTTCAACTGTCCGGAATTATTCCAGTTATCCAGATATAATTTATACCAGATAAAAATAATTGTTTTCCTGCAATAGATAGATTGATATAGTGAATATATTGAATAACGTCTAGTACAGGTGAGGTGTTTTTTTGTATTTTTTAATACTTGCATAGAAAATTGTGATTCCTTATATACGTAAATCTTATTTTTCAATTCCGTTATAATTGGATTATTGATATTGACCGAATCTGGAGTGAGGTTATGATGAAATTAACTTATCCAGTCACCAGAGGTGGGTTTGATTCTATTGCAAACAGGAATGTTTGGGAATTTATTTCATTGGCGATCAAGAAACTTCCAAACACAAGTTTCAGGAGTTTGGAGCAATTGTTCCTTTTAATTCCATTTAAAATGGTTTTGTTAAAGCCTCGATTTTATTATATGTTATGAAGTCCTTCAGCGTGAGAATTTTCTAAAAGCCATTTATCTTTGATTAATTGCTTTTTGTGCGTCAATGTTCCATTATATCGTTTTTTTTAATTTGATAGTAAATAGAATTTTTTAGTACCTGTTTGTGGTTTTTGATAGAAGTTCTGTATATTTTTGATTGTGCTACGGATTTTGTAATCATATAATTTATGTTATTGATATTCCAATTACTATTATTTGAGGAAGTTAAAAATTCTGTGAGCACTTGTTGATATAGTTGCCAATTTATTTCACAACAGATTTTATTAAGTCTTGAGGTAAAATATTCGGGAACCATATTACATGACGGAATATTGACGATTGGATGAGTATGGATGATGATAGGCCTATGGTCACTTCCAAAAGGATCAAAATGCACATTCCATGAGGCTTGAATAAAATATTGAAGTTTACATGAGATACGTCTGGTACTCTGTTGCCTTCTAAAATCACTCTAGTGGTGGAGCCATTATTGAGTGTTAGGTAAGCAGAATCTATTATTACCTGGTTAAGAATGTCTCCTGCTTTGTTGGATTTAGAGCTTTCCCAGAACGATGATTGTGAATTTCAATCTCCTAGTAAATAGTCAATTTTATTCATGGTTCGATTTCTTAATTTACCAGTGGGGGATAGGTGGAGCACAATGTGTAGTGCATTTGCATATACATTAGGGGCAGTGGGGCTTCAAACTTTATCTATTTTATTTATTGAACAAATTCCCAGATACAGCATAACTTTGCCATTTTACACAGGGACATGCTAACAAAAGAAAGAAAAAACAAGACAACAATAACAACATAGAAAAAAGAGTGTAAAAGTAAAACTATTCCGTCAAAGCTCATTTAATTGCTCTTTCAAACACTGGGTAGCTCGAAAAAAATGTCCACATCAGTTGGTACTTGATTATAACAGTTTGGTATTCTATAAAAAAAAGAGACCTCTGTATAACAGCCAACCTAGAACGGGCAAGATGGAATAAGTGGGTATTCCGGGTGATGCGAGAAGGGACATGTAAGGATAGTTCCGGAAGTAATATTTCCGACCTTAAGCTTCCATTAACTATTTTGTGTAGATATTTCAGGTCAGAGATAATTCTGCGTACTTCAGGAGTCTGAATATTAAGATGTCGCAAGAGCTCCTTCTTAGATAATATTCGAAGTGCAGGAACACGAAAACGGACTATAGCAATGAAGAAATTGAGAGCAGAATCAAGTCTGGAGAGATGTGTAGGTGCTGCCATGGCCCATATGGGAGAGCAGTATTCGATCTTGGGCGCTATTAAAGTCTTATAAGAAGTTGCTAATGAAGAAACAGTGCGTAGTTCGGTGAATCGATAAAGAAATCCCAACATGCGCATTGAATTCTTTAGTATTGAGGAGATGTGGTCAGAGAAGGTGAGTTTTGAATCAAAGATGACACCAAGATCGTTATGACTAGCAGAATGTGTGATAGGGGAATCGTTGATATGGTATGTGGAGGTAACAGAAGACTTTTTCAAAGTAATAGTAATACTGTCACATTTCTTACTGTTGAGTTTCAAGTGCCACATTTCACACCAGCCTGTAAGGTAATTTATGTCTTCCTGTAGAGCAATTGTGTCATGGAGACACGATATTTCTCTGTATAACTTACAATCGTCAGCAAAAAGCAGAAGGCCACTAGGTTGAGCTGATAAGTGCGTGTAGAGATCATCCATATACAGGACAAACAGCAGAGGCCCAAGTACACTCCCCTGAGGCACCCCTGAGACCACGGGTTGGGGGTTAGAAGTCGCCCCTGAAAGAACAACTCTCTGTTTACGGTCCTTCAAGTAGCTTGTGATTAGAGAGAGAAATTTGCCATGTACATTAAATCTATTGGAGAGTTTATGAAGAAGATGAATGTGACTGTCAGAACCAAAGGCCTTCGAGAGATCAAAGTAGATAACATCTAATTGAGTATTGTTATTCATACATTTGACTGCACAGGAAAGAAGAGTACTTAAGTTTGAGAGACTTGAGCTTTTCGGTAGAAAGCCGTGCTGAGAACTATGGATGTAAGGTGAGGTGAATTTAAGTAGCCTGTCTTTGATTATTTTTTCGCAGATAATTGATATTACACAAAGAAGAGATATTGGCCTATAGGAGGATACATGATCTTTAAGTCCTGATTTATATATTGGGGTCACGTGAGCTAGTTTCCAACTGGTGGGATAATATCCTTACTTGAAGCATCTATTGAATAAGATAGATAGAGGAACCGCAATAACTGAAGCAGTTTTGTTGTGAAAGAGAGGACTAATTTTATCAGGTCCATGTGATCTATGTGTAGATAACGATAGCAAGAGAGCCAGAACTTCGCCCGAAGTGGTAGAGAGAATGAATAAGGTCTCCGAACAGATGGGGTGGAGAGGGGGGAGATGGGTTGTAGAGGGAAGGGAAGTAAATGTTTTGCAGAAGTAGTTATTGAAGAGATCTGGTCTTTGATCATCACTCGCTTCAGTATTTTCATCTTGAACTGTTGCCGGTATGCCCGGAGATTTTGTTCTAGATTTAATTACAGACCAAAAGACTTTAGGGTTACTAACAGTAAAATCACCAATTGAGTCCATGTATTTAAAATATTTACGCCGCTGTACCTTCTTGGCAGGACTCCTAATTCTAGCAAAGGTTTTGTATGTGTAGTCACTGGGATGTGATTTCCATAGAGTCCAGACAAGCTTTTTGTTTTTAAAAAGTTCACGAAGTTCATTGTTGTACCAGACCGGAAACCTGTTCGATTTTGATGCTTTCACCGGCACAAAGTCCTTTATGGCTGAGTGGACAACAGATGTAAATAAGTCCACAGCGTCGTCAACAGTTCCTACCTCTAACAAACACCAAGGAAACAGTTCAATAGCCCGGCAGATGTCACCCCAGGGGGCTTTCTTAGAAAGAAGTTGTGACCTACTTTTGAGGGGCTGGTTTGTAGTAGTGGAGGGGAGGAAATCGAAAGAAACCTCCAAGGAATCGTGATCAAAGGGAAAAAGATTTCTGCATGGGACAACACAACGAGATTCTAAGTTAGAGAGAATATAGTCAAGATTGCTATTATTGCGGGTATTATGCATATTATGTTAACCTAGACCAAGTCCATGAATAAAATTGTCCATGAATAAAATTGTTTATGAAATAACTGTATTTTCCATCTTTAGCGATGCCATGCTTGCTATCCTGCCACGTGATGGAAAGGTTGAAATCACCCAAAAGAATGACATCACCATGTGACAACGCATGTAACAGTGAGTCATGGCAAGCCTCTAAGATGTGCTGGGGGGTGTTCTTGTGCGGCCTATAGAAGCACCCAATAAACACAGAACGATGCTTTGGAATAAATACTTCCACGCAAATAAGTTCACAATCCCGTTCGATATCCAGTCTTTTCTTGCTCTTCTACTTATTATTTACACAAATCATCACTCCACCTCCACGAGTTATGCGGTCTTTACGATAAATGGTGAAATTATTAGAAAAGCTAATTTCACTGTCATTCACTAGTTCATTCAGCCACGATTCGGTCACTGCGAAACAATCCACTTCCCTTATCTCACTTAGGTTCAATGAGCACTCAAGTAATTTGTTTTTAATGCTACGAACATTTTGATAATATATATTGAAAGCACTAGTGTAATATGGACAGAGTGGGCCAGGGTTTACGTGAATATCACCACAAAGGAGGAGAAAACAAACGAGAATGAGGCACTGGTTTTTTGCTTTTGACTCATACCTTGGCACAAAATCACTGCTAGTTCCTCCGTCACTGTTAGCAGTACCAGAGAGAGCACATGGGTCCTCTTGGTATGAAGGCAGCAGCAATAAAATGAAATGATCTTCCACTACACTTCAGTCCATGTTTCATTGGCAATGCTTCACTTGGGAAAGTCACAGCACCGATACTACATGAAGACAGTAGAGCACGCACATAAACACTACACACAACCACGAAAAAAAAGGAAGCAATAAGAGCACCACTTTGCATCGACTTCGAGCTTGACGCCATCTTTTGTACCATATGAGATGGCCAAAATTCACGGAGTCTCTTCTAATCAGAGTAATATTTTATGTTCAAATTCAAAATCTAGCTAAACAAAACATTCAATTGTCAAAAGTAACAAAACAATAACAGAAAATGTAGTAAAGATAGAGTAATACAAAAAGTACGTACATACAACAAACTAAAGTTGTCTTTTTTTAAAAGAAAAACATTACTTACGTTTTAGTTGAAAAGGCGAGATGAACGTGAACATTCTTCGACATTTCTTGCTTTCCTGGTAGGATTGTCTGTAGCACTGTGACGCTTCAATTTTATCCACATTATTGCATATTTTTCGGCAAAAAGAAACACAAAGGTGGACCATTTATAGATACAAAAATGAGCCTACTAAGTGAGTCTGCATACGATTCCTCAGATTATTCAATGTTTGATTCATAGTACTAAACCCACGTTCACATTCTGCCGTTGATATCGGTATTATTTTCACAGCTTTCTTAATGTTCAAATATAATACACACGCATTGGTTTATGATTTCATAAAAAAATAAGAAATTACTAGAATGTTGATCGATATAAGTAAGTATTCGGTTTACTCCGGTGTAAAATGCACTCCGCGCAAGAACGAACGCACAGCTACCATCAACTCAACACGAGAGAAACACTAGAGGGCTCATCCACATCTAACTTCCTGCGAACAACTCTTAAAGTCCTGGCCCTGCCTATTTCTTTTCTTTTTCTTTAAAGCCAAATGGAACCTATATAAATCTTCGATTGTTTGAAAATCCCAATTAACCGAAGTGGTGTATTGTTGCCAATTTAACGCCGGCCCCTATGTGGCTACGATCAATAGAGGAAAGCATCTATGTTTTCGTACGCCCAACGAGCAATAAAACTTGTGTCCAAAACAGATCTGTCACGGCGACAGCCACAGACAAAAAACAAATATGCAGTTGACTCCGCAAGCGCGAATATATAGTAACTTGAATTTCCTTTATACTTGTGATTTTCCCATTGCCTTTATTCCTTCTCAACAACCATTCTATTCTAGTGATAGTGTAGGTTTCCAGTGATCTCCTGAGATGAAATTTTCCAGTTCTATTCCTTTATTAGCTATTAAAAAAGACTACTGTAGATGACAACACAGACTTGTATTCATTCTTATCTTTGGCTGGGGAGGCTGTAGGATCCAAAATTTCAAACATATGTTGACGCTAGGGGCAATGCACATTTCTTCCTTCTGTAATGTGATGTACGGGGAAAGAGGGAAAACCCTGGTCTACTTGTGCTTTTGCTAGTACCACAATTGTTTCTATTCTTGTCAACGGAAGAAGAAACGCATTATTGGTATATTGATGTCGGGGACACTTTCAATGGTAAGCTTAAATATCAAATCATCTTCTTCATCTTTGGTGACAAAGAGGAAGGGGACCTTGCAAATACACTACAGACCTTGAAACAACACGCATCTTTGGTTTTGTTTTCTTGTAAGGCCGGCTATACACTATAAGATAGATCCTAGGAAATCTCTTACGATTTATCCTAGAGTCAAAATCTCAACGTGTATGGCAACAGATCTTTTGTCATTTCCTGTGTTCTGAACGATCCTATGAGATTTCTCTTGTTTAGAGCACGCTCTATTTCGGAAAGAAAATTCGTAAGATTTCGATTTAAGCGACATCAGGTGAGAGAAAGTGAAAACAAAACAAATGAAAACACAAATGATGAGGTATCTTCTGATCGTGCAGGTTTACTTTAGATGTACCACTCGAAATAATTGTTGAAAAATTATAATTTGTCACTATTTCCTAAATGATTTGCGTTGACCGGCATGAAAATATCTTACATAGCATAGATAAAATCCCTGAAGGGGACCAACAAAAGCAATTGTTGATAAACTACAATTCTTTTACGATTTGCGTACAAATACGGGGTAAAGATATATATAGTATAAAAACTATAGTGCAAAAAACGCAAACCAAGTTGTGCTAGGTTGTTTCTAGAAAGTACGAATGCTATTTAACCGAGTCAGAGCAGGGCTAAGCGGAGTCCCGAGCGTCAGTGAGGGGGTGCGAGCGAAGGAAGCAGGCGCGTCAGTTGATGTAGTGAAAACGAGTGCGTTTTGGCAATGATACGAGTTTGAATAGCACTTGTCATGGTATCGTGGTAGTAGCGCTCCACTCGTAAACATAAATTATAGCTTCTGTAAACTATGCAGAAATACACCGGTGGTGGAAAATAGTAACACCGGTCAATTTTCATATGCACTCACTTACGTAAAAGTTTCGCAGAAGGGGTCCAGAAGTAAGCAGAACATACAAAATTTACAGGAGAAATGGAAGATGCAAGTACTTAGACCTAACACAACCTAACTAAATCTAACCTAATGAAGTTAACTAGCTTAAACTAACCTAATATTAATAGAAGTAAGCGAAATTCTATCACTTTTTGAAAATTGTGTTGGACCCATGTACTAATATAATCTAACGTAACATAACCGTAACTAATCTGAACCAACCTAAACTAAACTAATATGAATATAAACTACCGAAATTGTAGCATTTCTTAGAAAAAATAGCTGGACCCTTTCTGCTAAACATTGTCTCACCTATTTTAACCGTCGTTAAAACATTTATAATGATTTTACACTAGTAACCCTACAGTTGTAAACATAAAATACAGGGTATTACTTTGTATTTAATTATGTTGCTTCCAAAAAATTTGTTCCTTATAAATATGTCTTTTCATGCATTAAATTTTACTTGTAAATCTTCTAAAATGTGGTGCGCCAAAAGTATACCAGCACCCTTCTGACTTATGCTTTTTTTTTTTTTTTTAGAGGTATCCAATTTAACTATATAGCGTCTGATATTAATATCAGTGGGATGTGCAGTGTGGTTAGCATAGTAATTCTTCAACTTTATACTTTTATTAAATAGAACTATTTCACAATGTTGATATGCGTCATTCGGTCAGACAGGAAAAATCTTCACGTGTATGGCACACAAGGGTAAGGTTTCCTACAAGATATGTCATAACATTTTTCCGAAGATAAATCCTAAGATATTTCCTAGGATTGATCTCGTAATGTATAGCGCGCCTAAGATTCGTTTAAAACTCCTCAAAACGGTATTTTTATGCGTAGCTACCACAAACAAATACAGCCTCATGTACGGGAAAGAAGAAAAGGGAAGTAAGGCAGAAGAAGCGTCATCCAAACTTAGAAAACAAAATACTCTAAGAGTGTGATTTTAAATATTTTCCATTATAAAGGAACTACGCACAGAGAGGGGGAAACCACTATCCTGGTTAGGACGACATTATCTAAACCAGAAGCCGGGATGATTTTTCCAGAAGGAGGAACATCCCAGGCATCCCCCCTAAAAATCGAGCACTGATTTTATTACATAAAAGTAATTCAGCCCAAAAGTTACATGTTGGAGTAATCGAAGGTGGTATATAGATGTTAATAAATTTAGTATTATTAATTTCAAATCCATAAAGTTGAATGTCTTGTTGAATATGATGTAGTACCAAATTCAGCGGGTTAAAATCTATATTATTTATTTATGCAGGTGGCGAGTCCTCCATGTCCACCTGCTCTTAAATGTTCGATAATTCTATAATCTTTTACTTTAATTGAAATTTGAGCTTACCCCAAGTTTCTTGTAGTAAGATAATATCCGGATGGAATACGTTTATTAAATGTAAAATGGCATACTTTTTTTGAAAATATACTTTGGAAATTCTACTGAACAATTTTCAAACTGTGTTTTTGAGCCATGGCTGAGATATACAAGGAGAGTATATATATATATATATATATATATATATATATATATATATATATATACATATATATATATATATATATATATATATATATATATATATATATATATATATATATATATATATATAATAACAGAGCTTAGTTCTACTACAGATTGCCAGGGGAGTTATATAACAGTACTCACCAAGTTCTGTGTTACAAATTGATTGTAGTACAATATATCCTTATTTACTTGTCACGTAAGACTAACTTATTTCTAAAGTTCACTCAACTCATAAACTACGCATCAGGATGATGCGGGTAACTTGGACAAAAGATAAGAAATTGGATTTTATCTTTTATTATACTCACGTGTACTTCTCGTGTTGCTTACTCACGTGTACTTCTCGCTAATGTCCACACACACTAGGCTTGATGTCGCTTTAACTGAACGTTAACGACGCACTACTACTTATTGACAAACTTGGAATCTACTGTAGGGGTTTTGTGTTCGAACCTACAGGAGGTCTTTCCTCCTCCTTTGGCGCTGCCTCGCAGTCTCGATGATTCCACTCGTTACTCGTAACGGGGCGTTGTGGTCCTGGGTTCTTTCTCGCTGACGGCTGTACTTGTTGTCTTCCTCTATGGTTCTGAACTTGTAGACTGGAAGCTTTCCTTGGGGGTCGTCTAGTACTTGACATCTTTTGAGAGTTGAACGTATGCCGGCTCAGCTTCTTGGACTTCGGGTGCTGACTACTACATCACCAGAGCTTGGCGTCGGGTCGACTCAAGAGGTGCGCGGTACAGAGTAGGCGGCATATACTCTCCACAGAATGGACATGGAATGGACGAGTAAACTTTGTAAAACTTAGTTTTTATATTGATGAGCATCCGTGCTTACTCAGTTTGATGTTCAATCTTTTTTATTATTTATTTATTTATGTACAAATGTTTCAGATACAGATCAATGTCCATTTTACACTGAAACAATGTAACAACATATATAAAAAAAAGAAAGAAAAAAATTACAAAATAAAAATAAATACAAAAATATATTTATATACATAGAACATGAACCGTATTTACAGAGACTTTAACTTGTTTTCAAAGTGATTTCCAGAGTAAAAAATATCAACATCTGACAATAAATTATTATACAATGATGCCAGCCTGAAGTATAAGGAACGTTGTATAATTGATAATGTGGGCGTTACATATGTAAGTAATGTATGACTGCGAGTAAGACGAGAAGGTACGCGAAAATTGACAATTGTGACCAAAGATTCAGAGTTAATTTTTCCATTCATAATTTTAAGGAGAAACAGCAAGCCCGCTACCATAAGTCGAGTAAGTGGAGTCTGAATATTGAGTTTGTTTAGGAGCTCTGTTTTATTAAGACTACGCACTGAAGGAACTCTTTGTTTAACAATGGCAAGAAAAAACTTAAGGACAGAATCTAAACGGGATAAGTTTGAAGCACAGGCCATATTCCATATCGGTGAGCAATATTCAATTTTAGGACATACAAAAGCTTTGAAGAAAATACTGAGTGATTTGAGATCGCGAATTTTAGTAAACCAGTAAAGCATACCCAGTATTCTCATAGCATTTTTAACAGTAAATGTCATTTGATCAACAAATGTAAGTTTCTCGTCGAACAGCACTCCGAGATCTTTATGTGTAGCGACTCTTTCGATAGGACTATTATTAATACAATATTTGTGATAAATTTTATTTTTCTTCAAAAGTCCGTAGTTAGAATTTGTTGAAGTAGTAGAGCATCACCTATGGTAGAGATTTTTTGGAAAATTTTACAATCATCAGCAAAGAGCAGAATGTTCGTACATGGTAAAAAGAGGAAGGAAGGGAGATCATCCATGTAAAGAAGATAACAGTGGTCCTAGAACACTACCCTGGGGAACTACAGAAAGAACTGGGACAAATTTGGATGAAGCATCTGGCATAACAACACGTTGCATACGATTAGTAAAATAAACCTTTAGTAAAGACAGGAATTTGCCATGAAGATTAAATTTGTTGGATAACTTGTAAGGAAACATATGGGTGTCAATTCTGTCGAAAGTTTTGAAGAAATCTTAAACTGGTGAAAGTATGTTTTTGTATGACATTAGTATGTATTTGTATGTGTGCTTGTTACTGAAATCACGTTGGTTGTTTTCCTTGAACAGCTTGTCTATTCTAAAATCACAACACTGTCCGGATGTTTACTATTTTCAATAAGAAATGCAAGTTTCTTAATTATAAAGTTACGTCTCCTTTAGCCTAACCGGCATAAGCGTGATACGTAAAACTCAAAGATTTCATTTTTCAATAATAAAATTGTTTTAAATAAACGTATAATTCAGCCAATTCCGACTGTATGTTCGCATGTATATATATATATATATATATATATATATATATATATATATATATATAAGGTGCCATGTTTGGAATTAAATAAGGTGTAAAATTGTTAAGGTAAATGTTCGAGGTGATCGGAGGAGGAGACATTGCAGTTGAATGAAACTAAAATGCTTCTTAATAATTGCTTGATGGCAACCATTCTTTTTGTTTTAGAGTTCATTACTTCAGTATTAACAGCAGCTTCAGTATCTTTGCCTTTCATAGGTTGCTGTGCTTGTGAAATGTGTCTGAAATTTGATAAAGACTAGTTGAGAAAAGGAGAATGCTTGAAAAGCGCAGGTTCTTTGTGGTTGCTGTTATTAGGTGATATTTTCTTTCTTGACTAAAAGAAAATTGTGAATTAGATTGTGAATTGTGAATTATATTTTTCCCAAATTTGATCTTTTAGTATTATGATTCGACATATGTTCTCTATTTGTATCGCGAGAACTTATTTGCTGATTGTTTGTTCAAGAGAAAATGAAGTGTATTTGCATTATTAGTATTTTTGCGTTTTTCCAAGGAGATTCTAGTTCTCTTTGATTTATTTTTTCTTGTTAGTTCAAAATATCGACGTGCTCTTGTTTTCAGCTGATTCCTGAATGGGAACTGTTTTATTTTGAAACAAAGAAGAGACAGATTCGGTATTACCGTATTTACTCGCGTAATTTTCGCAATTTCTTAGACGAAAAAAGTTGCTTTGAAACAAGGGTGCGTAAATTATGCGGGAAAAAAATTAGCCACATCAGTGAACACCATCTAATTTTTTCACCAGTCAAAATAACACGAAAATACCGGTACACATTTCCTTTGTAGCTAGAATTGACAACAAACAACTAATTCTGAATTTGTAGAAAAATGACATTAAAAAATTGATTAAGAAGTCGTGTGGTTTCTTAAATTAGAAATCACTGTCAAATCCTCGCGTGCGCAAATTACGCGAAGAAAATAAAATATACAGAAAATGTCCTTCAAAATTGGGATGCGAAAATTATGCGAGGGCGAAAATTACGCGCGTATTTACGGTAATTAAGGAGTTATTAAAAAGCTCCCATTTATTATGCGGATGATGTAATTTGGCCACTTGCTTATTAGCCTCGTTAAACGAAATGTATTCCCTGGCCATAACTGTCATAAGTTTTCTTTGTCTCACTCTTTTTGGGCAATCGCGGTCATCCGCTTCGTGTCCTCCCATACCACAATCAAAACATTTTGATGATTATGTGACTGTGCACATTTCTTGCAAATTATATTTTTTTGCTTTATATGAGCGGAACGTGTGCCCGTATCCGAGGCATGCCGTGCACTGTCTGATCGCTGCGATATATTTTTTACTGGTAAACGTAAATAAAATATTTTAATATGTATCGGTAACTGTTTAGAATTGAAAGTAATAATTATGGATAATGTGGGGACATTCTTGCCCTCATGATTACGGAATATACGTTTGATAGACACAATTAGTACGTCACAATCAATTTCCTGTAGTAATTCTTGAATTGTACTTCAACTACATTTTTAACGACTTCGGTAGTATATATTGCAAAGTTGGGTATATAAATTGACCATTTTTGAGTTGTAAGATTAGGATTACTAAAAACAATTATTAGTTGATTTGTTATCTGCAAAGTAAATTTTAATAAAGTTTCTCCCAATGAATTTGAAACTGCGGATACCTTCAATTGCTGCTAAATGAAGTTTTCGGCTGATTGACATTAAGTGCTTCGTCCCGAGGTCTTCCGTATGTGATTTGATAAATATATAATAAGGATCTGTATGCTCTGAACTATATATATTTAATAATGAAGCATTAGCTTCCATTGTTTCCTCTACAGTAACATTTTTGCTAAAAGATTCGTGAGAAATAGATGATTTTCCTTCTACAACTATCGTACATGAAGATTGATTATTAGATCCTGTTTGTACATCTATAGCAGAATTATTTTGCGCAACATCTTTGTCATCAGTCGTGTTTAAAACTATTTCTAAAAAATCTGGAAGTATGCTTTCTGCCAGATAGATAACTAACTATAATAACTGCAACACAAGAATCAACATGTATAAATTAAAAGAGAATCATTTATAACAAACCACCTTAAATCTAACACTAAGAGCACTGTTATAAAGACCACAGTTTCTAAAGTTTAATATGCAATAAAATAATTATGACACTAATCTCACCAAGTAATATGCATAGAAATTGTTTATGATGCAGTTTCTCTTCTCCTAAACAAACATCAACCACTACAAAATAGTTTGATATTACATACCACAGCTATGATTATGTCAAATTTGTCCACGGTCATTTCTTTCTTTTCAGTCTTGTCTTCATCACCGTTAATGGTGTTTAATAACGGTAATTGAACTAAGGTTTTATGTGCTACAAATGTAGAAATAGTGAATTATTTGTGTAGAAATGAATTACTTTTATAGAATTATATTTTAAAAAATTACAAATGACGGACGCCGCCATTTGCAATTATTGGCCGACTTGAGAGTCGAATTGCCTCATTTATATTGTTAACAATTGAAACAAGTTAAAAAATTAAATTCAGTATAATCGTGAAATAAGTGTGTAGTATGCCAAAATCAGGAGAAGTATAAAATTGTCATAGTAGGGAAATATCAAAATTCAAAATCGCGGAGGAGGTGCAGCGGGACAAAGAGGGCCAGCTACCTAGTTGATCAGGGTGTAAAAGTTGAAAAAAGTGAAAATAAATGAAATATAGATGAAAAGAATAGTTCTTGATGAAAGTATATGTGTTTATGACTAAATGTGGATGTGGATGTTAAATGTAAGATGAACACTTTTCACTTTAATCGCTTCCTCTTCTCCACAACACTCCAAGAGATGCCGTCACTAACGAGGTCACCGCTGAACTCAATGTATAATGACGCCCAAACCGGTAAAACTTTTCAGTCTCTGTTTATGTTTGCATTTTACATTGTGGACCTCTAAGCAACTAGTTACTCTTTGGAAGTGTTAGTGTGGACCTCTTGAATGCTTGACGTCGTGCAATAATAGTATTTGAGTTTAAATTCTATCTTGAAATGAAGAAAGGCTAATAAGGGATATTTTGTGAATTTAGCATGGGAAAAGGAGCAAAAAGGACTAATTGACTATAATTTGATAAATCAAATTCTAAGAATTTTTATCTGATTTTTAGTCCCTCGTGACATTCTGTTTTAGAGGGAGCAAAAATCACTTAAAGGTTTTCATCGCATGCTATGGCTTCTTCTTGGCTATGGGCATGATGATGATACTGATAATGATAATGAGTGAAACGATGAGATAAAGAAATTTAAAAAACGGCAGTACCTCTACAAATCCCACAGCTTTTTTCAAATTCAAATCCACACAATATAGTTTTACAATAAACATTTTATTTCAGACACACTATAATAAGCGATTATTTTTCAGTGCTCAGCTCACGTATTTATACTTTTGGGATTAACAGTACGGATTAATTAATTATCGATTCGTATTGCAGTTTCTAAAATTTTAGTAGCAACATGGCCACTAATGAACAGGGGCCACTGAAGGAGGCAAAGTTTCTAGCAGGAAGACCTGACTCCCAGGTCCACCTTTAGCTTGGCCAATGCAACGGTCAGATTCGGTACAACTTAGCTTGGATGATTTTCCACTGGCAAAAGCTTTTTGATCCGGAACCTAGTACGAAAGTCCTTAGAAAGTCGTAATATTGGAGTGATGTAGTTTCAAATCAGTGGAACAGTTTGGGTCAACGTAACAAAAATATAAGTTTTAGTTTTTGTTAATATCTATAGAAATTACAATTAATTTTAGCATGTTTTACGTAACATTTCACATCTCAATTTTTGCAAAGTCTGGTACAGAACAAGAGCTATAGAACATTTACCTTTAGTTTTCTTCAGAAAGTTTTCTTTATAGCCTTCATTCTGTAATAGGTCTCGCAAAATTGACAAACTGCAACCAAAAAGCAATTATAATGGCTAAGCTGATTTTCGCAAATTAAAGTAGTTTTTGGTTGCGTTTATGCGAAAGATATTAAATGAGGCTCCTTGTCAGGAAACTAATTTTGTATTATACCCTTCGTATCGATTGAAACAGAATGAAAACTAAAGTTAATACAGGTTTTGTATCATGTAACTTCACTGTAATAGTACGACGAATAACATTATTATAAATACTGTGATATACACACTGAGACAAGGTACCTAATTCCATATTCTTCTTCGCAAAATATACAAATTCTAACGCAACGTAAGAAATACTAAAGTCAATCTTAACTGCTATCGCAACCTAAAATACAAGTTTTGCGTTGTTTTGACGCAAACCTCTATAGAATTACCACTGATAACATATCTTTATCAGCATCTACAAAGAGAAGAAGCATTTTGATTTGATGTAATTTTCAGTTTAGCCACCCTTTCAGCAGCGAGGCTATATGGGACGTGGGATCTGAACCACATGAGCACCCGCCTAGAATCGAGCCCGAATTGCCGCAAGTTAACCATTTAGCTTTCAGGAAGCTCAGAAAGAGAAGTGTATATAAACTGAAACTATAAAATATGTTTTGAAAAGTAGATTTGAACAATTTTCGTATAGCAAACTCAAGTTTGCTTGTCCCGCCAAGTGAACTTTGTGGCGGACAAACACCGTATACGTGGGTTTTCTCGGGGTTCTCCGTTTCCTCCCACTTTCTTCATTCCACCATTTCATTCATTACTCCTAATCACCGTCTCCTTTAGCCTAACCGGCATAACCGTGGGACGTAAAACTCAAAGATTTCATTTCATTTTCATTTTCAAGTTTGTTTGAGCTTTGTATTGATATTAAAATCCTCTTGTCATGTTTCCTTACAATCAGAATCGCCCCCCTCCAACAAAAAAGGTGGGGAAAAATTGACACCACAGATAACTTTCTGTGGCACTCACCTGTCTTCGGGTTACAACAAATCACCAGGACGCAGCCCCAATTAAGAATGTTGAAGACATAATCCTTTTGTATAAACAGTCATTATATTACTCGTATGACCCGAAACACTTAACTTGCACACTTACGGTGATGCTTTACATTCATATGTTACCTGAAAATATATATTCATGTAACTTATAGGAATGTAAAGTAGAAAGTTATATATATATACAAGGGCGGATCCAAGGGGGGCTACGGGGCAATAGCCCCCCTTCACGCTCAGGTTTACACGGGATAAAATGGGCTTCAATTCTGCTTTACACTGGATAAAACGGCAAATTATGGTTTAGCCCCTCCCTTGATCATATCCTGGATCCGCCACTATATATATATATATATATATATATATATACAATAGGGTCGGAAGCTGGGGGAAAACTGCTCTCTTGAAAATAGACACGGGAATGTAACATAGGTAAGATAATACGAATATATGTTTGTAATGTAACAATAATTTGATTTGATTGGTTAATAATAATAATAATAATATAAAATAATAATAATATAATGAAGCTGTAAACAGCCGCGAGGGAAATTTCCATCTATTAGAGGCATCTTAGTTTACATCTTTAGATTAATCCCGTGTCAATTTGTGCTGGATTTTGGTGTGGTGCAGAAATTTTCAACCACTGAAATCAGAATTAAAAACATATAAAATTGTAAAATTTGTACTGCTCGCAATGACTGTTTGTAAATACAAATGTTATCATTTTATATACTGGTACATATTTTTAACTGTATTGGACATGGTCACACGCACACTATTAAAGAATCTTAAAGCTACTTAAATCACTTGAAAACGAGGAAATTAAAATTATATTTTTAAAAATCCAGTTCTGGTGTTGCAGTACACTGTAATATTAGAAATTGCTATTTAGAACTACAAATTTTGTAGCACTTTGTAGTAGAAAGTATCTTGTACATTATAAAACAGGCTACATAATTAAGTAAAAAATAAGAAAATATATTTTTTTCCTACCTACTTGACTTTGAACAAGCAATGGAAAAATGGAATTTTGACTAAAGTCTTCAATATAAAATTTATATAGAAAATTCAATTACACTAATTATCCAGAGTTACCTGTATTTTTTACTACACTTACTTCAGTATATCTAGTTTGTTATTACATTCACCTCTCTTCCTAATCTCATTTTATTCACTTCACTTTACACTAATAAAATACGACACAATTAATAAGGAATAATTCAAGTTTATATTGAATTTTAAGTGTTATTTTGTAATTTAAATAATTGGTTATATAACGCATAACATTTTCACTTATGTAATTCTACATTTATTTCTTTTGAAAATTGACCAAAAGTATCTTTTCTTTCGCTTGTCTTTGATATGAATTCTCTTGCAGTGGTGTTTAAATCTAAGTCTGGTCGCTACACATATGCAACAACAGCAGATGAGCCAATCTTTCCTGCGTCATGGATGTCCTCAAATATGTCTTTAGACGACGCAAATAACTGAATGATCTTTCGCAAATCCTCAAGAAGCTGGCATAGTGAGAACGAAAGTCCCTAGACGAACAACTTGGTCGAGAAGGCTGCGAACAGTTGGGGTTTCAGCACTAATAGTTTTTAATATTCTGGTGGTCGTCAGCGATTCAGTCGTCATCAAAGTAGGTGGAAGCAGCCTGAGCTGAGCTCATAATCTACAGGTTAAAATCCGACGGGTGAACTCCCAATTCCTGCTTCAAATATTCTCTTGAGATAGGCCCACCAGCACATATAGATCCTTCAGAAAGTATCTTCTAGAATTTTATGAGTTGTTTGAGCCCTGGCTAATTGAAACGACGCTACACTTCATTCAACAAATAGTCAATGATTTCGAAGTACAATTTTTGGAAGATCTGATACAGGTTCTAGGGTAGGTGCTATAGAATTATTATCAGTCTGCTCCAACCTAATTGGTGTTCTGTTTGATCTTGATAAAGTGGGCAATTTTAAGTGTAGTCTGTCTGCATTTTCCTTTGCTTTCTTATAGACGTTTTCAAATGCACTGTCCATTCGTAGGTTTCTCAGAGTATCCTCTAGATAGAATCGCTGCTGCTCTTTTAGCTCCAGAAGCAGAAGCCTCAGAATTTTGAAACACTCGCCAGTTGTCCGCAGGGTACAAAAGCACGTATAATGACTATCAGAAAAAATATTCCGAATTTGTTCATTCTTTTCAAATACCCTTTTAGAATTACTTTTTGAGCATCTCTGGACCACTTGTATTACTGATGATTTCTTTCAACGTGATTTGAATTCGTTTGTAGTAGATTGAAATTTGTTTAGAGATTTTCGCCTAACACCAGCGAGTACAACAAACAGGCAGCAAATGTTTAGGATTACTTTCGTTGATAGTTTTACAGGGTTCAAGAACAATGTCGACGTATGTTGTCTATCGTTTTGCAAAATCCAGATTGATGTTTCAAAAGTCTTTCACTATGGCCTGCCCGCCACACAAAGATTCGCATTTTCGTGCTACTTCCTGCAATGGAAGATCTAACGCATGATTATTGCAATGAATGTATACAGCTTTCGGATGTTGAGTTGAAGTTATCTTCTGCACACCATTCGCTCGTCCTGACATGATAGCTGCATCATCATGGCACTGTTCGCGTATATTTTCTGCATTCAGGTTAGTTTCGTTAGAATATTTTTGATCGTGAATTCTGTTTCCGATTTTGTGCCATTTGGGGTTATCATTTCCATAAATATTTTGTTGGGTTTGATGAATCAGAGTCAATACAGTGCACACAGAGACAACTGTTTTTCTTTGAAATATCAGTCGTGGAGTCGGCTATGATTGCATAAAATGTAGACTCTTTAGCTTTTGCTACCAAGTCTCTCTATATTACATGTCCCATAATCTTTAAAATTTCATTCTTTCAATCAGCACTAAGCCAGTTATCCTGTCGATTGATCCATTGATTGAGAACAGGCACATCCATTTTTCTTTCAGCCAGGAGCGACATCAAATTACCCGTACTATGCAAATGTCCACTGATTACTTGACCACTGCGAGCTAAATATCTAACACTACTAGTTATTATAAGCAGTGACTGTTTTCCTTATTCTTATTTACAAACTTGGTCTGAAAGGAGAGCTAAAACACGTGTTCTGTTTCTGCACTCATATCTTAATCCTTTCACTACCACTGTGACATATGTGTCCCACGATACATTCTCAGAGGACCCCTGGTAATTTACCACATTTTATTGCTATGAATCGATGTTCCACTGGTAAAGTGAAGCCTGCTAATAGTTCACAGAATTCTTATTAACATTGTCAAATAGACAGTAGTGGAAGTGAACGCGAATAATGAAAGTGATAGTGGAACAGATGAAAGTGGGGAACAATGTGCTAGTGATAAAGCAGTGGTTGCATGTACTGTAATTTGGAAAAGGATGCCGAAATGTAAAATATTTGTAATCATAAATACGACCCAATTGTTTTTCTGACAATATACGTTTCATAATTGAAAATACAAGATGATCGTTCATGTCTCTACCACTGGGACATAGAGGTCCCACGTAAAAATATCAGAGGGATACATAATGTCCCACCCTTCCCAAGTCGAAAAACGAAACGGTGGAAAATGTTTTTTATATATATTTATACGTTTGGAAACAACTTAAAATAGCCATATATTAAATTTCTCACTCCGAAAAAAATGGTAGATTAGTAGGCCCCGGCGTATATCTAGTCGAGTCAGCAAAAATTTTTGTGACGTCATAGGTCAAAGGTCAATGACCTTGGCCCGGGGTCAATGACCTAGGGGTACATAGGACAACCCCCTCTAAATTTTGGCAGGAGTACCTTGGCCCACCCCCTAAATTTTGGCAGGGGTACATAGGACCACCCCCCTTAAATTTTGGAAATTGCCAAATCTAAAAATTTGGTATGGTAGCCTAGGACCACAGTATGAACCTCTATCCGTATTGGGGGTCTATGTCGTTCCCTTTTATGGGTAAAAAATTGCCACAAATTCAAATTTCGGGGGTTTTTGACCTAATTTATCCCCTTTGATGAGGTGTTATTACCTTATATAGTTATATGGGCGTATACAGGGGTCCATTCCCTTTCATAACATATGTGTATATTAATACACCCCTTGAAAAATATGGGAGGGGTACCTTGGCCCACCACCTAAATTTTGGGAATTGACCAATTGAAACATTGGGTATTATAGTACAGGACCCTAATATCTATCACGATAAATTTGGGTGGTCCACCTCGTTCCCTTCTAGGGGTACACAATTGCCAAAATATAAACGTAAGTAATACGTTGTACCACGTGTTTGGTTTCGACCTAAGTTATCCCCTTTGATGAGGTGTTATTACCCTATATGGTTATATGGGCGTATACAGGGGTCCATTACCTTTCATAAGACATGGGTATATTAATGCACCCCTTTAAAAATTTGGGAGGGGTACCTTGGCCCACCACTTCATTTTTAGAAATTGCCCAATTTAAACATTTGGTATAATAGTATAGAACCCTAGTATGTATCACTATAAATTTGGGTGGTCCACCTTGTTCCCTTTCATGGGTACAAAATTACCAAATTTTAGTACAACCACGTGTTTGGTCTTTTCATCTAATTTATCGCGTTTGATGAGGTGTTATTATCCTATATGGTTATATGGGCGTATACAGGGGTTCATTACCTTTCATAAAACATGGGTATATTGGTGAACCCCTTGAAAAATTTGGGAGGGGTACCTTGGCCCACCCCTTAAATTTTGGAAATTGCCCAATTTAAACATTTGGTATAATAGTATATGACCCTAATATATATTACTATAACCTCGTTCCCTTTGAGGGGTACAAAATTGCCAAATTTTAGTACAACCACATGTTTGGTTTTTGGCTCAATCTATCCCCTTGGATGAGGTCCTACTACCTTATATGGTTATATGGTTATGTATGGGTGTCTATTCCCTATCATAAGAAATAGGTACATTTGTGCACCCCTTTAAAAATTTGGAAGGGGTACCTTGGCCCACCCCTTAAATTTTGGAAATTGCCCAATTTAAACATTGGTATTATAGTACTGGATCCTAACATGTATAATGATAAATTTGGGTGGTCCACCTCGTTCCCTTCTAGGGGTACAAAATTGCCAAAATTTAGTACAACCACATGTTTGGTCTTTTGGCCCAACTTATCCTCTTGGATGAGGTCCTATTACCTTATATGGTTATATGGTTATGTATAGGGGTTTATTTCCTTTCATAAGTCATAGGTACATTTGTGCACCCCTTTAAAAATTTGGGAGGGGTACCTTGGCCCACCCCTTCAATTTTAGAAATTGCCCAATTTAAACATTTGGTATTATAGTACTGGACCCTAACATGTATTATGATAAATTTGGGTGGTCCACCTCGTTTCCTTTTAGGGGTACAAAATTGCCAAAATATAAACGTAAGCAATACGTTATACCACGTGTTTGGTATTTTGGCCCAATTTATCCCGTTTGATGTAGTCTTATTACCTTATATGGTTATATGGTTATATCGTTATGTATATTGGTTCATTTCCTATCATAAGACATAGGTACATTTGTGCCCCCGGGAGGGGTACCTTGGCCCACCCCTTAAATTTTAGAAATTGCACAATTTAAACATTTGGTATTATAGTACTGGACCCTAACATGTATTACTATAAATTTGGATGGTCCACCTCGTTCCCTTTCATGGGTACGAAATTGCCAAATTTTAGTAAAACCACGTGTTTCGTTTTTGACCTAATTTATTCCCTTGGATGAGGTCCTATTACCTTATATGATTATATGGTTATGTATAATGGTTTATTCCCTATCATAAGACATAGGTACATTGATGCACTGCGGGAGGGGTACCATAGCCAATCCCTTAAATTTTGGAAATTTTCCAATTTAAGCATTCGGTATTATAGTACATGACCTCAATATGTATCATGATAAATTTGGGTGGTCCACCTTATTCCTTTTCATGGGTAAAAAATTGCCAAAATATAAACATAAGCAATATGTTGTACCACGTGTTTGGTTTTTGGCCCAATTTCTCCCCTTTGATGCGTTCTTATTACCTTATATGGTTATATGGTCATGGTTCATTTCCTATCATAAGACATGGGTACATTGACGCACCCTTTAAAAATTTGGGAGGGGTATCTTGGCTCATCCAGTCAGTTTTAGAAATTGTTTAATATAAACATTTGGTATCTTCGTACAGGTCTTCAATATGTACCACTATAAATTTGGATGGTCCACCTCGTTCCCTTTCATGGGTAAAGAACTACCAAGAAACAAATTTCGGAGGTTATTGACCCCTATTTAGCACGTTATATGGTTTATTACCTTTATATGTTTATGTTCCCTTTTAAATTTGGGAATTATCAAATAACATAATTCGGTAAACGTTTTCTAGGACCCATTGGTATTCCTCTTATGGCCAAATATTCAAAATTTAAAGGTTATTGAATAACTACAGGATTTATTAGTTTTTCATAAGACACAGGTGTATTTGTGTACCAATCTTAAATTTTGGGAGGGGTACATTTCTTATTGTCATATCAATAATTGGTAATTGTTCTTAAAATTGGATAGTATCTCATTCATTGGGTAAATCATTGTCAAATATGAGTATGATCACGTGATCAGTTATTGACCTATGATGGGATTAGGAGTCCAGGACATTGGTACATTTAAACTTTGTAGGATAATTTGAGAATGCGTCATTGGTATTGATTATTACAGCCAAATATAAACGTAAGCAATACGATGTACCACGTGATTGACCTTGATGAGGTAGTGTACAGGGATATATAGCTAACCTTATTGAATCTTATGACTCATAGTCTTAAGGGAATACATGCTATAACACTGACAAAGTTATTGTTGATGCAATTTGATTTTTTGATCACTATCTTTCGTGCAATCTGATTAGCTGATCACTATATTTCGTGCAATCTGATTGGTTGTTGATTTTCAAACCTTTGCTGCATTCAGTTTTGTTTTGTTTAACATTTGAAAAAGTTTTTGAAATTTTTGTTTGAAAAATTTTTTGTTTGAAACTTTGGTTTGACATTTTTTTTCGTTTGATATTTTTTGTTTGAAAATTTTTGTTTGAATTTTTTTGTTTCAAAATTTTTGTTTGAAACTTTGGTTTGAAATTTTTTCGTTTGAAATTTTTAGTTTGAAAATTTTTTCTAAAATTTTGTTTAAAAAAATTTGTTTGAAATTTTTGTTTCAAATTTTTTTGTTTGAAATTTTTTGTTGACATTTTTTGTTTAAATATTTTTGTTTCGAATTTTTTTCAAAATTTTGTTTGAAATTTTTTCGTTTCAAATTATTGTTTGGAAACTTTTCGTTTCAAATTTTTAAGTTTGTGCACTCATTAGTGAAGAACCGGAATTGCTGAGAAGAAAATTTGGTTTGAAAATTTTTGTTTCGAAAGTTTTGTTTGAAATTTTTGTTTCAAAGTTTGGTTTGACATTTTTAAAAGTTTGTGCACTCATTAGTAAAGAACCGGAACTGTTTAGAACTAAAACCTCTGGCAACATTGTGATGCAATAGTAAACGTCAGAACATGGGGTTGTACTTGAAATGAAGAAAACAATTCATTGAAATATATCATTTTATTACACTCCACATACATCCATACCGGATAGTGGTTCTGGATATTGTCGATACAATGTATTTTTAACTTCTTGCACTAGTTTGTCTTTAGCATATAATTTTAATTCCAATTGAAGTCTTTTAAGGTCTATTGCAATATCAATTGGTGGAAACTCAATGTCCATTTGATCACAAATAAACTGTTTATCTATACAGGTATGCACCCACGAACGATGTTGACAACCATCACAATATCTAGATACATGTTGTACAATATGCATGATACATTTTTCAAAATAGTACTTTTTCAGGAATATTCTTGTTTTGTTGCACACTTCCACTGCATGTTTCACACACTGAAATATGCTGATGAATTTGTTCCATTCCGTTTGCGTTAGATACACCATGTTGCGAGGGACATGGAATGTATTCTTTTTACGTAACAGCACCATCTTCTCTTCGAGGACTGTACGCATCACCACTTCATGATTTGAGCCTAATGGTTTGACTATGGTCACATTTAGCTCATCATGAAAATAATCGTTCATTTGGTCGATTCGTGCCATTCTTCACAAGTCAGTTGTACACCAAATTGTTCTGCTTTGCCCAATCGAATCACTGGTTCAAATGTTCTAGCACTGATACCAATCATCACATGTTTTGTTTGAAATATATTTATTGGATAATAGCTTGCGAAGATGAACTCTTTATCGTTAGAAGTACACATCTTTCCTCCTGAAAAGCACTTACTCAAATGATTTCGTGGGATGACAGTGTATTGGTTGATTTATAGAACTACGGCTGACGTCATTGGAAAGGAATGTGCTGACGTTTGAATTCATGGTTTCATCACAGTTGCTGACGTCATGCTGACCAACCAAATTCATACAACTATGTCTAATGTGCTACGTTTGAATTCATGATTTCATTACAATTGCTGACGAATCTGGCTGTGTACTAAATTCAAATTGATGACTTCGACCCAAGAGTCTTTTGTAACATAAAGATACAGATCCAGTATTTAAGAAACGCAGCAGTTCTTCTTGTTTTGATGCTTCCATGGGTAAATATCTTGCTGGTAAAATTATATTCTTATCATTTTCAAGCTTCACTACGATTCTTAATCCAAACTTTGTAGGGATCATTTGGCTAGCTAAGATTCTATAAAATACATTCTGTTGTAAATCAGTAATCTTGGTAAATGATTTCATCCCATCACGTGTGTTTAGAAACTGCAGACAAGTAGCCATGATGATGTTATCATGAATACTATCTCGAACGATACTTATAAATATATATGATGCAAAACTGATGACGTTGCATCATCATGTTCTGACGTGTACTATTGCATCACAATGTTGCCAGAGGTTTTAGTTCTAAACAGTTCCGGTTCTTTACTAATGAGTGCACAAACTTTTAAAAATGTCAAACCAAACTTTGAAACAAAATTTTTGAAACAATAAAAATTTGGAAACGAAAAACTCAAACAAAATTTTGAAACGAAAAAAAATTTTCAAACAAAATTTTGAAAAAAAATTCGAAACAAAAAAATTTTAAACAAAAAAATTTGGAAACGAAAAATTTCAAAACAAAAATTTCGAACAAAAAATTTTAAACAAAACATTTTCAAACAAAATTTTGCAACAAAAAAATTAAAAATTTTCAAACAAAATTCTGAAAGAAAAAAATTCAAACACAAATTTGAAACAAGAGTTTTCAAACAAAAACTTTCAAACAAGAAATTTTCAAACTAAAAAAATTTACGTTTCACGGTTAACCGTCAAACTTTATCCGGTTTTTAACTATTCGATTAACAAATAAACGGTTTTGATCATATTTATCAGTGAGTGCAAAATGTTGAACGAAACCAAGATTTTTAAATGTTAAACAAAACTTAAAACTGAATGCAGCAAAGATTTGAAAATCAACAACCAATCAGATTGCACGAAATATAGTGATCAGCTAATCAGATTGCACGAAAGATAGTGATCAAAAAATCAAATTACATCAACAATAACTTTGCCAGTGTTGTAGCATGTATTCCCTTAAGACTATGGGTCATAAGATTCAATAAGGTTAGCTATATATCCCTGTACACTACCTCATCAAGGTCAATCACGTGGTACATCGTATTGCTTACGTTTATATTTGGCTGTAATAATCAATACCAATGACGCATTCTCAAATTATCCTACAAAGTTTAAATGTACCAATGTCCTGGACTCCTAATCCCATCATAGGTCAATAACTGATCACGTGATCATACTCATATTTGACAATGATTTACCCAATGAATGAGATACTATCCAATTTTAAGAACAATTACCAATTATTGATATGACAATAAGAAATGTACCCCTCCCAAAATTTAAGATTGGTACACAAATACACCTGTGTCTTATGAAAAACTAATAAATCCTGTAGTTATTCAATAACCTTTAAATTTTGAATATTTGGCCATAAGAGGAATACCAATGGGTCCTAGAAAACTTTTACCGAATTATGTTATTTGATAATTCCCAAATTTAAAAGGGAACATAAACATATAAAGGTAATAAACCATATAACGTGCTAAATAGGGGTCAATAACCTCCGAAATTTGATTTTTGGTAGTTCTTTACCCATGAAAGGGAACGAGGTGGACCATCCAAATTTATAGTGGTACATATTGAAGACCTGTACGAAGATACCAAATGTTTATATTAAACAATTTCTAAAACTGACTGGATGAGCCAAGATACCCCTCCCAAATTTTTAAAGGGTGCGTCAATGTACCCATGTACCCATGTCAATGTACCATATAACCATATAAGGTAATAAGAACGCATCAAAGGGGAGAAATTGGGCCAAAAACCAAACACGTGGTACAACATATTGCTTATGTTTATATTTTGGCAATTTTTTACCCGTGAAAAGGAATAAGGTGGACCACCCAAATTTATCATGATACATATTGAGGTCATGTACTATAATACCGAATGCTTAAATTGGAAAATTTCCAAAATTTAAGGGATTGGCTATGGTACCCCTCCCGCAGTGCATCAATGTACCTATGTCTTATGATAGGGAATAAACCATTATACATAACCATATAATCATATAAGGTAATAGGACCTCATCCAAGGGAATAAATTAGGTCAAAAACGAAACACGTGGTTTTACTAAAATTTGGCAATTTCGTACCCATGAAAGGGAACGAGGTGGACCACCCAAATTTATCATTATACATGTTAGGATCCAGTACTATAATACCAATGTTTAAATTGGGCAATTTCCAAAATTTAAGGGGTGGGCCAAGGTACCCCTTCCAAATTTTTAAAGGGGTGCACAAATGTACCTATTTCTTATGATAGGGAATAGACACCCATACATAACCATATAACCATATAAGGTAGTAGGACCTCATCCAAGGGGATAGATTGAGCCAAAAACCAAACACGTGGTTGTACTAAAATTTGGCAATTTTGTACCCCTCAAAGGGAACGAGGTTATAGTAATATATATTAGGGTCATATACTATTATACCAAATGTTTAAATTGGGCAATTTCCAAAATTTAAGGGGTGGGCCAAGGTACCCCTCCCAAATTTTTCAAGGGGTTCACCAATATACCCATGTTTTATGAAAGGTAATGAACCCCTGTATACGCCCATATAACCATATAGGATAATAACACCTCATCAAACGCGATAAATTAGATGAAAAGACCAAACACGTGGTTGTACTAAAATTTGGTAATTTTGTACCCATGAAAGGGAACAAGGTGGACCACCCAAATTTATAGTGATACATACTAGGGTTCTATACTATTATACCAAATGTTTAAATTGGGCAATTTCTAAAAATGAAGTGGTGGGCCAAGGTACCCCTCCCAAATTTTTAAAGGGGTGCATTAATATACCCATGTCTTATGAAAGGTAATGGACCCCTGTATACGCCCATATAACCATATAGGGTAATAACACCTCATCAAAGGGGATAACTTAGGTCGAAACCAAACACGTGGTACAACGTATTACTTACGTTTATATTTTGGCAATTGTGTACCCCTAGAAGGGAACGAGGTGGACCACCCAAATTTATCGTGATAGATATTAGGGTCCTGTACTATAATACCCAATGTTTCAATTGGTCAATTCCCAAAATTTAGGTGGTGGGCCAAGGTACCCCTCCCAAATTTTTCAAGGGGTGTATTAATATACACATATGTTATGAAAGGGAATGGACCCCTGTATACGCCCATATATCTATATAAGGTAATAACACCTCATCAAAGGGGATAAATTAGGTCAAAAACCCCCGAAATTTAAATTTGTGGCAATTTTTTACCCATAAAAGGGAACGACATAGACACCCAATACTGATAGAGGTTCATACTGTGGTCCTAGGCTACCATACCAAATTTTTAGATTTGGCAATTTCCAAAATTTAAGGGGGGTGGTCCTATGTACCCCTGCCAAAATTTAGGGGGTGGGCCAAGGTACCCCTGCCAAAATTTAGAGGGGGTTGTCCTATGTACCCCTAGGTCATTGACCCCGGGCCAAGGTCATTGACCTTTGACCTATGACGTCACAAAAATTTTTGCTGACTCGACTAGATATACGCCGGGGCCTACTACTGGTAGTGAAAGGATTAAACGAATGGAACGACAATAGAGTTCGCATTTTTCATATGCTCTGAATTATTAATCCTACCTTATACATTTTTCCTCCTCATTATAAAACTTACTGCACTCTGCATATTGTTTGTGAGAACATTAATTTAACTTTATGGAAAATGTATTTAGGCCCTAAATATCCTGTTACTCATTTAAACTGTTATATTTTTTAAACTTTAAAATTTCACTCAGCGACTCGTTTCATATTGCAGATTTACGATTACTTAAACAACAATTTTAAAAGAATTTACAGTGTTTTGAGAATGTACACCAATGGAAATAAAGAGAATTTGCAATTCTTTCTCCTAACTCTTTCTAACATGGGGGTAGAAAAAGCGCCCGGTCCTTTGTTTCACAGAGAAAGATGAATCTGGAATAGATAATTTTTTTCACATTACTATATAAAGCAAAATTTAGTTCATATAATCAGTGTTGTGTGGTGTTTTTACAGTCTGAAAGTGAGGGGACAAAACGAATATCTTGCCCCCTTTGAAAATTTCAGGAGGGGCAACTGCCCCCTTGCCCCTGGTTCCGGCGCCCCTGTATATATATATATATATATATATATATATATATATATATATATATATATATATATATATTCTTCATGACGACAGTTTGTGAATCTGAAATCTATTCTTTCTTTGATTGTTAATATTTCCCCTAAAAATTTCTGATTTAGATTATAATATAGTACGATATTATTTGAAGGGGAAAATCGTGACCTAGAGATGAAAGCTTACATATCAGTACTATCATTGTTAATTAATTTTATTCCAATATTCTAAGAAAATTTGTTTACCGTTTTATTGATATAAATTAAAGAGAAGTAATTGGTCTTTCACAATTATAATATTTAATACGAATTAATAATTTTCTATCTTATTCTTGATGTCGCCTGTGACCGAGATTTACAGCCATATTGCTAACCGGAGTGTGTTGATATAATTTGTAGATTACAGGAAATGAGAAGTAACAGTTCTGGATTTCGATGAAAATTGAATTATTGGAACTGTTTTGGCCCGAAAGTGGTTGAGGAAAACTATAAAGTGGTGTGAAAAGGAACTATGGTATATATATGCGCACTTCTCTTAAGCTTAAAAAATCTTATGATTATAGGGGAGTGTTATCTGTTGATAGCGTAATCAAAGTTCGGAGTTCAAATTTACTATTTGTGAAAAGAATGTTTGATGGCTTTATGAGTATTAATATTCTAAGAAGTTATATTAGATTGAAATATCAGTGTTCATAAAATGTTGTTGAGTTTATAAATGTAATGTTTCGTGGCGATAATGAAATAGTTGTACTTGCAAAATTATTCTAAAATACTGCATTTAAAAGAATGCTTTTAAATTTACTATCCATTTTATAGATACAGGTTTTATTTTTTCTTATAGTGGATGCTGTATTGAACCTTTCCGGTACCATAACTCAGTCGTACTAAATTAAATACAGTAAATGAAACATTAATCACTAGTGTTCGTCCTTATAACGAAGGTATTATATAAGGTTGGTGGCGATTTGTAGTGTAAAATAAGAATAGAAGGGCACATTCTTTCGGAATTCCAGTGTTACGAAGCGCTAAGTTCAGTATTTTAGAGTGCTTTCCTATGTTTAAACGATGTCACTAGATTGTGCTATGCTATTTTCTTGGCGCTGTTGCAAATAATTGCATAATTACAGATTAATTATATGCGTGCATGATTATACGTGCGAAGAACACAGGCAAGTGCTAGCTGGATACTAAAGCAAAAATTGTATCTATTTCAGTTCAGGGCAGAGCAAAGTTGATGGGTATGTTGCACGATTGTAGATATGCAAGAGAACAGTTATTCGTTTGAAGAATAACGTGGTAATTGCTACGTCTTTATTCGAATAATCAACAATTATAAGGTTTCAACAGATTTACGGCTAGTTCTGACACTGCTGTGAAGATAATGTTCAGCAGTCATTATTTCTGAAGTGTGTTTTCATACTTTCTTGTGCTTTTGATTTGAAATACAGCTTCGGTTTTACCGTTGAGGCTAGGTGAGACTTAGACCTACAGCTGAATGGGATCCAAACCAATTGAGCCCCTAGAGGGTATCGAACCAACGTCTTCCATACGCAAGACTATGCTCACTTTGGTGTGTCTGTGTGTTTCAATGTATATGAGATATGTAGGTCTATAATTATTTTGGGGTTAAGTGCTGTATTGCCGGGCAATTTTAGGAAGTTTACCAGGTGGATTGGGGAATTTATTTTGATTTCTGATGAAGAATGAGCGAAAATGAGATGAAGAGAATAGTTAAGATAAGGAACTGTTTATTATTGGTTGTATTTGATGTAAAGCGGCACTTCTTGTGGAGAGATTATTTGACGAAGAAATATGCTTGTTATGATTTAGTGGTGAGGAAGGCAGTGTGGAAATGGCACGTGTATGTTAAGGTTGTGACATTTCGTGTTTGAGTTTTATAGAATTATAACTTGTCACCCGGGCCCACCAGCTTCGCCCTGCCCTAACTTGGTTCGATAGCATTTGTGCTTTTTAATGACTACCTAGCACGTGTTGTTTTTTTTATGTCTTGCGCTGTACTTTCTTCGGTTGCCATATTTATACGCAAATTGTGATTTTCTATTCCCAGTTGTAAAGTTTATACTCCTCTGTTTTGAAGGAAACTCACTTGTAACAGCCTAATCTAATCTAATCTAAATTTAGTACATTTTGGTATTTTTTCGATTCTCGTGTGGTCCGGCGTTACAGCGCAAATGCTTCATTTTGCGCTAATTTTGCCATAAAAAGACAATGTAGCAAGAACTAAGGATTTACTTCTTTAGGTAGAATGTTGCTGGCTGGAATTTTAAGGAAAGTATGGAGGGATTTTGGTGTGCGTAGTTCACAATTTTTAGATAGTTAACCCAGCTATGTAAGCGTTTTTTTTGTGGAGCCTTGCACCTCCCTCCCTTAATTGTCTAGACTAATTTGTAATTTGTACGTGACATTCAGTATATTCTTATCTTGTGTTCTAGTAGTCTGTCGCTCTCCTAGCTGATTTAGTGGTTAGCGCCTGTGGCTTTGGTGCACATGGTCTTAGCCTCAATTTCCGGTGGGGAGCACAAAAAAAAAAAAAAAAAAAAAAATCACTATCACTCACTTTCACCATTAATAATTAGAAGCCTAATCATTTGGCGTAACGATCGTAATCGTTAGACGTTAAACTAAGTAAGCTGGCATTATCCAGGCTTGCTTTTGGTATATCATGATTTGTCCCATACATCCAGTTACTCATTAAAAATAATCGTTTCGTTTTTGAGTAATAGTCTGTCTCGTCAACTTGCTCGTGGTAGAAGAAAATTAACGTAAAGTTATTTTTGATGTTCATAACCTGGTAATCAAGCATGCATATATATATGGGTGATTCCACGAAAAAGGGAAATTTTCACTAGGAAAATTTTTGTTCCGTTGATGGTCGCCTATTTCAATAAAAATATCACATGCACTTACTACTACTAAGTACATGTTAATTAGGTGTTCAGCAGAGCTGAATCGTTATTGGTGTAGTAAATAAAAAATAATAAACTTTTCAGCACCCACGGAGTTGAGATTAGTTAACACTGAGTTGAAAATTGCTGTGGAGTTGAGAAACGTGATACATCTGGGTGATAAGTTTTTGATTTATAAGTGATTAAGCTTATAATTTACATAAAAATTGAAATAATTTTCCAATAGTTTTTGTAAGTTAGAATTATTCTCCTTATGTTGAATAAAATTCTAACAAACTAGATGACACGTAATTTGTTATACAAAAATACTCCAGAAAATACTGCAAACATATGAAAATATATCTAATGAAGGTTCCAAAATTGAGTATATATATATATATATGAATATGTGACGTAAATAAGAAAACAAAGATTTACACATACACTTATCGACTATTGAAAAATTATTGCGCTTTCAATATGTTGAGGCTTACGAAACAGACGAAGTAGTCACTAAACCTGTCTATTGTCTACTTCATTTGTTTTCTGAGCTTATGTAAACCGTCTGTCTTCTCTGTGTGATCAAGTCAACACGTCGAAAGTGCAATACTTTTTCAACATTTGGTAAGTGTATTTGTACCGTATATTTGGTATATATACAAGGTGTTTCAAAACAATACACGCATCGTTTGGGAGCTGATTCCTGACACCAAGATAAGATGAAAAGTATAGACAACTGGGTGCACAAATGCTTCCTTTCGGAGTTATAGGCTGCCGAAAACATGAAAAAAATGAACTTTAAAGGTTAAAAAAATGAAAATATGTTTCAGAATCCTGAGGTACTCACGAAGCAATTTTTATAGAGGGGGTTTGGTTACGGGCGTATAATCTGAAGTACTCACCAACTACTTCTATAAAAGTTGTTGCGGAAGTACCGCAAGATTCTGAAACATGGATATTTGGATAGCGCACATACTAATTCCTATGTGAAGTCTGACCCAACTACGGTAGGTCCCATAGTTTTATGCTATGGACCTTCAAAGTTCATTTTTTTCATGTTTTCGGCAGCCTATAACTGCAAAAGGAAGCATTTGTGCATCCAGATTGGTCTATACTTTTTATCTTATCTTGGTGTTAGGAATCACCTCCCAAACGTTGTCGGTATTGTTTTGAAACGCCCTGTATAATGCACACTAAATGACAGTGTAAGGCAATCATCATTTCTGTTTTCTTTGGATAATTCGATGTTCTTTGTTAAGTTGTCATTTTCCACTCCAATGAAGGAAATGTCTTGAGGAAACAGGGAAGGGCTGTTCTAGTCTACACAGAATGACAACTGCCAACGCTTTTTAAACGTCAGGTTTAGTAGGTCAGGATAAATTCCTCCCGATCCGCGTCATAAAATTGACTGTCCGTATATTGCCCTCATACTCTTCGACAATCCCTGAAAAGAAAACAATTAGTTGATCATAAGATCCAGACGTCAATAGGTTAAAAACAGATGCCATCTATCCTGACTTGACTGAAGTTTTACCTCCGGCTACCTGACAGCCCCAAATCTGAACTTCCGCGAAACACTCCTTAAATGGACTAGGACCCACCAGCCGGTCTTTGAGTGTGAATGACACGTGGTCAACGTGTCGGCTCCTACGGCCGTTGTGATGGTCTCCGCGATCAGGTTTCAGTACATCACTACTCAAATGAGTTTTTCAATTGCATCACTGTGCGAAGTAAACACCATTAATTTTTGAGCTTCCACCGGGAAACAAACCCAGAACCACGCACGAAAGGCGAGCATACTAGCCACTAGGCCATAAACGAGCTTTATTTCTATCAATATATTGAAAGAACAAATATTTGGAAGAGCATGAGCATAACAAACACTACAGGATTATCAACTCCGTGAACTTGTCTCAACACCGTGGATTCCTTAGTTTTCAGATGGACATGGAGTTGAGAAAATCGAATATAATTTATTTTTACCGGCCCACTTTTTAACCAGTACATGTGAGTAATTGTGTACGAATTTTCTACGTTAAGGCGTAGGTTCCTCAAGGGAAAGAAGGTATATACCATACAAATACATTCAGTAATAAATACCATGGTGTTGAGAATCAATTAATATACGCACCTGCTTTCCACACACAAAAATATTTTTCCTATAGCTTTTAACAACTTTTTCTGTTCTTCAGTCAAACATGTCTGCCGTGTCTTCTTGTGGGTGTTGCCAATGTGGACGACCATGTGTCTGTTGAGAGCAATGATAATTTTTTCTATTGCCATGAAGTTGAGACAAAATAGAGGTGACAGAAACGAAGCATAGTCAAGCTTTCGAAAATAACAGTTATAAAGGTTTACTTTCCACAAAACCGAAACATTGAAGTGTTCTCTTCCATTTAATTACAATTAAATGATGTTTTATTTGTGACTTCAGTTGTAATTTATTGATTAAAATCAGTCAACTGTAGTCTGTGACAGTCCACGGTGTTGAGAAATTGGGTAATAATTAATTTTTTACGTATGTTTCGTGTTATATTTGCAAACTGTTATACATGGCATACCTACTTTGTGACAGTTACTACCAAACAAAATAAAAATGAGGTGATTCTTTCTAGTAGTAGTTTGAAGAAATGCCCATGACAGAAAATTTCCCTTTTTCGTGGAATCACCCATATATATAATATATATATATAGATTCTCCCTCCCCCATGGAAAAACTGACTGTTATTTTAAAATCGTCCATTCATTAAAGCAGTATTTTTATCTTCTCCGGCTCCTCACCTTGGATTTGAATCCTCAGTGTAATGGGGATTTTATTCCTGTTCCATATTATATAAAATTGCACACCTCTTTCGTGCTTCAGATTGTCTACTTCCTTCTTTCTGGAACCTGGCAATATAAGCAAGTGTTAATGGTGTAAAGTGTATCAAAAAAAAAAAAAAAAAAAAACGCGGATAAGGCTTCATGCATTCCCTTTGTGCAACAGAGGAATTGAAAATATGGTATGTAAATCGCGGCGCTAGAGGGACCGCGGCAGTTCACTAGTGTAGCTGTCATCCCTGGTTCGATTCCAACTTCCTCCAAGTGGGTTTATGGTGCACTACCAAAAACACCGTGAGTGTCGATTTTCTTGGGATTCTTCCGTTTTCCCCCACTTCATCCATTCTATCATTATCATCCCTCTCATTATGACTGTCCTCCTTAGCCTCGGCTCATAATTCTGCAATGTAAAACTTAAAAATATTATAAAGTAACAGTAGTAAAGCATTGAGTAGATCTTGGCAAATATAGAAGTTCTGTCTATGTAGATGCCAGAAGTTCTGTTGGATTTCAAGCACTTCTGGTTTTAGTAGAATTTTAAAAATGAAGATACTATTTATTATATGTATTTCGAAAATATTTCTTGTAAATTTCTTGTGGATAGTGATCACAGCAAAAACTAGAATCCTGTTTAACATATCCACTTAACCAGAAATTGACTTCATGTGAGAAGAGAATATTTTGCCCAAAATCGTGACCCGGTTCAAGTTCCTCTAAGCCCAAGCAATAAATTCACGGCTCATAGAATGATCCAGTGGCTTCGGTTCTTGGGTCAGCATAATTTTATACGGGTGTAGACCCATTCTTTCCATAAAATGCCCCAAATTATTCTGGTAAGTTCCAATTCTGGAGCGGTATCGATAAATTTGGCACATTTACAGCACTCTTACGTACAACAACAATATTCTCTGTACTTCTTGCATTTCGAGGTTCTGTTTGTCTTCCCGCATCTTGAAGAGTAAACTTTTTTCAATTTTTTAGATGAATAGCAAGCACAGAAGAGCGATTATATGCCTTATAGTTTTCCCGAAGCGCACGATGAGTATGCACAATCCAACGGCTATGTTGTTTTAGAACTTTTGGATAGTAACCAAATGTTGTTCAAACATGTATTTAACCTTATAATGGCCTGTCACAGTATCCTCACACAAGTGCCAACTAGTAACACGTATCAGTTGAAAATAGGGTTGCTACATCATGTCAAAAATGTATCATTTTTATTGGAAAATCCTTTACTACGGAATTCCTTTATATCGTAATGAAATGTTTGATTGTTAGGCCCCACGGTTATGCCGGTGAGGCTAAAGCAGACGGTAAAGATGAGAAGTGAATGAACTGGTGGAATGAAGAAAGTGGGAAGAAACGGGAGAACCCTGAGAAAACCCACGAGCACGGTGTTTCTCCACCACGAAGTCCACGGCGCGAGCTGAGATCAAACCAGGAACTCCAAGCACCGGAGGTGAACGCTCTACCACTGAGCCACCGCGCCCCCTTTTCCTTTACATCGGCCTTTCTAGCAGTGAAAAGTTGTTCTTTGTATGGCTCGACTCAGATTTCTGGATTCAAGATGTTATTGCAGAGTTCCTACTGATCAGGAAAGTCAGGAAAAATGGTGTAGGTCAGGGAAAAAGACTGGAAATCAGGGAAATTTTATAAAATATATTTTTTCTAACATTAATTGTACAGTAATTTCAGCTTAGCCAACAATTAATGATCACAGTGTGGAACGTTGCTCAGATTTTTATGGGTGGTAATTGGAATGTACGTATGAGCAATTGATTATTATTTGTCTCTATAGAATAAATGTTCTCATGTATTAATATTGACCGTTATTTATTCCTTATTTATATGTTAAAAATAATATAAAATATGAGCTGTCATGCACACGGTGTTTATCCACCACAAAGTTCACTAGCTTATTATGGTGAAGTAACTGGCTTGTATAAAACCTTCTTCCAATCGAACTTATGTCAACGACACTGACATTTTTGAAATGTTTCCTGAGTTTGTACATTTCTTGATTTACTCGATCTATCTAAATGACATCATCTGACAGCTGTCATGAAAGTCAGGGAAATAGATTTCTCCAGATCAGTGCCTCATCGGTATGTCTTCCTACCTTCATCATGTGCAAATAGGAAATGAGATCGAGTAAATTAAGAAATGTACAAACTCAGGAAACATTTCAAAAATGTCAGTGTCGTTGACATAAGTTCGATTGGAAGAAGGCTTTATACAAGCCAGTTACTTCACCATAATAAGCTAGTGAACTTTGTGGTGGATAAACACCGTGTCCATGAGTTTCCTTGGGGCTCTTCCGTTTCCTCCCACTTTCTTCATTCCACCATTTCATTCATCTCTCATCATCACCGTCTCCTTTAGTCTAGTCGGCATAACCGTGGGACGTAAAACTTAAAGATTTCATTTCATTTCATTTTCACCTTAATAAGCTGGGTAAGAAATACGTCAGTGGTGAAATACAGAATGTAAGTAAATATATATATATATATATATATATATATATATATATATATATATATATATATATATATATATATATATATATATATGTGTGTGTGTGTGTGTGTGTGTGTGTGTGTGTGTGTGTTTGTGTGTGTGTGTGTGTGTGTGTGTGTGTGTGTGTGTGTGTGTGTGTGTGTGTGTGTGTGTGTGTGTGTGTGTGTGTGTGTGTGTGCAAGCATGTGTAAAGGAATAATACCAATGAGCTGACATGAACAGGGAAACCCTCTTTCCAACCTGACTCCTAAAAAAAAACAGGTTAAACAGTCGAGTCTAACAAAACCGCTTGAATGTAGTCCTTACAATATAGTACGTTCTATTAGTAATAATGATAATATGCAAACTCGCCAACCTGAAAGTACAACAAATTTACTACTTTTTCACATTAATCTACAATCCATTAAAAATAAAATACCGGAGTTAAAATTTTTTTCTGAAAGAATTTCCTTGTCATGTTCTTTGTGTTAACGAACATTGGTTAGTTGATGACGAAATAGGTATGTATACCCCCTCAAATTATAAGTTAGCTAGTGTTTTCACTAGAAAGTCAATGAATCATGGAGGTTGGTGGTGTTTATGTACGGTTAGATATTAACATTGAGTACCAAGCGTTGGATATGCATCATTTATGTATTGAAGGAGAGTTGGAAGTGACTGCTGCCGTATTTAACGTTTTAAAATTGGTGATTATTTCTATTTATCGCATTTCCAATTCGGATCCTAATATATTTATGTTACAGTGGGAAAAACTTACTTTGTATGTTAAATACAAACGATTTGATGTAATGCACATGGGGGATATAAATATAAAATTGATAACACTGTAAAGAAATCATTTTGCGATACTCTCAGGTCGTATGATTTATTATTATGTTAATGATTAAGCAAGCAGAATGAATTCTTGCATTGATAATGTGATCACTAATGTGAACAGACGTGTGATACCTTGTGGAACTATAGAACCATGTTTATCAGACCATAGTGGTCGTCGCTTGTCCTAGCCATTTAAATTCATACCGTTCCTCCCGCTACAACATTTAAGAGTTACAGATTGCTAGGCCAATCACATAGCAGCAGGTTAAGGGATAACCTATATGAAACAATTTTTTATGATTTGTTAAGCACATGTAATGATTTGTCTACAGCATGGAATACGTTTATAAACACTATTGTTAATATAGTATTTATAATGAGTGCTGCCCAATAAAATCTAAAACTGTTCACATAAGTAATAAGACATCTAGAACACATTTAACATGGTTTGCTCCAAAATTAGCTAACCTTCGATCTATAATGGTCAATTTACACGCTGAAGCTAAACATGGTGACAATATTGCTAAATTAAAGTACAATGTGATTAAGAAAAAAATACAGAAAAGAAATAAATTAGTCAAGCAAATGACCTTAATAGGCAGAGTTTGCAGCAACTTAACAACCTAAATTTTAAATGAACACAGGTTAGTGTAGATGAAATTTTAAATATTGTGTCAAAAATGAAAAATACGTACAGTGAAGATTTTTATGGTCTATCTACCTTTATTATAATGTAGAACGGCTTATACTGAAGTAATATTTTGTTTGCAGAGTTTCTTTGGCTTTGGGCAGAGCGCTGATATTGACATCGTGCTAGATGGGACAGAGAACCGGAAATTAGCTGACATTAAATCGGAAGACGGCAAGAAGGAGCGGCATCTTCTTTATTATGATGGCGAGACGGTATCCGGAAAGGTAAGCGGTTCTTTCTTTCTACATTAGCTGCATACACTTACTGTTATTATCATCATTATTTGTTAATAACATTAATATACATATGAGTGTAAGGATGTTTGTCCGTGAACTTCTGCTAGACCACTGCATGCATTTCGACGATTTCTAGTACAGAAGTGAACCATGGTGTAACTTAGGTTCTTATGTTAATTCAATTAAAATACGTATCTTAAGCGCGGAGCGGGAGAGGGTCAAATTCATGCAAGAATTTAGTATATCACAATCGTTTCAATTTAGTAAGATGAAACTTTATATAAATTCTTCATTAAAATAAGCGGACCCATTACCGAGCGTTTTTGAAAATTCTGGTTTTCAGGGAGGAAGTATGTACTATATATGTAACTATGGTTGCGCCTTAGATCCTCCTTAATCGCTTAACCGATTTTGATGATTTTTGGCAGTTGTATTGACCCTTACCTAGCTTATGTTTTTACCATGTTACTTTCGTTAAAAAGATAGAACCTGATATATCAGTTCTTCGTATAAAATAAATAGGTCCATGTCCCAGCGTTTCTAAAAATTCACTTAAGGAAGGCAAAGGGAGCAAGGTCTAGACGGGTGGCTCGATTTTGTTGATTTTTGGTGCATGTTAGGACCATAGCGCAGTTATGTTACTCTAATTAGAATCCTCATCCTAAAGGGAAGCGAGAAGGGGTCAAAACTCGTGTAAAAATTTAGTATCTGACGATCCTCTCAACTTACGGAGATGAAATTTGCTATAGAAATTCTTCATTGAAATAATAGGACACGTGCTCCAGCGCTTGTGAAAATTCCTGTTTAAAGGAGAGGGGGCGATAGGGGCATTTTCTGTATATATATGTAATGATGTTTGTGACTCAGCTCCTAGACCGCTGGAACGAATTCGATAATTTTTGGTACATGACTGGACCATAGCCTATCTTGTGTTTTTATCATTTTACTTTGGTTAAAATGTGTATCTTAAGGCGAGAGCGAGTGGTTCAAAAATTATGTACAAAAAATTGAATTCAGTTGATTTTGAGTTTAACGTCCCTTTCAGCAGCGAGGCTATATGAGACGGAACGTACTGGTTAACGTGGAATCCAAACCAAGTGAGCTCCCGCGGGGAATCTAAGCCGGGTCTACCAGACCAAAGGCGCGTACGCTAATCGCTTAGCCACAAAGGAGCTCTCCGAAAAATTGAGTACCTTTCAATACTCTCAACTTAGAAAGATGAAACTTGGTACATAGAAGATATTTATGTATGAGTAGGGGGGATTAATGGGGATAGAAGATATTTCTTTTGTATGAATTAAAATAGAACAGCATGTGTCATTTTGTTGTCCGTATCTTCGGTAATATTTTAGTCGTTTTAATTTATTTTTCTTCTGCATGCCGTTCAGTGCCTGGCGCTAAAACAAAAAATTAAAATATAATTTAATACTTCGCATTAAACTGTGGCTGCATTAATATAAAATAACTTCTTCTATACTGAATAATAGTAATACCAACGTCAAATTATGAGTATAATATACTGTCAGGCGATTCAACGGTCGAGATTCGAGTGTGTCATGCGTTTTTCCTATAGGAATCGTTTATCTACTTTCGTTGCATTTATATTCGAATTTATTTCTTACATACAACGTCCTACGGTTGCTCGAGGAAACTAGAAAGAATTACTGTATTACTTGGTTGATTTAAAACTGTATGTTTATGTCTCATATAGCCTTGTTGCTGAAAAAGAGCGTTAAAACTTCAGGTAACCAACATTGGCACCGTAAGCCGGTCACCCATTTTCGAATCTCTGTTCAGTTGTATATTTTTTTTTTAATCTTTGTATGTCATCAGCAGTAAACGTAGTGTAGACGTCTATTCGTGCAGGCAAAACGGCAAATCTGAGGATGATATTGCGTTTCCTCTTCGCAGTCCTTTTGAAGTGAAACTTAAAACCTAACCTCACAATAAACTAAAGTGGAATCTATCACTAAAGGCTCCAATCAGCATTCTGAGCAGGCATATTTTCATGCTTTTATATTGATTTGGAATTCGTTCATTTTACAATTATTATACATTACTTCTTTTCAGGGTTCCCACATTCTGGAAAATCAGGAAATGTCAGGGAAATCACGCATTTTGCGTGAAAAATCGGGGAACGTAAATGTGCAAGTGTAACATTCTTCTTCTTTTTTTTTTTTTTTTTTTTTTTTTCAATCTAACATTGTCTCCTCTCTATCAGTACCCATGATGACAATGATACAGTGTTGCTATTTCGTGCCGTGGGAGGGAGGTACTGTCTGTGTGTGTGTAAATGAAATGAAATGAAATGTATTTGTGTGTGAGACAGGGGGGAGGAGGGATAATTGATCATGTAAAAGCAGAAATTGAAGTATGACTTGTCATCTTCGTGGACATAAGTTTTAAGACAGATAAAGGACTGAAAGCATCAGATTGCAGTCAAGAAGCAATTGCAGTCAAACAAGATAAACTAGCTTTCAGGTTTGACTGTCAAAACTTTTTGCTGGGTACAGTCAAGAAGATTGTGGAAAGAAGTCGTCTGAAGTACAAAGTAGTACGTACGTGCTCTGTCAGCCTTGGATCCCAGGCTACGAAAGAACAATCCAGAACTTGCACAGACTAGGATGAAACGCATCCTACAAATTCTGCATGAACATAAGAGAATATCTGATTCTGTAGCTGAGAAAGCAAAGTGTCAATTTATGTCTTCCTGTACTGAAATTCAGGGTTCTCATGACTTCAGAGAATACGAAGAGAGGATGGGCAGCATTAGGTTAGATCTTTTTTTTTTTTTCTTTCTTTCTTTCTTCAAAGGTATTGTCCAAGAAACAAGAATATTCTGATTTCTGGAATGTTGTTAAAATGTTTAATTTCATCCCACGGTAGTGTCTCAGTGCAGGGCGGGTTCTTAGTCAATAAGACACTTATTGTAGAAAACCAAATCGAAGATCTCTGGTAGCACAAAGGCGTGTGTATGATGCAATTATATACTACTAAGGTGTAGAATCTGTTCCTGTTAATCGAAGAATTCTTCTCCCAGTTCGTTCAGCTTCGAGACGCTATGATGAATACCTTAAACAGAAACGAATCAAGAGTGCGAGGGAAAGTAAAATCAAAAGTGAAAAAATAAAAGTAAGTGCAGTGGTGAAAAGGTGAAAAAATAAAAGTAAGTGTCTCAGAGTTAGCAGTATTAGGACAGATAGTGGGCCACGGTGACCCAGTGGTAGAGTGTAACCTGTGGTTCAGGAGTCCTTGTTCAATCTCAGCTCGCGCCAGGTGAACTTTGTGGCACCGTGTGCATGGGTTTCCTCGGGTTCTCCTATTTCTTCTCACTATTTTATTCATTTCTCATCACAGTCTCATTTAGCGTAGACGGCATAACCATGGAACGTAAAACTTAGATTTCGTTTAATTTCATTTTAGGACTGATAGTAATAGGTCTCAGGGAAAGTTGGCAATATATTCTTGGCTGCATGTTATTGCTTTATTGCTTTACAAGAAAGAAAAAAAAAAAAGTTAATTCGCAATGTCAAGGTATGTGGTAATACTTATATGATAAATTTTGGGTAACCCGGGTTCGATTCCCGGCGGGAGCTCATGTGGTTCGGATTCCACGTTAATCAGTAGGTCCACGTCTCATATAGCCTCGCTGCTGAAAGGGACGCTAAACTAAAATCAACAACAACAACAACAACAAATTTTGGGTAAATAACAATTACTCATATTGAACATAACGAATATGTAAATGGTAATTATAAAGGAGTGTGTTGGGCGGGTATGAGGATGGAGGAGGCCGTTAAAAAGGTATGATAAAATTTACTCCATATCTTCCCATTTATATTCGAGAATTTATGTCAGGGAAAACAAGAATTTGGGTCAGGAAAATCGATCTTCACTTTTTTGTGGGAACCCTGGTTTTGTTGTATTCTTTCCTTAGCCCTTTTAAAATCCTTGACTTGACATATGATTCATAGACACCTATTCACTTGTAATCATCCGTCTCTTTTAGCCTAAAGGGCTTAACCGTGGGACGTTAAACTGAAATTTTATTTTATTTATTTTATACATAACTTTACGAGCTAACATAGAAACATATCCTTCTCTCAAAAGTTTGCTCCTTGGTTTGCTTCATACTTACTAACCGTATGTCAGTGTACTTGGCAGATATATAGCCTAGAGGGCATACAGTTTCAGGAGAAAGTGGCTACTGTTACTTACATGAGCAATTGCAGTCAAACAAGAAAATAATTTTGAGAGTTTGTTTATAAAATTAAGTTTTGGAATATTCTGGCAACATAGTCTCTGAGTCATTTAAATGACTGGAAAGACAATAAAATAAGTTCAATTCGAACTCAAAATTGTGTGCTGTTTAAAACGTTTTTGAAATTTTATATATATATGGGTACGAAGTAATTAGTGGTGGCAGTCAGCCCTTTTTTTCCTTGTATACACCTATGACAGCGACCATCGAAGAGCAATCGTTCCACTGTCTTACATAAAACGTAACATGCAACTAATTTAGAGTTTATAAAATGTAATTTCTATTAACATTTGAGTAGAAACCGAGACTTTTAAGTCTGAGATTTGAAGGAAATCGTAGACTTCCTGGTGACTTCCCCTATTATCAGAGAGTGATGATTGATAAATCAGTGAAAAACTTATGGAACACAGATTCCAACGAGGTAACATTTGTGCAATTCCCATCCTATTCGAAGAAGAAAATGAAACAAAGATGCCCTTAAAATATGAAAAGAAATAATTGGGAGGCCCTGGGAACCTTGCAGTCACCCTACGCTGACAAAATGATGTATGTGTATGTGTAGGCAACATACTTGTGACAATAATATAAAAATGGTAGCCATTGCAGCAGTACAAAGCAAGATAAAATTTCAGAACGAAATTATTATAAAAACGCCATATATATATTTTCGAAGGCTGTTGTAGAACTTTACGGTGGCGACCCTGGTGAGCCCCCCTATTATCACAGCCATGATTGATACACCGTTAGGAACCTTATATGTAACACAGATTTCAACGAGGTAGCAACAAGAATTATGCTTCTAGACCAATTCAGTGAAGACATCTTGTCTTATATGTGTTTTAATAATACGGTAGTATAGATTTAGAGCTTTTTTTATTTTGTAGTTAATTACTTGTGCCTGTCAGTATGAAATTTCTTTAAGGATGAGATTATTTAATAGAGTGACGTTTTCCCCTTATATAAACAACAAGCAAGGCTTTATTTCTTATAATTACAAGATAAAAATACAAAGGAAATTTACTAGGGAGACCATGCGCTCAGCTTGGATCCTAAATGACAGCCTTTTACATACAAAAATGAAAAATACAATTTACAAAGTTATTGTTAAGTGTCCACCCATGTTGTTCAGCTCGACGTTGGATTCCGACCGTATTAGTTGATTTTTTTCTAACCTTTGGATTTCCTTTTGGATCTCTTTTACCTTTTTTATATGCAATAATTTTCTTTATTTAGACCCTGAGGTTATCCGTAACAGTTTTGTTTGCTCTCCTAATTACTTTTTATGCTACGTGACTGCCGGAGAACCTCATTAGTTCACGATAAGTGGAATCGGTTTTCCTAATTACTTATTTTTTTAAAAGGAACCTTTTTCATCTAATTAATACGCATATATTTTTTTTTACATACATAGTTGCTAGTTTTAAACAATATTGGTTATTTAAATATTTTTTTAAACTTAAGTCTTATAATTTCATTACATATGGAACCGTCCTGAAAATAAATGTAATTTACGTAAAGAAATGAGACTCAGAAAATTAGCCAACTTCCACCCCCCTGTTCCCCCATGTAAGCAAGTACACATACAGGGTATTACAATGTAGTGGACTACTTCATTGCTTCACATTGCAATTTTTATAAGTGTAGCCCTAAGAAGGGAATGGTCTCAGAACCTGATAGAAAAAAAAAAATACCCCTCTTCGCTGTGGTACCCTCTACATACATAAAATGCACATGGGCGGAAAGCGTCATCGTTCAAGAACACATTGATACCAAAATTATCTTCCTATCTTAATTAGGATCTGAGCTATTGTGGTTTAAAACCTTACCGCAGCAATTGCATCAATGAGCATTTAAAGATTCTTGTCTGTCTCGGTCTCGTCCTGGCAATATATCGAAAGTTTATCATTTTTCTCTTCTTTGGAACAGTTTGAGATGTTAAATTGCTATAAGCAGCATTACGTCTAGTGAGAAAACATCTACGTGATTGGACGTCTTTCATCTGTTAGTTTAAAAGTTACATGGTCCATCTGTATAGATAGATAAACAGGTAGAAATGTTGAGGATGTTATTGAATTGTATGTTTTAATTGCAGGTGAACGTCACTCTGAAGAAAGTTGGTTCGAAGCTGGAACACCAAGGAATTAAAATAGAGTTCGTGGGCCAAATCGAGTTGTATTATGATCGTGGAAATCATCACGAGTTTACGTCTCTAGTCAAAGAGCTGGCTCGGCCAGGAGAACTATGTCAGAACACCTCTTATAGCTTTGAATTTCTCAATGTTGAGAAACCTTTCGAATCATATACTGGGTCAAATGTTAGGTTACGGTAAGTATTGTGTTAAGAAAAGTAGGAATTAATATTTGCAGTGCTTCTTTATATATTTGAAACTTGGACCACGAATAAATTGGAAATGAAAGATACAATCGATACTCCGTTATTACGTATGTCAAGAGGCCGCAGTGGCTCAGTGGTAGGGCATTTACTTCTGGTGAATTGGGTTCTTGATTCGATCCCAGCTCGCGCCAAGTGAGCTTTGTGGTGGACAAACCCTGTGTGCGTGGGTTTTCTCGGGGTTCTCCCGTTTCCTTCCTCTTTCTTCCACAATTTCATTCGTTTCTCATCATCACCGTCTCCTTTAGCCCAGACGGCATAACTGTGGGAATTAAAACCTAAAGATTTCATTTTATTTATTTATTTTTTTTTTTTTTTACATATGTCAGATGTTTGGAAAAAAAAAATATAAAACGTGTATTTTCTTTCCAATGCATTAATGCCATGGCATGTCATGTAAAGGAAAGTACAAGTGGTGAGAATGTCTGGGTTTATTGTACTCGTCAAGAGAAACCAAGCAGAAGTGTTAATGCCTCATTCAACAGTGCGAGTATGAGACACGCACCGTGAGTTAAACGATGTTGTCCATGTTGGCGGCGTCCGTATCACTAGTTGTGAGAGTTCAACGAAGTAGAATGTGCTGCATTTGCGCATGAAAAGCCGACATGTAAGTATATGGCGAATGCTGTACACCGAGAGATTCTCCAACAGATGTCAACCAAACTGACAATTCGTGAACATCTTTAACGAAGTACGGGAAATTGAAAATGTAACACCCGTAGTCGTACGAGAAAGATACCAGTAACTGGCATGGCAGGGAGGTTAATGTCACAGTTGCTGTCATAGTAGATCCCTACGTTAGCGTGCTCTGGCATGAGTCAGGCAAATGTCGTTCATATTCTCTACATCATAAGTTCCACCCATACTCCAAGATCTATAGAAATGATTATCCTATTCGTCAATAATTTTCTGAATGGGTATTAGGCTACGATGCAGTTGACTTGTCTTGGATATTGTTTTCTAGCGAACAACATTTACTGATTATGAACAAGTGAACCTCCATAACGTGCAATAGTGGTCTGTCGGACCACATTTGAGGTAGGCTGAACTATACCGTGTGTGAAGTGTACATGTGGAATAGTGGGCCAACAGATCATTGGACATTTTTTATTTTAGGCGTACTAGATTTCGAAAGTATGTCAAAGTAGTAAGGAACTATCTTCCATTCATATTAGAAGACTTTCCACTGGAGAACAGAAGAAACATGTTCCAGGACGTTTCATCAGCCTACAGTGCACAACTCACCACGGTCTGTCTTAACGAAATGTTTCCTCATCGTTGGATTGGAAGAAAGAAACCTGCCAGTTGGCCCTTCAGATTTTTCTGGGGGGGAGGAGGGAGGAAGAGGGTGAGTATACCAAATACAAGGAAATTCCAACAAGTCCAAACGATATGAAACGCCGTATTATTACAGTCTGTTCTAACACTTCGACTGAAATGCTAGATCGGAGGCTTGACTTGTGAATGTGTTAGAACAAAGTGTTTGTCTCGTTCTAATGTAGAATGAGGCATTAGCATTCGTCGTTGGTTTGTTTCAACGGTATCTTTTTTATATATTTTAACCAAATGCGTAGTGTGAACACCATTAACATTCTCACTACTTGTATTTTCCTTTACATGACATTCCAAGCCATTTTAAGAAGTACTGTTTTAGAATTTCAAATCCCGTTCTACCATAGTTCTTTTGTTTGTTTCATAATGGGCTGTATAAGTATCAGCCCTACTATGACACTTGACACCCCTGATGTATAAGTATCAGCCCTACTATGTGAAAATGGTGCGTCGATTGTACCTTCCATTTACGAATCGTTTGCGGTGCAAGTTTTAAGTAAATCATCCTGTGCATATATGCAGGGGGTGGCAAAAAATATGGAAAATTTGCACATTACCTTTACTAATAGCGAGTAGAACCACCTTTGGCACGTAGAACGGCCTGCAGTCGACAGTGAATGGAGAAATACAGGTCACATATGGTTGTCAAATGCATGCTGTACTATTCTTCCGCCAAAGCAGCTGCAAGTTGTCGAGACGGGGGTGGGTAGCGGGCTCGCACCTTGGTCTCCAAAAAACAGACTACAAGAGCTCAAATGATATTGAGGTCTCGTGATTGTGGAGGCCGTGACAAATGTGACATTTCATCTTCGTGCTCATCAAACCAGTCCTGGACGATGCGAGCTGCATGAACAGAGGCTCTGTCATCTTGAAATACGGCATTACCATCTGGGAGCAAAGTTTGCACCATGGGATGCAGCTGGTCACTCAGAATGGGTACGTAGTTCCCTTGGCAGTAACATGTCCATGCAGGGCGATGATGAGTTCGGCAGAATACCAGAATATGGCTGCCCAAATCATCACCGAACCACCGCCATGCTTCACTCTTGCTAACAGACAGTCTGTATCGTACGCTTGTGCTGGCGTTCTTCACACGTAAACTCGGCCAGTAGTTAGGGCCGCGGTGGCTCAGTAGTACAGCGTTCACCTCTGGCGCATGGAGTCCCGGGTTCAAACTCTGCTCCCGCCAAGTGTACTTTGTGGTGGACAAATACCGTGTGCGTGGGTTTCCGCGGGGTTCTCCCGTTTCTTCCCACTTTCTTCATTCCACCATTTCATTTCTCATAATCACCGTCTCCTTTAGCCTAGCCGGCATAATCGTGGGACGTAAAACTCAAAGATTTCATTTCATTTTTCGGCCAGCAGTTGGAAATAATGTAAAGGAAGACTCATCCAACTAAATGACAGTCGTCCATTGCACCATCGTCTCCGTATAGCAGCATGGTCAACAGTCGTGAGTGGTTTGAGAATTAGAGATTGCCATAAATACCCTGCTTGTGGAGTCCCCTTCTGGCTGTTTTCACGCTAACAAGGTGTGTAGGCGCTATATTCATCTCAGCTATGACTTTTGGCGCCGTGATGATTTGCTTGGTCACAATCCTACCCAATGTACATCTGTCTGTCACGCAACACACACTTGAATCCACGCTGGAGCCTCGCTGATGCGGTTTTTCCTGAACACTCGTAGGCAGTCATGATCTTGGAGACTGAGCCTCTTGATACACCAAATATTTCCGCCACTTTCGTCACGGAAGCTCCTACTATACGCGCACCTACAATTTTCCCTCTTTGAAACTCTGTGAGTCAAGACATAACTCACGAACACTGGCACGGACCGGTCGCTGAACTGTAACTGGCCCATCTGTTAGATTAGCTAGCTGTATACCTCACAGGATGTGCTGTTGCCCACAGCGACACCTACCATTCAGACGAAAAAAAAAAAATGTTGGTTTATTATGAAATTGCTATATGATCGGCTACAGTTTTCCGAACCTTTCAGCCAGGAATTGAGTTAACCGATTGGTAAGTCTTAAGCAAGTAATCAGAAGGACAAAGTCTGAATCTTTCAATACCTTAAATAACTAATTTATAATTAATAGATTTCTTCACAACCTTCCGTTCCTTTCTATTCCTCTTTTTAGTTGAGATCACAACTATTGTTACTAGGTCTTACTAGTTTCGATGAGCACAGACAATTGGACCTTGTAAATGGTTTTTCTAATTTGCGTATTGTCATTTTATGTATTTATGTATTGTCATTATTTTATTTGTCTTATTAGATAGTTTCAAGTCTTAATTGACGATAGCTGCTTGACATTTGTTACAGCCTTCCCATGTTTCGGTCCATGTGATCGTCAAATTTATTACTTCCATATTAACGAAAGCAATCGTTTGTTACTGATACCTGTAGTTGTGTAGAATTGAGTATCAGTTTTTCAAAAACTAGTTAAGTATACTAGAATATGGCTAATGCAATGTACCATCAATACTAGCCATCCAAACATGCAAAACCCAACTGCTAGCAATCGGCAATCCTTCCCGACACGTTTACGAAGACTTATTACATTGTTGTATGTCTTAACAATAGTGGACAGGAACTGTATCATGAGGGACGTTCTAGAGGGTATGGTGGCAGGAAAGAGAGGAAGGGAGCGAAGGAGACTACAATTAATGGACGATATCAAAACAGAAACATCATACGCGAAAACAAACAGGTTGGCGGAAGACCGTAGAGCATGGAATCTTCTTAGTTTCGGCAAGTGACCTGCCAGTAGTGGCAGAATACCTATGGTGAAGAATGTAGTACAGTTATTTAAGTGCATCTTATAGGTTTTACCACTGATTTCTTAATCCTAATAATATGGCATGGAGAATAACTGACGAAATATGGTACTCAGCGACTTGAAGTCTTATATTGGAATACGGAATAGTAATAGAAACGGCTTGGTTGTTTCAATGTTGCAGTTAATGAAGTGAATTAATTAAAGTAAATATTTCCTGTAAATTTGTCAGCTAGAAATAGAATATATATTACATGAGGGGACAGTGGCCGTTGAAGAGTTGCCAGCTCTTAGGCGGCCCTTGCCAGTTGTTGTTCTGGAAAAAGCCCGAGGTTTTCTGCTCAAATATTTTGTCAGTACATTGAAAGCTACGGGGGATCATCCCCAACTCCTTCCTCTGTCATTTTCTCAGAAGGAAAAGAAAACAGGTATCGATCCTTCCATTTTGAACTATTTGTCACATTATAACACGAATTCAGCTTCGTTCAGCGTTACCATAAATGATTTATCGTGTTACACAACACAGTGTATTTAATAGTATAAGACCTACGAAGATGTGTGAGACATGAAAAGATACGCAGCAAGTTTGAAGTACGTTGATCACACGTCCAAACGGTAATCCAGCTCGTTTCGTACGTTCAATATCATGTTTCCATCAATGTTCGTCACAGGAACAGTGATACATTCCTTCAGTTGCAGTGTTGTTGACATTTAAGATAGATAAACTGTATCTTTCCCATTCCCATTATCTTCCCATATGAAGAAAAATCACCACGATCTGGAGACTTAGGGGGCTATGCCAACAAAGGAACATAATCACAAACTTTACTTCCGCACTGCCACCATCTAAACTTGGTGACTGCATGTATTACCCATATTTGTAGGTCATTTACTTCTAAAAACATAGTATTTTGTAACCAGACAAATCATTTATGCTAACCCTGTATATAACGTAAAACCAAGGATCAAGTATACTGTGTTGATCTTCGGCAATTATGTATAGCAGGCAAATGCGATAGTTGTGAGTTAGAAATCTTTGAAGATTTAGCGGTAGAAATCGTACTTTGGAACACAGTATCTCTTAATTGATTCCCATTGTCAAGTGTAAATGAGATTTGGAAGATTTCTGAACGGCTGGAAAATTTTTCAGTTGGGAAGACACAAAAGAATAAGCGAAATGAACTGGAAGTATCAGCAAATGTTAGTACATTGTGCTTCAAAACTGCTGTGTATTGTGGTTTAGTATTATAAACTTTTACATATATAAGAAATTTTATGCCAATTGTATTAGTTTACTCATGTAATTCTAATGAAGAATACTAATTAATATGAAAAATTAGAACGTTAATATTGAGTTAATCTAACGCTTCGCAGGTATGATGCCTTACGATTAGCATTTCATATATGTTGTCGAATTACTTATCTCTAGAGTAACGTAATAGATTTTGAATTCAGCTGAAGTCTTTTTAAGTATCTGAGTAAGCAAAATTACACAGCCGCACACAGAAAATAAAAGTTCTGTGCACGAACCCCGAAGTATGGATTCGATGCATTTTGTTACACAGAACCCAAATTTCGAAACCTCAGGACGATCGATCGTATCAGTTTTGTTTTATGGCCAAAAAACGTGTGTTCTCCCTATCCAAAATCGCTGAAGTTTTTCGCCCATAAAATAAAATTGACACAGTCAATCGTCCTGGGTTTCAAAATTTGGATTCGACTTAACAAAATACATCAAATCGGGTCCGCTACTTTTTTTTTTTAATTTATTTATTTATTTTTTATTATGGCTGTCGTACGTATATCCACTTACTATTTTTATTTTTATTTATTTATTTATTTTTTTGTCGCTGTAATTATTGTAATGTTAACTTCAGGCTTATTGAAAATTCCTATTGGCATTTACTGAAGTTTGAAAATACAGCATCTTTATTTGATAAAGGAATTACCAAGCTGATAGTGTACGATGGCTGGTAAATTAGTAAGTTTTCTGTTGTACGGAGATTAATTGTTCCACTCTTTTCAGATATTTTTTACGGGTGACCATAGTTCGCAGGATATCAGATATAGTGAAGGAAATGGATATTATAGTTCATACGCTGTCCTCGTATCCTGACATGAACAACAGCATCAAAATGGAAGTAGGAATCGAGGACTGTTTGCATATAGAATTTGAATACAATAAATCTAAGTAAGTGCTTTCTCTTCATAATTTTGTTTTCTGTCTGTTATAATTGTAAAGCATGCATTAATCTGTTGATTTAAGTGGAACACATTTACTTGAGAAAATTCGTTTCTTTATGTTTAATAACTGAATTGTAGTTTATTCCAAACAGAACTTGAGTGAAGCTACAGTATAAAAATTAATTTGTAATACATTGAAATGTATGCTGAACAGAATTGCCTATATCGTGTTTTGTTTCTGTTCAAAAATCGTGTGTGTAACGCATGTTATATTAAAACTACATGAATTAATAACTTTGTTGGGGACGTAGTAGTTCAGTGATAGTAATATTTTATGGTCTTCATATTCAGTATTTTATAAGAGCGTATGAGTAACCAATGATGATCATATCCTTGCTCACTTATTCTGCTCCTCCAGAGCAGGTGACGAGAACTTTGGCCACCCCTGTAATAGCTCGAGGCATTACGGGGGTCTGAGGTTGCTCATACACTTGAAACTAATGGTGTAAAAACAAGTTCACTGTGAGATTGTTGTGAGAAGAGATTTTTTGTTCTTAATAACGTCTACTGTATTATGAAATTTTCGTTCGATAGATAGTGACCCTAAATTTCCGGTTATAGTAAGGGGTTGTTGGTGTTGGAGTTGCTATAGAATGAGATGTAGAAGTAAAAATGTGTATATATATAAGAGGTAACTTAAATAATGAAGCGAACCTTCGTTTAAGGTTACAGGTTCAAACCATCCTAGGGATATGACAAAAAATAATACCGTACAATCTGATTCCAGTAGCAGACCCCATCTTTGTAATCCTGCATTTACGAGGTCGAAAGCAAAAATTTTAATCTCGATAAATGTATGTAAAAAAAGTGATAAGAATCACAATGGTGAAGTATAAATCTACGTGGAAGATACAATTTTATCTTTTATTTAATAGTAATTCATCGATTTTAGATTTTCCTTTTCCATATTTCTAGAGTACTTGCATAACTCTTGGATTTTTCTTTCCAAATTGGTGCGTGAATACAATTTTAAAAAATCACGAGGAAGAATAAACATAATATTTAATTTTAACTACATTTCATGATATTTCTTTTAACTACTTGTATTTTAAGCTATGAAGAACAGGACGCCAGTGTATAAACATTTCTACAAGCCTTTTCATTTCAAGAAACTTACACAGTATGACAGAGAGAGAGAGAGAGAGAGAGAGAGAGAGAAATAAGTCTCGAAAGAAAAGAAAAAAAAATTAAGCGTTTCAGTTTGGCAAAAAATTTACATAAATTGAAGACTTATTGTGTGATGTTGGATAATCGATCTGTCACTCTTCTATAGCATCATGAAGTAAACCATTCTCTTTAACAGTCATTGTGTGTAATCTAGCTGCAAAAGACATGTGAAAACCAAATAGTTAGACCAGTTCCTTTCTACATCGTATGAGCTGTGGTATTCTAGAAATGTTAAGTAGGATATTGATGGAGGTTGAGATTTCTTGGTAGTCAAGATCTTCCTTGTTAAAGTCCCTCTGAAACCATTGCAGGTTTGTTGCATTTGGTGGTAGATCAAGTTTTTAAGGGGGCAGTTGAGTGGTGAAATCATTTTCGCTTCTTCAGTGCCGTTAAATGACTTCAGGAGTAACTTCTTCTTTCTTTCAGTATCCTTTCTCTATCAGAATATTCACATTTACCTTTTTTCCGAAATAGTTCCCATATAGTTTTCTAGTCAGTGTTTTCTCGTTAAAAAAATATATATATATATATATATTTCTCTTCAGGGAGTGTATTGAGAAAGGTTTATTCTGTGAAGGCCTATTCTACAAATTAAGAAAGAAAGCTTATCTACGATATTTCTTCACTATTATCTTTTAGTTCATCCATGTGAAGATCTGGTCAAACCACTGGAATGTTGACCCACTGAGCAAGAAAATTTTTGGAAATCAGTGCCGGAATTTCACTGCGAACCCTATTCTGATACATTTTTCACAGTTAGTATTTCTACCATAACGAGGTGTAATTGTTTTCTTGCAAAGTAGCACTTCACACCAATGGAAAATGGTTCATTCTTTACTATTGATCCAGTCTGTAAGCTGAAGGGGGAACTGTCACCTTTGGTATAAAGGGTCTCTGGTTGTATCTCAGTCATGAGAGTTTCTGGTGGACGACATTGTGTTTGTGGGTTTTCTCGGAATTCTCCTGTTTACCCTGAAATTCTCATTCCGCTCAATCTTTTATGATCACTCATTAATCGTATGTTCTTAAATTGAGTCATAAAAACAACCTGAAGATCGTGTTGTGAAAAAGACTTAAGGCATTGTTTCCTCTCGAGGATGAACACGCGAGTGTTACACTCGAAATATTGGAAGAAAAAAAAATGCACATTACTAGCTGTGTAGTGTGTGTATGTATGATTATGTTTTCACTATTTGCTGGTAGTTCATTAATTTTCTGTTACCGATTCGGAATTCTTTGTTGCATATTCAGTATTTGTATGTGAAATTTGGTTCAAATGAGTTACCTACCATCTGTTAATATATGTAGGTACTGGGTTTCGAAAAAGTGCAATATCAGACTTGGAATTATGTACTGTACCTCTGTAGATCTATTTAGCTGCTTCTTCTGATAATAAGGAGGTTCCTTTCAATATGTGATATTTTTCTCTCCTCTCAGTAGTTACTGTAGTTCGTTCTGTGAACGTAGTTTTACTACACATCCAATAATAGCATAATTGCATGTTCTTTTTAGATGTGGTTATAAAGCGGAAATTAACACTGTGTATATTAACAAACAGAATAAAGTGTGAACTTGTCCTTTTATCTCGTTTGAAAATATTTGCCAATATACTTAGGCATTCTGGTTCTTCTTCAGCGTTGTTGCTCATGTTCTTATATATATTGTGTAATTTATATTTGTTGTAAGTACTATTAAATTGTATGAATTGTTTCTTTGCAGATACCACTTAAAAGATGTAATAGTAGGTAAAATATATTTTTTGCTGGTCCGAATTAAAATCAAACACATGGAAATCGCTATAATTAAGAGAGAAACAACTGGGTCAGGTAAGTGACTTTTACATTGTTTCGTATATACTTACGTTGCCCTGGTTTGTAACGGTCTTAGGGAATGCATCGCTATTCTTACGCGTTAAAAATGCTTTAGAAAGATCACATGCAAAAACCTTTGAACAAGAGCCAATTCCTTTGTATCCTCTCCTGCTAGTCACGTAATACAATACTGCAGATATATCTCAGGTTATCAACTGGGCACAAAAACATGCACATGGTGTGATGATAGCCCCCATCGCTGGTCTAGTGGTCCAGAGTTCGATTCCCGGTGGGAGAGCACAAAAAATTTCAGTCATTAATCATCCGTCTCTTTTAGCCTAAAGAGCATTACAATGGAATGTTAAAATAGAAAATTTAATTCCAGTTTTTTTTTTTTTTTTTTTTTTTTTTTTTTTTTTTTTTTTTTTTTTTTTAAAGATCGGATGATGTCTCATTCATTATGGTACCCCGTAAGTACCATGCGCCAGGGAAGTCATAAAAAAAAAATCTGGTCAATAAACAAACTGATCTAAGTTAAATTTCGTTTTGGGAACTAATGAGTAAATGCCAGTAGAAAAAATCTCATTAACGCAATCTTTAGTTTCAACAGTTAATCAAACATATCTATATATATAAAAGAGAACGTACAAATCCTTTGTCCGCTCATCACGCTAATACGGCTGAACCAATTTCTTTTATTTTTGGGGGGTTATTAGGATTTGGACCCTAGATGGTTTTTATCATATCACTTTAATTTTCAATTACCATTGTCTTGAGATAATTGACCATTCAGGTGTCCATTACGTACAAATCCTTTGTTAGTTCATCATAGGTATAAAAATAAACGTATTTATATGCAACCCGCATGACCGTGTCACTCGGCGGGTTAACATAAATGACAGGCGTTATAATGGTTTTTATCATATCACTTGAAAGCGAAAAAGTAAAAATTATCTAAGTAACAAAGTTTATTGCGTTCGGGGGTGACCGCAGCGAAGCGGGGCGGGTTAACATAAATGACAGGCGATATAATGTTAACATTTACTGCAATCTTCTATGGTTTTTATCATATCACTTGAAAGCGAAAAAGTAAAAATTATCTAAGTAACAAAGTTTATTGCGTTCCGGGGTGACCGCAGCGAAGCGGGGTGAACGCTGCTAGTGGTTCATAGAAAAGAAGTAAACAATCACCAGCCATACAGCAATAGTTAAAATTATTATGAATTTTTCTTAAGGATTTAAGTCATCTCGAATACGAGGTTTTCTGTTTTGGACACTGAGGTCATGTTCGCAGATATCTCACATGAAAGCGAGAAACTCGGACGTACTTTCGGAAATAAGACATCCGAAGCGTGATTTCTCACTTACAATGCCAATGTAGTTCAGATATACGGAAGACTGATTTTACTTTGGAAAACGGGGGAGAGAGGGCTTAGTCAGGGTGTCTACTGATACTGGAAATACTTGAATTTAATTTTCATACTGGAAATATACTGGAATTTTGATCCACATACTGGAAAAATCATGAAACTGGTAATTTGTCGTACTTTTTTTTTTTTAATAGTCTTAGAAACAATTTTGTATCCATTGAGATTGTAAATTTTTCTAAAGCAAAAGTTGTATTAATTTTGTAATCAGACATTTAAAGCAATGGGTGGGTGGGGTGGAGGGCTGTGAGGGGAGTTGGGAAGCCCTTAAAAAAATGTTAAAAAATCATTTGTATTTTAAAAAATCAAGGGTAACTAAATTTATTAAAAATGAAATATTCTTTTGATGGTAAAACAATTACAAACCTGAAATCATCAGGAGTGTTATTATTCCTAAAGAACTTTAAAAATAATCATTGTAATAGGTATTTTTGGAATTTTGCTGATAGTTAAACTGAATATACTGGAAATATACTGGAATTTTGAAAATGAAACTTAGTAGACACCCTGTTAGAGGAAAGATCTCAGTGTGCAGTTGGAAGGCAGAGAATAAGAGTGAATTGACAGGTTTAGTTTGCTTTGTCTTTGTTCAAAAGTTAATTGTTTGGCAAGGTTGATATTAACACTTAATTTACCGACTATGTGCATGAGGTTGTAATTCATTGTATTGTTTGAAAGTGTTTACAAAGTATGAGTCTGGAGATTTTTCTTTCTTATTTTTACGAAAAAGATTTTTCTTTTGTTCTTTCTTTCCTATGCCCGTGACTTTGTCACTAGAAAACGTGCCTTTTTATTTGTTGAAAAAAGAATAGAATTAAATCTATACGAATCAATTTACGTACTCAGAAAATGCATTATTTTGTAAACTTCTGCTATCTCCTGGTGAGTGTGAACTCGATAAAAACGGAAAAAGTGAAGGTGAGTGGCTGAGCCGAGAATCGAGCCTGTATCTCTGATTTACCACACTGGTGCGCTATTATTACGCTACCGACGTTCCGTTCTCTGAGCAGCCAACAGCCATAACAAAACTTGTGGTACAGCTTATATGGTCTGGATATGCAACTGCTAAACTTAAGTGAGAAATGTGTGGGTGGCCATGGAAGGGATTGGATAGTGTGATGAGCCGATAATATAAGTCGGAGAACTACATACAATTTTCTGCTCAGTCAAACTTTTTCACTCTGAATTTTTATCATTTGGCAGTATTTCGTAAGGTAATATTGGCGCAGAAACAAAATCAAAATATCTTTCAAAAATGTACTTTTCAATGGTTAAATATACGAGGGTCAGTCAAAAAGTTGGTTCTGAAAATAAAACAGGATAGAAATTTTACAGTAACTATTTGTATTATAAAGTTCCATTCACAATCTAGTTTTCAACGTAATTACCTCCGTTATTTAAGCATTTGACGAGGCGTGGTACAAGTTTTTCTATGCCTTCTGCAAAGAAATGCCGTGCAATGCCCGATAATCATTCTTGGGCTGCAGCTTTCACCTCCTCATCCGAGTGGTATCGTCGCTTTGAAAGTTCGTCTCTCATGGGACCAAACACATGGAAGTCAGACGGTGAAAGGTCTGGGCTGTAAGAAGGCTGATCCCACACTTCCCATCTAAACTTTCTCAGAAGTTCGCACGTTTGTTGTGCTGCGTGAGTCTTGCTTACCGTGACAGTGCATTTTCATCATACACTTCATGCAACTGCTGATAAATTTCAGTGCAGTTACACAGTTTCGCTCACAAAAAAACGAATCACTGCACGCATTTCCAATTTGGACGCCAGTTGCAGCTGTCGAGACATGTTTACGACTGATTACCAGAACACGTCCACTTGCCTCGTGAAAACCGCTACGTCACACGATACAGCTACATGTCTGCAGTGTTGCTACACAGTTTCATCAAAATAACTTTTGACCGAAAATATTTATGGAGTGCAACTAACTTTCCGACTGACCCACGTATAACTGCTGAAACCGTCGTTAACATTATTTAAATAGAACAATGGTTTTGAAACTGAGAATATAGCCTAGTGAAAATCGTACCTTCTAGGCTATAAATGGTGAAATGCAATTCTTGAGGGTATCCTTATTTGAAATCAAACCTAGTATAATATATACGAATGACAAGTATAATGGTAGGTCAACAACGGGAAAGGAAATTTTCCATGGACGGTTAGATCAATGATGGGAGAGAAGAGTTTAGAAAGGAGGGCACTAGATAAAAAAAATTTAGAACCATTGATTAGAGGAACTGGATTCTCGAAGTAGTAGCTAAAGATGCTGCAAGACTTGAACATTAAACTTAATCCAACTTATACTTGCTTACATTTTCGATTTTTTTTCTTAATCGCAAAAGGTCGGTGTTATGAGGGGAAAATCAAAAAGTCTTCACGCCTATTTTTTCTTTCGAGTATGTAATACATTTTAATGTAAAATCGATATATATTTATATGTAATACGAACGATGCAGGAAGCGTTTCTTGGAACGGTCACATTGTAACTTCCGTTTTTTTCCACCGTACGAGGCTGTTATCAGTTGCCAAAGATGGCCGGAATGCTCAGGCATATGAGTGGCGAAATGCTACAGTATTTGTTTTCGATAGTACAAGAGAGAGACAGCAATTGATATCCACAGGGAAATGGAGTCCATGCATGAGCAGAAGTGTTTAGCAGTTGGAATTGTGCAGTGGTGGAACAGGGAGTTTGAAAATGACGAGAAAATGTCCAGGACAGTGAGCGTTCGGGCTGACACTGGATAATATTACGCATGTTGACGAAATGGTGAAAGCGGATCGACCAGTTCATCTAAAGGACATTTCCTATGATAATGTTCATAACATTGTCTCGATTTGTTGGAATACCGCAGGATGTCATGTCGGTGAGTTCCTAATTTTAATGATATCAACAAGAGCAAGCTAATAGTCATGTCACTGAAGCGTTTACAGCGTTACGTTGAGGAGGGCGAGTTTCCTAGACCTTACTGTCATTGGAAACAAAACGTGGATATTCCATCATAGTCTCTAGTCAAAAAAGCAGCATGGTGTGGAATATCTGGGGACGGCAGTAGCGAAGAAATTCCGAATAACACCATCTATCGATAAACTGATGTTCACTGTATTTTGGGATAGTCGGGCACCATTCTTCTGGATTTCTTGTCAAGAGGGAAACCATCAGGGCAGAGCGCCACTGTTGCAGCACACTCCCCATCTGTGAACAGCCATTAGGAAAAACGTCAGGATATTCGCGATACCGACGATGTGGTCTTCCGCCAATGCAATACTAAACCGCCGAACTTTACTCGTGGGACTGGAAGATTACGGAGAATCTCCCTTATAGTCCAGACTTTGCTCCCCCCCCCCCTTTCCCCAGTGATTACAATCTTTTTGGTCCGTTGAAGAAGTTCGTGACAGGACAGAGGTTCACCGAAATGCAGAACGTTATTATTCATCGTTGGTTTCGTGATCATCCGTCCGTTTTCTACGCAGCAAGACGAGAAACTTGTGGTACGGTGGGACAAGTGCCTCAGCAGATGTGATTATGTGGAAAAATAAATAGAGGTGCTGAGAATATTGTGTATATATTTTATTTTCGTCGTTTATGGCTTGTAATCTGGCAATAAATCAATAGGCACAAAAACTCTTTGATTTTTCCTCGTATAGGATATAGTGATTTGTCCTTTTAATATTGAGTTGTTATTATAGAAGGAAAAGTTTTAAATTTGTTTCTGAGCATAGAGTTGAGCTCTACGCTCATTAGAATTGAGCGTAAAGTTAAAATGGAAGTAACCGATGATGATCCTATCCTTGCTCACTTATTCTGCTCCTCCAGAGCAGGTGACGAGAACTTCGGCTGCCCCTGTAAGGGCCCGAGGCATTGCAGGGGTCTGAGGTTACTCATACACTTCAAACAAGTTATTTTTTGTGTAGACATATATATATAGCAAGTGAATCGGAAGTGGAAGTACACTTCATGTCTTTTTTTGTAAAGATTCGTAAACCGGAGGACTTGAGGACTGTAGTTGTAAGAAACTGATCCACCCACCATTGCCAGTTGAGTACTATCTGAATCAAACGTTTCTGCTAGAAAAAGGACACAAGGTACTATTGTTAATATATTCATATTTACTCGGAAACAATTCAGTCATTCAAAAAAATATCCCAATAAAGGAAAGTCGAGTTGATTTTGAGTTTAACGTCCCTTTCCGCAGCGAGGCTGTATGAGGCGTGGACCTACAGATTAACGTGGAATCCGAAGCACATGAGCTCCCGCCAGGAATGGAACCCGGGTCTCCCACGCCCAAGGCGCGTACGCTAACCGCTTAGCGATGAAGCTCACCAACGAAGGAAATAAACCAACTACCATACAACTCCATATTGCGAATTTCCTCATTCAACACCATTCCAGCCTGTTTTCTAGAAAATGTCATGAATCTTGGTTTCCCATACTCACCAAATCAGCTTAAACCTAACGGTTTTCCTAACGGTAAAAATAATTAATCCGTTATTTTGCGTGGTTTTCGTTAAAATATGACAACACTTTTATTAAAATGCTGCAAGAATTTACTTTTAGGAAAACAATCAAATCTGAAGGAAGAAAGCAAGTGCATTCTATATTATGTCTTCATTTGTTAGAAAAGTTGAATTTCTGTTTATCGGAACAAAGTAAAATATACTTTGGTTTCTTGTTAATAATAATAATAATAATAATCAATGACCCTTCTCTCCTGTAGTTTTCTCAGGAAGTGTTGGTGCGTCTTATGGAAGGATTCTTTCTAATCAAATATCGTGATACATTTGCAGTAACATGTTTTGTATTGATAACATGTTCGGATGCAATGATTTATCCAACAATTTGTCTTTATTTTAAGGTCCGAACACTTTCACGGAGAACGAGACAATTGCGAAGTACGAGATAATGGACGGAGCTCCTGTGCGAGGGGAGAGCATTCCCATCCGAGTGTTTTTGGCTGGCTACGACCTCACCCCAACCATGCGAGATATCAACAAGAAGTTCTCCGTTCGATATTATCTGAACCTCGTGCTCATGGATGAGGAGGACAGGAGATACTTCAAACAACAGGTAAGGGTGGCACTGTTCGGAGAAATTAAACAACATTACTTAAATGTACTACTTAATAGCACAGACTAGAATATACAGACCGCAAACTCAGCGAAAAACTGGAATCTGCGACAGTAGCGCCTCTACCACACAATGACAGAACTAACCAGTCGATCTGACGTCACCTACGTGGAAATTTCGAAAGTAACCACAGACCAGATTATTTTTCTTCTTATTTTTCTTCCATTCTGTTACACAATCGTAATATTGAATAGTAGTATTTAGATATTTTAAGGATAAACGGTTTAATTTTACTACTATATCTGATAACTGGAGGAAATAACCGACTGCATGTGACATTAAATATACATGATATGTATATTAGTTATTTCAGTTATTTAAATTAGTTATTTCCTCCATTTAGCATGTAAATCTATCAGTGGTGGTCTGTAGTGTAAACACTGCTTTCAAAGTGAACTCTTTTAAAAAGAAAGATAATTCTATTAATATAAAAAAGCTGGAAGTCCAGAGACAGTACAAGAAAAAGTGAACATTAGCGTATCTGATCTTTCTGCACTACATCTAACACTGAAATGCGAAGCAGACGAAAACTATCCGCCGATTAATATGACAACCCATGACGTCACGTTCCAAGACCGATGACAGCGCCATCCACCGAGAGCGTTGATTGGTTCTTTCGCTGTGCAGGCTATCCAAACTGATTTCAATAGCGCATATAGGAAGTTGCTCGTCTATTTGTATTGTAGTCTGTGCTTAATAGTGTCTGTTTCTTATTCCAAAAGAATAAAAGCCAACAACAGACAGCACGTCATTTTGTTCAGCTAAATTTGATTTATCTGAATTACAGGTAGTGGATATTGAACCTGAAACACCTGAAAAAGAAAACAATAATTTGTATTTAATAAGGAGTTGGAACGGCATTTGACGGCCACTACAGCAACAACACAATTTAGAAAGGATTGATAGAAGTTCTGCACCGTTTGCAGAGGGATTTTCAGCCATTGCTCTTGAAGCGCAGTGACAAGTTCAACACGTGCATGTCGTGGAGGAAAACGTTTCCTCACTCGATCCTCTACAAACCCCATACATGCTCAATAATGTTGAGATCCGGCGATTGAGCGAGCCATGGCAGATGTTCAACCTCATCGTCATGCTCATCGAACCACTCTGTGCGACAAGTTTAGCAGTGTGAATAGGGCAGTTATTATCCTGGAACACTGCACTACCGTCCGGGAGGAGTATTCAAACCATAGGGTGTAATTAGTCCTATTGTTCCTGGCGGTAACACGACCTTCTAGAACAATTAGGTCGCCCAAAGTCTGCCGCGATTATTATACTCCAAATAATCACGGATCCGCCTCCGTTTTTGACTGTGGGTACTAAGCAGTCTAGATTGTATGCATCTGAGGGTCTTCTGCAAAATAAATACTCTCCTTATCGTTTGGAAAACAATGTACCTGGACTCGTCCGAGAATGTGACTCGTTTCGTAGGTCATCCAGCGTCCAGGTTTTATATGTTCTGGCACCACTGAAACTGCTTTGCGCCATTGTGCTACTGATAAAAGGCTTTAGTATTGCAAACCTGCCATGGATGCTGCCCTTAGGCAGGTATTGACGGGCTATTTTGGTGCACACAGGTTCTCTTAAGTGTGTATTTACTTCTGTGGTGATTGCTGATGCGGTGATTTTCCGTTTTTGTTCAACATTCGTAGTCAATGTCCTGATGTCCTTTCAGACAACTTCCGTGTCCCCCTGCAGTTGCTCCTTCTGGCTTTGTTTCGTCCTTCCTGTCCATATTTACGCATCACACTGGATACTATAGCTCGTAAGATTTCATGAAGTGTTGCAGTGTTGGACACAGATGCACCTGCTAGACGCGCCCTTACGATCTACCTCTTGAAGTTGGATATGTCCCCCATTTATACCGCTCTACACACACGATTTGACGTTCACTTATGAACCTTTTCTACTGCAGTGACTACAAACGACCACCACACGTGGCTCATTGCCCAAAATTAGGATATGAACCACCTGATGGCTCTGGTGAGGTTCCGCGAACATCCTATGCTGTTTGCGCAGGTGTTTCAGTTTCAGTGTCCGCTACCTGTATTTCGTATCTTTGGAAAATTGTATAATGACAGTGAAATTAAAGGTTAGCAGTTAATGATAAATTTGGTCTATATCTTCTTAACCGTACTGTGTCCGTCCGTGTCATAATGAAAACCTTAATAAGTGTAAGTTTCATCATAAAAGGTGGTGTGGCTATCATAAAGCATCAGTTATTAGGTTTACAAAAAAAAATTAGTTTTCTTCGAAAACTGTACATGAGGATTTATTCACTCATGTCATTTGTTCAGCTGAACCAGATTTATCAAGAGGAGAAATTGCCACAATGAAGGATAGAGTAAGAAGAAGCGTAGCAAGAAAGAGGAAGAAGACAAGAAGAGAGCCTAGGCAAAGGAACGGAGAAGATAAGAGGATACTTCGGAAAGCAGGAATTAGGACGTACAGAAAAGGAGGAAGCAGAATAATTGAAGTGGTCAGAAAAACTAAGAGAAAATCAATAGTGGAAAAAGGTCAAAGGGGGTAGGGTATATATAGAGTGGGATGCGCAGAGTGTAGCAAAATTTACATTGGCGAAACAAAAAAGATGGAAGAAAGGATAAAACAGCACAAAGATGACATAAGATTGAAGAGATAACAACATAATATGTAAGCATTACAATGAGACAAAGGAGAAGAAGTCATAGAAGCAGAGAACAGGACATTGGTGAGAAAATGGAAAGAAGCCAGGGAGATTATGAAGGCGGGAAACAGTGATGAATTGAAATGCAGGATTCGCGATAAATAAAGAATAGAAGATTCTACTTAAAGAAAAAGAAACTAAATGGGAGAAGAAAGAGAGCAAATTAATAAAGGAACATAAGGATAATTAGAGAGCAAAAATATATCCAGCAAATATGTATATTTTTAATTGGACAGGTGCGCAGCTGCACAAGTGAAAGTGAATAACACAAGTGTTACTTTTTAACGAAGGGAGCGGAGCCTATTTGAAAGTTATTCTCCGGAAAGTAAATAAGAGTTGACCAACCCCCAAGTAGCCAGAAAGAGTGGAAGTCTGATGAAGACACAGTTATTGTGTTGAAACTGTTACGTGATTGTGTTTTATATATAAATTATCACATAGCCAAAACATTTTCTGTTAAATGCTAATAATGTGGAATTAATAAAAGGTTGGCCCCATCTGCGATCAGAAATTATATTTGTGAGGTTTCATTTGAGCTGGAGCATTTACCATGAATGTATTGGAAGTGCGAATACTTTAACTAGAATATCGTCTACGGAGGCGAAGTATAGGCTTTCATTTTTGTTTACATAAAAGTAAAGGTTGGGGGTTATAAACGTGGGACTTAATTTTTCCCTTAATTTCTGTGAGATTCCATATTAGCTTCGAGTCTAACAAAGTTCACAAGAAACACAAATGAATCATTCGCTTCCAGGAGTACGAGCATAAAACGTTTATATTTTAACGATTGCATTCTTTCGTTTGTCCATAACTTCTAAAGAAGTCACAAATTTATTTTTGTCATTGAAAGTACATGTGTGCGAAAGAATTGAATGAAAGCAGTTAGAAAGGTGTAATAAAAGGGATACTGTAGTTTTTTTTCTTACCTTTTCAAAGTGCCTCCAAAGAAATGCTGATGAAGAAACAGAATGAACATTGGCATGATTCAACCGTCCATATGTATAGAGGACTATAATTACATTATTTCTCACAGAAATCTTTACTTCAGAAATAAACTGCTCTTGAAATTTGCACAATTTTCTTTCGTTAGCTCGCGAAAAGTCGATGTAAGCAAGCACTCCATGTGCATTGAATACCACGGCAACACATCTGTAGATATTATTTATACAATGTAGTATTTTACCCCCTAAATACGTGACGAAAATAATCGGGGAAACATTATTAAATTCTTAAGTTTAGGGAAAGTGTATGTAAGGTATTTTTTGGCACAAATTTAAAATGAAATTGAAAACAACAACAACAAAAATATAAAAATGAATACACGAAGATACGGAAACTGAAAGGACAATGCAAAAATTATAGAATAGAACAACTTATCAGTAGTGTACCTATTATCTTCTGTTATTAGCTACATGCTTCTATATTTTTTTCTTTTTTCTGTTTGTATCAGTGATATTACTTTAAACCAATAAGATAAGAATTTGTTTTGTGATCTGCCTTATGCAGGTGAAACATTTACCATCACCTTGTTGTAAAGAGGTTCTTATTCAAAGCTTACATTAATCTCTGAGAGGCAGCAAACATCAATGTAAAATAAAAATTAAAAATAAGGGAAGTGATCGTGTTCGTATTTTCAGGAACGTCGGAATATCGCACTTTTACCACAGGCAATACACGGTGGCCACAAAGTCCCGTTATCCCTGAAAATAAGTAACGTAAACCACTAAACGTATGTAAATAACTACACGGAAAAAATTGAATGACATGAACAACAATGCTTTTTAGAAGTTTTATTGAGATAGCAAACATTAAGTGTTCAAAGGATCAATCTGTCTACTGTCATTCTCATGACAAAGGATAACACGACGCCAGCTCCTGTGCGACATTTTGCGGAGTATTGCAGGTGTAACTTGAGTGAAAGCTTGTTTCACAGCTTCTGTCTGTTCGACAGTGGTTTCATGTGCATGTGCGTAGTCGACTGGGATATACCCCGTTCTACAGATCGCTTACACGTCGACTTCTGCGGCGAATAGTTTGTTCCCATCGTAAAAGTGTTTGTTTCGGAGGAGGGTCTCCTTGAAACCTTGTCAGAAAGTTTGCACGCACTTCTGCCAGTGTTTCACCTGTGTGGTTTCTCTCATGCACCCAACATCTTGCAATAACACATTCTTCAGTACTGTAACTGGAAGTATCAACCATCGTTCACACAATCTGAAACAATGGGAAAAACTTACATTAGCGTTAATAAAGGGGTAACACGAAACCTTACATCAGCATTTATCAAGGGGTAGTGGGACTTGTTGGCCACTCTGTAGAATTAGAGTATTCCTTTTAAAAATTTACCTTCAAATAATGCTCTACACACTAATTTTACGGTTAGAGAATGATACAATATGATACAATTTATTTTCCTTAAATTACAAAGTAATAACAATGTTAGCCAGGTGTCCGGATACTTTTGATCACATAGTATATATATATATAATGTGCTGACAATGACTTACAAGTTCGTGGCGCCCTCTATCGGTACTGCTGGAATTCAATATGGTGTTGGCCCACCCTTAGCTTGATGACAGCTTCCACTCTCGCAGGCATACTTTCAATCAGGTGCTGGAAGGTTTCTTGGGGAATGGCAGCCCATTCTTCACAGAGTACTGAACTGAAGAGAGGTATCGATGTAGGTCGGTGAGGCCTGGCACGAAGTCGGCGTTCCAAAACATCCCAAAGGTGTTCTATAGGATTCAAGTCAGGACTCTGTGCAGGCCAGTTCATTGCAGGAATGTTATGATCGCGTAACCACTCCGCCACAGACCGTGCAGTATGAACAGGTGCTCGATCGTGTTGACAGATGCAATCGCCATCTCCGAATTGCTCTTCAACAGTCGGAAGCAAGAAGGTGCTTAAAACATCAATGTCGGAGTGTTACGCAAAAGAACAACTGGTGCAAGCCCCCTCCAAGAAAAACACCACCACCTCCGAATTTTACTGTTGGCACTACACATGCTGACAGATGATGTTCACCGGGCATTCGCCATACCCACACCCTGCCATCGGATTGTCACATTGTGTACCGTGATTCGTCACTCCACACAACGTTTTTCCACTGTTCAATCGTCCAATGTTTACGCTCCTTACACCAAGCGAGGCATTTACCTGCGTGATGTGTGGCTTATGAGCAGCCACTCGACCATGAAATTCAAGTTTTCTCACCTCATGCCTAACTGTCATAGTACTGGGGGTGGATCCTGATTCAGTTTGGAATTCCTATGTGATGGTCTGGATAGATGTCTGCCTATTACACTTTACGACCCTCTTCAACTGTCGGCGGTCTCTGTCAGTCAACAGACGAGGTCGGCCTATATGCTTTTGTGCTGTACATGTCCCTTCACGTTTCCACTTCACTATCACAACAGACACAGTGGACCCTAGGGATGTTTAGGAGTGTGGAAATCTCGCGTACAGACTTCTGACACAGTGAGTTCCGCGGAGCGCCCCATTCTGCTTTCTCAGGACGTCTAATGACTACTGAGGTCGCTGATAGTGAGTACCTGGTAGTAGGTGGCAGCACAATGTATCGTGTGTTTTGGGGGGTGTCCGGATACTTTTGATCACATAGTATATATATATATATATATATATATATATATATATAATATATAATTATTTCCTTTCAGCGACCCAAAGTTCAGACAAACTTATGCTTATGCCATAATTTCTCGTTCACAATTTTTATGATGACTAGAATGATCCAATGCGCCCATATTGTGACAACTTATTACTTTAAGCTAACGAAGTAAGAAAATAGAAAAACAAAAAATAGTATTAATATTTCGAATTTTTTTGATTTACAAATTCAGTTCTTTCTGGAAGTTTATGTGTGTTAATTTATGTTTAAGAGTAGCTCGCCTAATTGATAGATAGCAACATATATCTGTTAATTGTCGTGGTTCAAGTGATACAATATGTTTTAGAAAATGTCAAATTTTGACAAATATTTCGAGAAGAAAATTGATATATTTTTGTAGGAATTTTGCATCGGTATTGAGCTGCCATTGTAGGTTAAGAACTGTCGGGTCCAAATCCACTTGCCTCCTTTTCATTTTTGGGTCTGGAAAATCAAAGAATCTGTTCCTTAAAATAATAAATATCTTTGTCTGATCTTAAACGTTATGTCTCTATATAAAAGAAGTAGCGTAAAAATGCGTTGCATTGTGTCTAAGGATTTAGAGTATGGTTACAGATCACATAGTAATTATTATCATCATCATTATTCCTGTTTGCAGGAGATCACGCTATGGCGAAAGGGTGAGAAGACCCGTAAGTCGATCCAGCAGACGCTTCAACAGCAGCAACAACAGGAACCCCAGCAGCCGTCGTCGTCTCCGCCCTTGGAAGAAAACCCCGAACAAGAGAACAACCTGGAACCAGATGCCACCACCACGCCACACAGCCCCAATGACAAATAACAGTTAGTGTTGACGGCAGACATTTAGCCAGTGGTTCACCAAACAGGACACGCTATGCAGCGCGTTTCCAAATCGCTATCACAAACTAAATACTCTCTATACCTGATCTAACAAAAGCCTCAGCAGTCAACTGAGAGGTTCAAATACGACTTCATATAAAACTTTGGGAGGTGTTTATTCATAACAGATAGAGTACAAAAGCTATAATAAACATCGGTGAAAAATTTTTCATTTAGGAGGGAAAAACGTGGGGTTGTTCTGTCCATAATAGTATCAGGAAACTCCGGAACAAATGGTGACTAAGTGTCGAAGAAAATCAAATCCATAGATTCAGCTGGTGGCAAAAATTACGGAGGAAGGAGTTATACCTTCTGTGCTGATAGGGCATCAAATTGTTGAATACTTTGGCGTAAATTGATTTTCATAAATGCGACTTCTTTGTCATTAAAACATATATTTGTTTTAAAGACATCCCTTAAAAAGTTTCCTCCGACTGGAATTCTTAAGCGAGACGTTTTCCTATTGTTTGTATCTATGTATTTATATTAATTTTCACTGTCGTTAAGAATGACTCCTAGTAACACGACCGTGCACGAGATTATAGATTTTTTACACCGTTAATGCAAATTAGATTGTGTGAGGAATTGCCGAATGAGTGTTAATGGAAATTGCGTCACGTGTGAGCTTGGGTGTGGTTACTGATTTATTTACTTTTTCTGTGTTTTAAGAATAATACAGCGCCAAACTAGAACTTACCGTGTTATAAGATAAAATGTGTCTTCAGAGTAGAAAGGAACTGACTGAAGTTGTACCAGTATTAGTCAGTTGATGGAAGGCATTAAATCTTGTAATCTTTTAACTGCTAGCGATACGTTTTACGTTCTAATGCTTCAGTTACTGAGCATTTTGAAATAAATCTAGATGTGTGCTGCTTATGTTAATAATTAAGTACTTGTCTGCAGAATCACTCAAACGTGCGAAGAAGACTTTTATCTCGGAATTGCCATCTTCCTTCAAAGACGAGTTGAAACGTTCGTACTTACCATTTAGTTCAGGATACGTATATAGCCCAAACAAAAATATCATGCAGTTAAGTTTTCCAGAAGCGAACACATGCGCATGTTGCTTTGCGATTTTAAGTTACAGATTTCAATAATATCGTCAACGATTTTGATAAGTTCTAACTTAACATTAAGTTGCTGTTTTAATATGTATACGATAATGTCACATGTGCTGCCATTACTTGTGACGATATACAGGGTGTTACAAAACAACGACTACGATTGGAATGTGATTCGTGACACCAAGATAAGACAAAAAGTATAGACCAACCTGGGTGCAGAAATCCGTCATTTCGGAGTTATAGGTTGCTGAAAACATGAAAAACTAAACTTTAAAGGTCTATAGCTCCAAAACTATGGGACCTACCGTAGTCGGATCAAGATTTCACTTAAGGACTGATATGAGCGCTATCCAAAAATCCATGTTTCAGAATCCTAAAGTACTCACGGAACAGTTTTTATGGGAAAAGGGAGGGGAGTTTGGCTACTGGTATATAATCTGAAGTACTTAGCAACTCCCTCTATAAAAATTGTTGTGAAAATACTGCAGAATTCTGAAACATGGATATTTGGATAGGGCACATATTAGTTCCTACATGAAGTCTTGACCCGAGTACGGTAGGTCCCATAATTTTGAATCTATGGACCTCTAAAGTTTAGTTTTTCATGTTTTCGGCAACCTATAACTCCGAAACGACGGATTTCTGCACCAAGGTTGGTCTATACTTTTTGTCTTATCTTGGTGTCAGGAATCACCTCCCAAACGTTGTCGTTGTTGTTTTGAAACACCCTGTATTTATATTTGATCTGTGTTATGAAAAGGGGCGCTGTCAAGAGTTGTTGAACAGGCAACGGAGGATAGGCTTTCAGTGTAGTTGACGGGAATGCTATTATTGTGAATAGGGGAGGTTTACACCCAGTGACCGTTAGCTCAAAACAAGTACCAGAAAATGGAGAAAGTACTTTCTAATTGGTTTACGTGTTTTAACTATTGTTACTCAATTGTATTATAAACCAATTGTTTTCTTCTGTCGTATGAAGCATTGAGGCATGTAATTGGAACTGAAATGTCAGTGATAGCTGTTAATATTTCTTCAATAGTTTTCAGCACTTAAGATAAAAGTACCGTTAACAGCGTTTAGAGTAGGTATAACATATAATGTATAGCACAGAACAAGCGAGATTTGGAAGCTGAATAGTATTTGTATTTGTTAGATCAGGTTTGGGAGGCTGAACTTATCATATTGTTTTGTGAAAGGGATTTAGGAAACCTACTGTATATACGAGTGAAAGAAATCCTTCCCTTTCCATGTAAATGTAATGTAAATACATTTGAAGAAGCGGCCATTGTTTGATACAACAATGAGTAATTGTTCCTCTTCTCATAACCAAAAAATGAAACGGAGAGAGAAAGGAATGCTTCTCTCTTCATTGGGATTGTATATTCAAACAGAAGGCTACTGAAGGATCTGTTGAATCTATTCTGTTTATGTAAATAGTTGTTTTCGTTGTATAGTTGTATGTAAGGTGACTTTGTATAGACACAACCAAACAAAATTGAAGATTGACTCCATATTGGCGTGTTAGGCTGTTGACATTTTTACGTGACAGTAATGTAGCTTTTCTTTCTGTATCTTGTAGTTGCTTTCTCTTTATCCTGTATTAATTCTGATTTTGTTAGAGAAAATAGCAGAGATTACGTAAATTATGACAGGTAAAATCCGGTGGTGATCCGTGTTGGCATTTTTGTTTAATATCTTTCCATTTCTGACTGGTGTAACAGAATGAATGTATTTTTTTTCTCCTTTCTCAGATGTCATTTAGCAGCCCAGATTTCTTCATGCCTGTTTGTCCCCATCAAACAAGCCTGTGAATTGGTACAACGTAATTGTTACTTTGCGTTGGCTGCTCTTGGTTTATATTCTCCTGAAAATATCGTTTCTTTAATTCGCCTCGAGCTGTCTTGACAGATTTCATTCCTTTGTTAACCCTATATCCTTAAGCCTACAAAGAAAGTGGAACATCAAATTAAAAGAAACAAAATATTTACTCATTTTCCTAATTCTTATAATTGATTTCTTGCATTGCATCCATCTTTAATTATACATTGTTTAGAAGTACCTTTTGTGTTTGATTTGATGTTCCAATATTTGATAGTATTCGTAAAAAAAGCATTTACTAAATCGTTGTGTATGAGGACATTCCCTCAGTAGACTGGGGATGTAAGTCTTTAGTCATTTATCATGACACAGTTTTAAAGCCAGAAAATTCAGAAACTAAAACATACGAGGAGTAGTCGAAACGTTCCCGGAATTTGGTTGTAAACATTTCTTACCACAATATAGATATACTTAATCGCTTTCAATATAGGCTCCTTGGGAACACCGCTCCTGCCAATGCTGGAAACAATACTTCCGAAGTTTAGCCGTCGCGTTGGTTTCGATGTCTTCTACGATGGCAAAACAGTAACCTTTGAGGTCCTTTTTGATCTTAAAGAAAAAAAAAGAAAAAAAATGCTGGTTCTAAATCCGGTGAGTAAGGAGGCTGGTAGAGGAGAAAAATGTCCGTTCCTGCGAACCAGAACCATTTTACCACCGTAGAAGACATCCCAACCAATGCGAAGCTGAACTTGCGAATATATCAAAACAGAACTTTCAGCATTGGCAGGAGCGGTTGCAACAAGTGTGTGAGTGTTCTCAAGGAGACTATTGTGAAGGCGATTAATTGAATGTGTACCTACCTATATTGTGCTAATATATAGTTACAACGAAATTCCGGGAACTTTTTGCCTGACCCTGGTATATTATGTCAAATCATGTACCGCCTTATGCAGAGTCGTTTTGACATATGATTAGCGTCATACTAAAAGTCTGACTACTGCAGGGAACATATGTTAGTAGAACACTTTACTATGCATTAATCACGCATCGAAACGACTCTGCATAAGGCCCATAGACTGTGAGCTCTCACAAGTTGTAAGACTGTTCAATTTAGTTTTCGAAGGTTCGTTATACTAACGCAAAGAAATGAGGGAAAATACTATTAAGAGTATCACATATTTTGTTACTGGCCAAAAATTTGTTGACCTAATACCGTATGTGACGTCATAGTTGTTGGGCACCGAAATTTCTGGCCTTTGTGAAACATTTTGGGGAAAAAGTGTTGGCTTGTAATAGCTCGCTTTCCAAATTTATCCCGTTGTTATTTTCACCAATCATGAATATGAGTGGAAATGCAGTAAGTATATCAGTTGTAACATCACGAATTTCTCAGGCAGAGCTTTTAGTAAAAAGTAAACAAAGAAAAAAAAACTGCCTGTTATTTGATACCAGTATAATATCCCATCTCATTTATTAATTTATATAATAATAAAGGCTCGTTTCTGTTCCATAAAACTCTTATACTATATCATTGTGCTATTGAGTACACTAGCAAAAAGGCATAAGGTGTTAATAACGTTCTATTAACCCACGAAGAAAATGGAAGTTTCGAAAACTGCAGCTAAAATTTAAGATCCAAATAATAACGTGGTTTTCAAAATATTCTTAAGCGTTAAAAGTTTGAAATTATTCTTGTATGCTAGTAGTATGTTTGCATCTGAAAATTTTTATTGTGCTATCTCATTCCCTGTCAAAATTATAATGTAAAGATGCATCTTTCATGTTAACGGCAAATGAGAGAACAGACGGATGCACAAACAAAATCGTGATTTGTATTTGGTAATCCACATGTGATACATACACACATGATATTCTCCGTTTGTACTTGTCACTCATTCGTAGTTCGCTTTTACATTCAACTGGGTATCTTGTTTCCAGTGCCACGAATACTTATAACAACATTCAAAATAAAGCTTTGACAACCTTCTCAAAACAAGAACAGTCATTGAAAAGTAGGTAAATGAATTAAGAAATCTGAAGTCGCTCCACTATAGGAGGAGGGGCGGATATCTCTAAGTGCTACAGACGCATTACAAGTGTCCGATCTGAGCACTACCTTCAATGACTCATTAGTGTGCCCAGTGCGTTCCAAAATACGAGGGTAAGTCAAAAATTATCTGCAATTTTGACATGACTCTTTTACATCGTTTATACTGACCTCTGTCCTAATTTATTTTATTGTTTATGCTGTTGTGGTTATGCTATGAAAGTTTAATCCTAATTTCTCCATTTGTCTTTGTGTTTCAGATAGATCATGGCTGCTCCATTAGAAGTTTGCACCAAAGAGGAACAGCGAGCAGTAATCCGGTTTTTGTGGTCGGAAATTGTATTCGAAACCATGAGTAATTTTCACACGATGTGCCACATCATTAATAGTCATTCGCCTAACAGAATTATGTCACGTGCAAGCTCAATGTTGTCATCATTTATGGTCGTACAGGGTGTCTATCGGTCACGAAATTTAACTTTTGGGTCACGATTTTTTTTAACTGTTCAAATGTAAGTAAAGGTTGGAAAATTTTGTTCTATAAAAGTTCAAAGTTCTCCACCAAAAATGTCTATGGTCGGCTTTAGACACTACCAAATCGCAAGCAAAGTAAGTTTCTATCGCATGGATGAAAATTCGGCCTAAGTCGCACCCAAATTCGCTCTTGAAAATGTTAGGAAATTAAATGATTTGGTGAAGAAAAGGTCACGAAAAAGTCACAAAATTTCATTTTGGAATTTGAGTAGACACCCTGTCGTAGATTTTCGGCCGGCTCCGTTGTACGTAACACTTGTGCGACCATTTTTGAATTTTTCAATCCATTCTTAGACAATCCGTTGCGACAAGAGGCTGTTCTTGTATTGTGGCGAAAGTCTTTGACGGATGGCGGCCCCTGATACATCTTCCGACCACAAAAACCGGACTACTGCTCGTTGTTCCTCTTTGGTGCAAATTTGTAATGGAGCGGCCATGATCTATCTGCAACAAAAGGAAGACAAATGGAGGAATTAGGATCAAACTTTCATAGCATGATAACAATAAAATAAATGAGGATAGAAGTCAATATGAACAATGTAACAAAAGTTAGTTAAAATTGCGGATAATTTTTAACAACCCTCGTACATGGACGATCCGAACTTTTTCCCACGGCCTATGGTTTGAAATTACTCCACCCGGTGACAAGGCATTCCATATCCGTGCATACTTTATGAAGTTGGTGAAAATGTGCACATACGACACCATTACCAGTGCAAGTATACGTTCATAAGGAAGTAAATTTGTTCCGTGACTTTTCTGCTACTTTTGTATTAACCTTGTTTACATACACATAGTAGTCCGTGATTATTTGTTTTTTAAAAGTGTTCTAATATTTACGCAGTGCAGAAACCCTTTCGATGATACTCATATGCAGTAACGGTGACCCCCATAAACTCAGGACAACCATCCATCTCCGTATGAATGGTATAGTAATAATAAGGTTTTCAGATGTAAACTTATGTTAATGTACAAAGCAGTTGATTTCCAGTTGCTTTATAAAGTTGGTTGCATTCCTGTGTATTTGAGTTTTTCTTCTTTCTTTGTTCTTTAAAAAGATGGAAATATATTGTGTTAGAGAGTATGTATGAGTTAATGAAGACATATTTTATTATTAAGTTGGAGAGATTTACATGTGATATTAAAAACCTGAGTATAGAAATAAATAAATGCCAGTTTAAAAAAATGGCTCATAATTAAACATGAGATGACACATCCTTATGTTAATAGACATGGATAATGTACAGGTCCAGTGAACTTGCATTGTCCCTTCTTCATTCAGCCTACTGTATAAGAAATTGAATAAGTAATTGAAACATATGGTGAAAGATAGTGAAGGGGCCGCGGTAGCTCAGTGCTAGAGCGTTCGCCTTTGGTGCGTGGGGTCCCAGGTTCGATCCCAGCTCGCGCCAACTGAACTTTGTGGTGGACAAACATCGTGTGCATGGGTTTTCTCGTTTCCTCCCACTTTCTTCATTCCATCATTGCATTCATTTGTCATCACCGTCTCCTTTAGCCTAGCCGTCGTAAACATGGGACGTAAAATTGAAATATATATAATTTCATAAGAAATAATGTGAAGACCGTTTGATATTCGTAGTGTGCCAACAATTTTCCTAATACTGATCATAATACTTCTAAGCGAGGATGGTAATTGCATTGTCCCAACATTGTATGGATGATTTTCGCCAATATCTCCTAATCCACCAACGAAGTCGTTGAGCCGATTAAGCTGTGAGTTAATCATGTTATACCTGTCAGACGGCATGAAAGAAAGGTGATTCGATGCAAAGCGGATGTAACGCATTAATTGAAACGAGACAGCGAAAAGTGAGCACATTACACATGTATAGTAATGAAAAGGAAACAACTGGGATTCTAACCCGGGCTGAGAAGCGGACTGTTAGCGTAGTGGTTAACACATCGGCACGGTATTCAGTCAGCCACTTTTTTACTCTTTGCGTTAGAATTCGCACCTATAGAGGATTTGGTGTGTAAAATAAAAAGAAAAAAAAATTGTTGTTGCTTTCTTTCTGATATATGAAATCACAAGGTGCTCGGAACATGAACTCAGGATTGTCCAATCACAGCAGGGATCAGTGCTACATTCCACGTGGTTCAGGTGGAGAGCGTGAGAGAATAGGTGACTGTTGTGGGTAGCGTTTTGGTTATCGCATTGGCACGGTCCAATCAGTCACTTTTTACACTCTGCGTTACTTCATGGTTCCAGACTTCTCTAACGTTGCGATTTCATTCACTCCATTACACAGTTTACGGACGAGGCTTGGTTCTACATGTTAATCGATGTCAGCACTCGAAAAGGTGGGTTAGTGGAATAGCACTCACCTCGTAGTGCGAAGAATCTCATGTCAAATGAGTCTGTGATGAACAACATTGTATCCGTGGACATTGTCAGGGTTCTTCCAGTTTCTCTCACAGCACTGCACGAATTTTCGTTTGATCTACATTCCCAAATCAGTAACGAAAGGACAACAGTCTCCTGCATCAGTTGACAGTTAAAACAAGAATAAACATGACAATATCGTTGATATAGCAAGCAGCACGAGCAAGGAGTACTTACGGACGTTTTTGTCAAGTGTGCATTTTGACTTTTCTCGTCTTCTGCTGATAGCGGCATTCTTCACCAGTGCTGCTGTAGGTCTGATAAGACAGTGTTACAACTAGAGGAAAGAAACGAACTTGAGAGCCTTGATTGGACTAACCATCATCCTACTTTATTTTACTTTACAACAACAAATTTCCAGTTGAATTTATAAACAAACCACCACCTAGAGTATGACGTCATGACTTAATACTTTGACCACCTGCTCAAAAACACAAAACGAGCTTTGTTGTGTGTTATAGTATATTAAAGATTCCCAAAATTCAATTTTTTTTATCCAAGCCCATTGGAGGTAATGGAAAGTGAAACATGCTAAACTGGCATAATTTCTCAACTTTACGTTTTTTTTTTTGTTTTTTTTTTTTTTTTTTTTTTTTTTTTTTTTCAGGCTTTTGGGAGCAGCTAAAGATCTGTAAATTTTTGTGTATTAACTTATGACCCCGCACTCCATGCACACACAAATTCAGACCTCTTCGTCAGCTGTTTCCTCTTCCCAAACACGTTTTCAATGTCCAAAAATGTTCCTGCTGTAGACCCTGATTTCACCACTTCAAGTGGTTTTAGGCAAAAATGTTGAGGTCAAAGTTTTAGCTCTGCACGAGTTGGAGACGTCCAGCAATTTTCAATTTGGTAGGACAAATACATGTTAAGATATTCAAAACAATCGCCATGCGATGGTGTAAAATAATAATAATAATTGTGGTTTTGAAGTACCCTAATATAAGTTAAACATTTAGGATTTTTATTTTTTTTAAATCTTTTTTGAAGGTCAAGGGGCATTTTTTTTCTCGAACACTTTGCATGGATTGATCCTAAAATAAAATAGTTAATTGCAAACAATGTGATTTTCATATGGGTCACGTTCACCCCAAGATCTGTGTCGCCTTTTTATTTCAAGCTTATTTACAAATATTTTTCATTTAAGGGTTATATAAAGTACTTAACAGTAAAGCATACTAAACTAACAAGTGACAGAAAACATCCTCCAAAGACATTATTAAAGAATTATGTATTCCTTGGGGTTATATTTACCTCGAGGCCACAAGAAGGATCAAAACGAAATTGAACCGTTCTAGGGACGCTAAACCAATTAACAATACATGCTTCTCGTGTTACGCGTAGCCGTTCTTGTTCTATGGTAATCAATGTGCAAACGGATGTGATAGATTTCTTCCACTTTAGACTTGAATAGAAGAATAACGAAGATGATGAGATCTTTTCTTAGGTCTCCGAATCCAAATAATAAAATATCTCGTAGTTTGTGCTTTGATATCTGTTCACAGACGGACATAGTACTACAAGCTTTCCTGTACTTCCGCATAGCAGAATTAGGAAGTCCAAAAAAAAGATGGAATCTACAGCTGCTTAATTAATGACTTTTAACAAAAATGTCTGTCTCGTCCTCACTATGGTGCATGCATACACATTATTTTGCCAATCCAACCACCTCTATTGTATCTATAGATCCACCCACGTGTTTTACATACACACTAGCGTGCGCAGGACAATGGGAATGTGGGTGCCAGATTTAAAGTACCAGCATATGGAACGTCGTCCTCCCCCCCTTTTCCCCTAAGAAAAGATAGCTTCATTGCACCTGACGCTGCGTCGGCGACGCACGGCACACATGCAGGCGGGAAATAATTTACACGTAATCTCTTCTCAGTTTGTAATAATTCTAAAAAAGTTTGTCTAATGGGGGTGCCAAGGCACCCACGTTGCGCACGCCTGTGCACACACACACACACACACACACACACACACACATATATATATATATATATATATATATATATATATATAATAAATTTCATTACTTTTCATGGCCAATATAAATTTTCCGTGTATTTCTGCTGGATTCTCTACCAAATGTACAAGAAGCATGCGTGCTAAGTATTCCGTTACTCGAAAGCCGAACCTTCCAAACAAGAATCTAAAGAAAGAACTATACATATTGGAAACATCCGATATATATATATATATATATATATATATATATTAATTAAGAAACCCACTATCGCCTTGCAATCAATTAAATTCAAACTCCAACCTGTAAATGAGGGAAAAGGCGGAACTCCTGTTTATTTTGACTGTGTGTTCACACTATTAGAAACTCTGACAGACTAGCCACATATTTTTATTATTTCTTCAGCCTGAAGACTGAAAGAGGATGACTCGTATACGAAAGTTCTATGTAATTAGAGAGTTCTGTGTGTCGGCATGGTAAGTCGGAAGCGCGGGTTCATTCTCGGTCCAGCCAAATATTTTCATCCCTTTGCGTTAATGGTCACGACTTTCACATTCACATTCCACAGTCAAAAACAATATTAAGTATAGGTTGGAGCTTCATTTCTTATACCTCGAACCCACACTTAATATTGTTCCTGACTATACAATATGCATTTTTTCCCCTCCGAAACTGTTAAAACTAAGTTAGATGTTTTAATTAATTTACCTTTTTTTATATTTATATTGTAGGTCTAGAAATAAATAAATGAAATCTTTTCAACTTACCGTTCCACGATTTTGTCCTATGAAACACGGGTAATAAGTGGTAGTAAACGATTATAAAAGAATAGGTGAAATGCAAATGTTGGAGAAGGGAAATCCTTCGTACAGGCACTGACACATAGCCACGAAGCGAACTAGAAATGAGCACTCCATCACTGACTGAACCATGCACATCCTGAAGGTCTAGAATCTTCAGATGACACGTTTATCATCATCAGCTACTTATACACATATTAAATATATATTAAAAAAAAAACTCGAGAAGTGAAAAATAGGCGACTAGGCTGATTATGCGGCCTACCCTGATAGGGCACTTACTCTTACGCTATTGTTGTTGGTGATTTGAAAACATTTCTCTCAACAGTAAGCCTATATCTGACGTAAGTCTACAGCTCTGAATCACGTGAGTTCCCATCAAAGATCGAACCCGGGTCTCCCGCGCCAAAGATGGTTACGCTAACTACAAAGCCACGAGGAACTCTTTAGTTCTTCGCTATCCTACTCAGCCCACTACACATCGACCTCAGTGTCAACGTGTCGCTGGTCAGGAAGTAGTCGAGATAGAATAGTTCTTAACTCATTGTAAGCCGAAGAGCCAAATTCGATTTTCTGAACAGTTGTTCATTTTTTCACTCCCTCAATTCTGTTGAATTCGAACTACAGTGGATATCATGTGAGAATAAAATTGATTCTTTCCTCCTTTTATCGTAAGTATAAAGAAGTTAGTAAACATTGCAGCAAAAGTTGAATTTAAAAAAGATGCTAAAAGCATACAGATGAATCCACAAAGATGAAGAAGGTCGTTGTTATTCATGTTTAGAAAACAATAAAAGCACAACTGGAGAATGTAAGTAATGTCTAAAACAGGGTTGGCTAGTTAAAAAAAATTATTAAAAAAATGGTATAAACCAAAGAAGAAAAAAAATAAAAATGCTTTAAATCGTATGAACTTCATGGTGACGTTTCCACATATCAAACAGTCTGCATTAGTTTTTATCTCCTTTTTACCTTTTAATGAAGGCGTCCCATGTTCAATTCTCGGTCAAACCACAACTCATTTTTCAAGTGTAAACCAAGTAGCGGTTCGCATGTCACTTTAAGCGAAAGTAGTCTTCTTAATAACCTAGGTATTACATAAGGATGTTAAGCCTAAAGATCAGAAACGAAACCAAATTGTATATTTCTGCTTGCCTGAATGCCTGTTTTATAAAGCCGAGGCGGCTGAAATATATTGACTCAAATTGGCAAAATTTATCAACTGCCTACGTAGCTTCCAACATTAGCTTGGATTGGACTTCGTTTTAATTTTATTGAATGATATCTACATACTAAATTTGTAACTTAATACCTCAGTTTTAGCGTACTGATTATGATACGTTGTCCATAAAATTTTACATGCCTAGCAATAACGGGAATGCTTTGCATTTAAAGTAATAACAGGAATTTCCCAATAGCTAACGCGGGAGTTTCCCGATTTATATATAATTCTGTATAATAGTTTCATTTGTGCAACTGTTTATTTTTTTGTCCTCCTGAAATGACTCTTAACAATTATATTAACAAGTATGTAAAGATCAGTACAACGTATTTTTATCAGGAATCCATCGTGAATGAGTCGGCAGACTCATCGTTTTTGTGGCCAATTAGTCCCGGTTTCGAGTCCAAATGAAGAACAGTTTATCTCGGATGTAAGCCGAGAAGCGGTTTGGATTCCACTTGAAGCTTATGTGACCCCTTCCAGCATAACCCCGTTCTTGCATAATAACACCACAGTGAAATAAACCTATTTCTGCCCATATGTAATATAAATACATAGAGCAAATTTAAACCTAACAAAGTTTTTTTTTTTTTCAATAAAACCCATGGTTTTTGCCAACCCTGGTCTAAAATATAAGTAAAATGTAAAATCTGTAATTAAAAATAAATTACAAACGCTTCAGAAACATGTAGAACGACGGTCACAAGGAATCGGTCAGGCAAAACATGAACACAGGTTGGAGTGAATGACGAATACAGCAATGAAAAAGATACAACATAAATCAATACATACATACCTTAAAAAAAAATAACGAAACATCTGGAAGATAAGACTTAACAAATGATAGCGTGAAAGAAATCCTTTAAAAACTGTAATGAACGTAACGGAGAAGAGTGAACGAAAGTATCATGTGAATAGGGAAAACATAGTTGCAAATAATAAAAAGAAATCATGTCAGACGAAGGCATTGATTAGAAGCCTTATATTAAAGTAGGAGTAAAAACAGGAATAAAATAAAATCATCATGATATATGGCTCACTCAATTTACGACGTCTGTAAATATGTTGCTTACAAATACAAATGTCGGGTTCTACTATTCTCATGTTTTACCGTGTACTCCTTACCAGCAAGATCCTAGGTATGTGGCTTCATATCTAAAAACTTAGAATAACGTAACACTTTTGCACTCCTGTGAGAAGCCAACAAAGAAACAGTTAACACTGGCATGAGAGAGACGGGTTCAATTTCTGGTTGGAGATTATTTGTTTGGATGCCACGGTAGGCTCTAGGAACATATGGCCTCGATAGTAAAAAAGGGATTGAGCCCAAATCAATGAACGGAACTCCGACATCATCAATTTAAAATCTAGAAGGACAGACTTTATTTCTGCAAGAAAATAAAGACATAACTGCGAACCACTAACACTCAACTTTTTCCAGCCAGTACTTTCTCTACATCATTCATAGTTTTACATCCTTCTTTGCATTGTTGAAAATCTCAACAACAAAAGTTGAAGCACCGCGACGACTTCCTTCTATCGGTTCATTTCGTGAATACTATATATTATGCTAATACAGTAAGAATGCCTAGTTACCAAAATCGATTATTAAAAATAATAATAATAATTTATAGCAAATATATGTATACACTAAAATTAATGCGACGTTGCTTTTTTTTTTTTTTTTTTTTTTTTTAAGATCTAAGGTCCCAAAAGTATTTGAGTAGCGACAATAAAAACACTATTTACAGAAAATAATGCAACAACAGTTACATAGAACATTATAACAACAAAATAAATAATGACCAAAGCTTGAACACACACACTGTAACATATTATCGTTTATACTACAGTATGTGTTGAAGCTTTGGTCAGCATTCCTTTCGTTACAATATCCGATCGAAAGCCATTATAATCTTTAAAGAAACTCACGAGAGCTCAGTGACAGAGCACTTACTTCTCGTGGGAGAGGTCCTTAGTTCGATCCTAGACAATGTGCATTTATGGTGAACATCGTGGTCGTCGATTTTCACCGGGATCTCCCGTCTCCTTCCGCATTCTCATTTCATCAAATTCTTTACCAACATTTAACTTCCTTCAACATACGTGGCATAATCATGGGACATAACACTGAATGACTTCATTTTCAGAGAAACTCATGGTTATCTGTAAGTACGACAATCAATAGTTTAAGAAAGGTGTCTCAACTGAAACTGTCAACTGCACGGTTCCTAAACAATAACAGCCTATGATCTATGCAACACTGCTACTTCATCGTACTGAAAAATTAATATTTATACGCTGGTAATAAAAAATGAAGAAATAAAATTACAATTAAAAAAAAAATCTGGTCTCGGCAATACTCTTGTGAAGGATCTTACCAGATACTTGCATTTTCATATATAATACATATATATTATTACTTTACACACAGAAGAAATAGTCGTGTCATCATCTTCTATCTTTTTGAAGTTTAACGGCGCTTTCCCTTGCTTTGTTGTGCAAAACGTAGATCTAAGAATGTGATCTGAATCACGGTTACTCCTACTGGATATTGAATTCAAATTTTCTATACCAAAGGTAAATGCGCCCACAATATAGCCAACACAGAACGTGACACAAGAAGCATTTTACAAAGAAAAAAAGAAAAGACTTATTCGGTCCACTTCGGGAAGGATCTAGAACGTAGTTCCCCCCATATAAGTTTGTTCCTCTTCGTAGCAAAGTTTAATATTTAATTCATATAGTATTGCCCAGCGAGCGTTAGCGAGTGAAGGCGGGTTAAAGCTCCGCAGGGCAATTTGTTTTCTGTCTTTATTACAGCTCAATGGGAAGGGGGACCTGTGTTCTAGAACCTTGCCGTCAACTTCTCATTGTCCACTCAGTTGGAATCCTTATGTAAATAATGGTGCTAATTTCAACCATGAAAACAGTCGTCTTAGAAAATTCTGAAACAAACGTATATGTATCAGTACACACCTTCGCTAACGTGCCGCCTGCTTTGCCCTGCCCTGACTCAGAGTAGATGTAATACTAGCTTGTAGTGGCTACCTACCACAGGTTTGTAAGTGCTTTCCACACACTCGCACCAAGGACACCTAATCAGTAATGAGTCAACAACTGTCACAGAATACTTGAAAAACAAGTTGTTGATGCTCATTAGACGAAGTGAGGCGAATAATGTACAGATAATCCGATTTAATCTACGATCTTTCATACCACGCTATATGATGTTAATAATATTGTCTAAATTTCGGCTTTATTATGACGTTAATAATAAAGTGAAAAATTGCGGCTAAGACTGCAATCAAACACCCTAACTGGTAAAATTGAAATGAAATCTCTTACCTGAACGTTACACAGTTATGACCTACACGGATGAATAATGAAAGGGAAGGATTGCAAAATTATAATATAGGCACATGCGCAAGCCATCAGACCAGCGAGTAGTGTTTCCCTGCTTTATGTAAACTCTACTAAGCAGACGTACCACATGAGGTCAGGGTTAGATTGTGTGGATTCCATGAAAACATAATTCTGTTGTATTTAGACCAATCTTTTACCAAGAGCAAACATTATGTTGGAAAATACCTGTTCCTATCACTTTTCGTTAACTATTCTACATAATCAGCACCGAAAAATAATTCTACCAACATTTACACATTCCTTAAATTTTCATGTTAGGTTAGAGCTTTGTATTTCTATTAGCAGAGCATGTACTAAATGAAGAGCTCCATTACTACTTGCAGATTGACTTCAGGAGGGCTCAGTATAAAGACACTATGGACGTATGGCATGAAAACTACAGTGCATAAAAAACGAACCAATTTGTGCTAGGTGGCTACTAAAAGGCACGAATGCTATCTAACCGAGTCAGGGCAGCAGCGTAGCAGTAGGGTCCGAGCAGCAGCGAGGAGATGCGTCCGTGAGGAGCAGGTGCGTCAGCGACGGGGGGTATACGCATAATCGACGATAACAGAAGGCCACACTTATCGGTACAAGACTTTCACTATCACTCAAAATTCATTCTAATATGCTGTCATGGATAGTAATTACTTGTATTCACTCTCTCATTCCTCCCATCCTCCCCCCCCCCCAAAAAAAAAATCACATCTTTTTATCTATAAATTTTCTATTTGGTAGAACTGTCTGCTCGAGTGGACGCGCTTTTGCTCTAAAGTTTATAGGTTTTCTGCACTCTACAAATAATGAAGAAAAACTGAACTCAATAAATCAACTGCAACTTTAAGTGAGACCATGTATTTTCACTGGGCATTAACGTACTCTAATGGTTCAAAATAAATAAGTACAGTTGATTTGAACTACCCATGTTTAATTTAATCGTTTCCTACTCATTTCATAAGTTAACACAGAATTGTTAAAACTATCTATCTATTTAGGAAGTTTCCGCTTCTCTTGCATTTTGGCAGCCTTTTTCTTCATAATCTGAAGCCGTTTATCAGCTGAGATAATATTTGGAGCAGCCGCCACTGCCGATTTGCTATTGCTGCTCGATGAACTAGACTTGGTACTGCTGCTGCTCACAGAGTTGCCACTATTGTTGCTGCTGCTTTTTGAATATACCGCAGACGATGACGATTGCTTGGTCGATCGGCTAGACACGCTTGAAGATTCCTTAGATGAAAACGACTTTGAGACACTGCTCGACGAGCTGGAAGAACCTTTCGACGAAGACGTCTGAGAATCGTACTTTGACGAACTCTCCGAGCTGTCGCTTTTGGATAATGTTATCTTAGGTGCAGGCTTCAAACTCGCCGCAAACGCTGCCATACCAACAGGTTTCGCTTGCGACGACGAACTCTGAGTCTGTCCAGAATACCCTTTATCACATCGCTTAAATAGAGACGAAACGTTCTCCGACTTACTCGATGACGATGTCTTTAAGCTAGACGATGATTCCTGGCCGGGAGACGAACTGGAGGGCTTGCCGCTCGATTTACTACTCGACTTTGACGCCTTTTTCATAGACTTTGTACAATTTGAACAGTACCACACCTGTCGCGGATCATTCGCGTCTTGATCAGAAATCGGCGGTTTGTGGCATTCTTGGTGATACAATGAATGACATTCAAGGCACTCAAGCAACCTATTCTTGGCACCAACGTCCATTGCTTTGCATACAACACACGTAAGGTCATCTTCCAATATCTTCAACGCTGCCAGATCATCCGAATCATCCACATTAGAATCATCATCTATCTCACATACTTGTTCACTTGGGTCAGGCTCCTGGAAACTGACACTCACTGACGGTGTCAGTCGAGAATGTGACTTCATGGATTTAGGAGAATCGATTTTTAAAATCTTTGGCGGAATGACCTCATACGAAGAATCAGAAAACTTTTCCTCAATTTTCTCTACTGATCTCTTCTCGCCTTCTTTCCGGTATTCATCCTTCTTGTATGGGGAAGATCTTCCTTGCTTCAAAAGACCTTTTGTAACATTTTCACGTACTGTTAGAAATGAGGGTACACTTTTAGCCGGTCCGTGCTTTTGACGGATTGCTTCGATCAACACTGTACGTAACTGGTCTGCAGAATCCAGTGATTTTGAATGAAGAAATTTCAAACAACGCACAAATGATGGATCCAAATCTAAAGTAGCCATTTTGTCGTCTACAATTATATTTCAATGTTTTCAAACCGGTCAAAACTTGTTTCTATTACAGCACACTAAACACAACACACCTATACACCCCAACGTCCATGACAGTTGTCTATCAGAGTTGCCAACACAACTCTGAAATTTCTTGACTTGCATTCTTTGACTTAATCTGTAACTTTCCTTCACAATTTTTCCGCTTTCAATTATTTAACGCAATTATTTTATTCAAAGTAAAGCTGTTTCCTTAAAACGCAACTTCATTTTTAGATTATACAATTCCAGCGGAAAACAATTCTTAAAATTAGACATTTTTGTGCTAAATTCTGGTATAGGTTTAACTGATAGTGTATCGTGTAGACAATATTTTACGGATTTACAAATTATGACAGTTCCCTCTCTATATATTTATAGTTGTCTTATGTACGTTAAAGAAAATGAGAGCAGTTTAGGTTATCGTAACAATATCCATTCATATAATACTAGACATAAAGATGACTTAAATACGCCTTATATTAGGCTAAGTATAACACAAAGAAGTTATCAATATACAGGAATGAAACTATATAATACATTGCCAGTGCATATACAAATGATGCGTGACAATGATTTCAGAACACATTGTAAATCTTTTCTTGTAAGTAATTCTATTTATAGTATCAACGAATTTGAAGACAAGTGTATTTTTTTCTTTCTTTCTTTGTATAGCCCTATATTTATTTATATGCTGACAATGTCTATTGCAACAAATGTTGTTTAATGACAATAAATATTCTATTCTGTTCTATTCTATATCGTACTTAGTATTTTCTATCTGCAAGCAAAAAAAAAAAAACCCTTATGAAGAGTCGTTTTAAAATATGATTAGCATCATACTAAAAGCCTGACTACTGCAGGAGACATGTTAATCGAACTCTTTAGTATAACACTAGTCACGCTCCAGAATGTCTGCACAAGGCCCAAAATGTGTATCAGAGAATGAAATCATCCGCTGGATCAAGAATCGAGACATGTCCTATTTTCAATAGTGAGAATGTGTGAGTACTCACGAAACAGACTGGAGGGAGACTCATTGGGCCTTATGCAGAGTCGTTTTGACGAATGATTAAGGTCATACTAAACGCTTGACTGCTGCAGGCAACATATGTTAGTCGAACGTTTTAGTATTGTTCTAATCACGCGTCAGAACGACTCTGCATAAGGTCCATTATGTAAAGATATTTTCATTTTTCATTCATATATATTACATTTTCCTTGCGTTGTGATTGTAAAAGCAGCTCAATTTAGTAAAATAACAACAAAAATAAAATATTTAAAAAACTATAATCATAGATGCATCACATTTACCGATGCAATTTTTCGTTTGCATTGCAATTCTATGATTTTGCATGATATTGCGATGCCAAGGCATCTTGTATGTGATCAAATCACAGGGAAACGCATCAACCATTTGAAATTAATTTCTGGAAATGGTTATCAACTACTTCGAACTGGGTTTTTATCTGTTATACTCAATGGTGCTATTCAGCCGGTTTGTACCGGTTCGCCAAAACTAGATGTTAAAATATTTCGAGTTCGCAGAAGCGTTTGTTCTACTTAGATATAACAGTAAATTTTACCCAGTTAAACGCAGGAACAGTAAATTTGGGTTTAACTATATTTGCTTTTAGAAATTCTTACAGCTATGGGGTTAAACATATCAGCCCTTATGCAGAATCGCTCTGACGTGTGATTAGTGCCGTACTAACGAGTTCGACTAACATATGATTGCCGCAGTAGTCAGGTTTTTAGTATGACTCTAATCATACGTTAAAACTATTCTGCTTAAGACCTGTGCTCTTTAAGAACAAGGTACAAACGTTTATTTCTTAATTTCAAATGCTCAGATATCAAGAATGACAACTAAATCACATGATTGTAGTGCTGAGGGTTATTTATATTTGAAACTCATACATATCATGATCATGTTCCACTTCTGGATTAAGATCTTTCCAATGTTTTTTGACAAACCATCTATCTTGGATAATTCGTTTCCAAGATATCCGCAGTGCTACCTAATTGCGTTACACTGCATTGTATTAGGATGTTGTGTAGGTTTATTGTGGTATCCAGTAAATTTTTTGCTTTTGTCAATGTTGCATGGTTTGTTTTCTAAGATACTTATACAGAGAGATATATATACAGAACCGATTGTGAAATGATTAGAATAACACCGCTGGTAATATCTTTGATTAAAATACATCTCGTTGAGGGGAGAAGATGTGAATATTTAAACTCACAATTGAATGTCTCATAAGCCTGTCAAGTTAGGAAGATAAGAAACTCCTCATTAATCATGAGTACTCATGTCGCAGCGCTATTGAAAACTTCCGTTTTAAGGAGATGCTTTCTGTACAGATAATCATAAAATATAGAATTGTATGACGACCAACTTGTACATCATTGAATTGAATTTGATTGTTTCTGGTTCTCGAATGGGCCAAGCCCAAGTTAAGTTTTTATCACATTATCGCCATGGGGTAGTGGAATGGAATGGAAAAGAATGACATTAAAAAGTAATCGAAAATAACATATATTAGTGTTTAATCCATAGTTTTCGGGGTTGCTGAGATGCAGGCCCGTAGCCAGGGAGGTGCTAGAGCGGACAATGCCCGCTCTAAAATATTTTTTCCGCTCTAAAAAGGACGTTGTCCAGAAGTTTCAAATTGTTTCAGCAAATCCCAAATAGGAAAATCTTGTGATTTTATTTACTAAATAAAATTGAACTTAGCGCGCATTTACTACTACTAACAAATGAAATTGAACGAGGTGTATATTTCTACGAAAAACAACAGTTATTCTTATTGCTAGATATACTCAATAATCTTCCATGTATTACTTTTCCTCATTCCAAGAGTTTGGAGAATCACAATCACGGCAAGCATTCAAGGCGTTGGACAAGATGTCCTTCCAAAGAATACCCATATGAAAATTGACCCGAAAACAGCCTATGTTACATAAATGTAAGTGTCTGGCTTATGATTGTGTAACATTGCAGGTAAAAAAACATTTGTTTTGCCGACTTGACAGTACATGTCCCACGTGTGCCTGTAATTAACGTGTAAAACATGCAACATGTCCATGTTCCTTACAGTGCAAGGAAAACGCATGTCTCATATATGAAACTGGCACCGAAACCGTGATGTATGGAGAAAAATTACATGCGCCTCTAGAATAGTCAGATATAAAAAAAAATCAGTGGGGAATTCGGAAGTTTTGTTTATTGTAAAAGTGGCAACAATACTGTTTTTCACGTGATTTTAGTCTTTGCGGGGAGCACCCACGAAAATAAATCAATGATTGTAAAATTTTCTAAATAGCAGTTTGCATCGGCTCACTTTATATTTTCTGAGGGGCCCCGAACCATTTGTTTCACGATTTGTTTACAAATATACGGAATGAAGAGAACGTTAATTCCTTATATGCACTCAGAGAAAAAAAATCAAGATGGCAGCAGAACACAGAACCTATTATTTTAAAAAGATTTTGTCACACACCATTATAATTGCGCGCAATAATAAGTAGCAGATTGCTTAGCGAATCTCCACAAAGAAACAAAAACAGTAGAAAATGAACTACAGGCAAATGTACCTCGCCAGACGTTTCCAATTACTCTACTGACTATTATAACGTCATAAATATGAAGCAGACATCCATCAAGTCATTTTTGGTGCAAAAGTTATCGAAAATGAAACTAATTCAGAAGCAGAGACATCTGTATCAACAAGTGTAGAAGGTCAAGAAGAAACTAAACGTCAAACATCTGATTTCCACCATGTTGGTGTTGATTTCCACCATGTATCAGACCTTGGCGATACAAAACCTGCTCAGCCGCATCTTGCAAATTTCCCAGGTTCCAGCATTTCTGGTTCAATTCGACGATTTCGTCCAATATGGTACAAAACGTGGGATTGGCTCGAGTTGACTGTTATGTTAGATGCTGCCTTTTGCTTCCCATGCCGGAAATATCCGTCAAAAAACAGTGATCAGAAAACAGTGTGCAGAATGGTTTCAGAGACTGGAAGCATGCAACCGAGAAAAATAAGGGATTTTCTCGTCACGCCGATTCTGAAACTCATAGGCACGCTGTGGCTTGCTACTTGAAGTAACGGAAACGTGAGGACTCGAGCGAAACGGTCGTGAAGAAGGTGTGTAGTGATGTAATTATAAATAATAGGTACTATGTGAAAAGTGTGATGGAAGTTATTCAATTCTTGGCTGTGAATCAGTTGTCCTTTAGGGGAGATTCTGGGTGTGAGCAACACAAGTGGTTTGTTCCTAAATTTGTTTGAATTTAGTATTCGTAAAAATCCGAAATTAGTAGAAATTGTCAAAACTATCCCTGCCAATGCAACAAACACTAGTCCGAATATTCAGAATGAGATAATTCATTTCATGGCAGAATCTGTTAAGAGGAAAATAGTAAATGAAGCAAACGAAAGTACATTTTGTTCATTACTTGCAGATGAAACCAGAGACAAGCAACGAATCCAAGATTTGTCTGTCGCAATTAGGTACCTTGTGAATTTTAAAGTGCAAGAAAGATGCGTAGCTATAATGAAGTTGGACAAACAAGACGGTGCCAGCATTAAGAACGCCATTTTAGATTGTTTAAGAAAAGTAGAATTCAAAACCGACAGGATAATAACACAGTGCTACGATGGAGCACCTGCCATGAGTGGACAGAAAAATGGAGTGCAAGCTCTTTTGTCTGAGGATTTGAAGAGGAACATTTTGTTTGCTCACTGTTTCAATCACCAATTACATTTAGTTATATGTAGAGCCATTGACACAATTCCTGAACTAAAAGAGTTCTTTGATATTTGTCAACAACTATATTAGGTACTTTTTTCAGAAAAGGATGCGTTGCAGCAGATTAAGCAGGAAGGAGTTTAAAGCGATTGTTGGAACAACGTTGGACTGGACATCTTGACAGTGACTGTAATTCATGACGACAGGTTTCACATATTAAGTGCACTGATGGCAATTCAAACTTCCCGTGAAGAACACACCTCAATGAAAGTTGAAGCTACCGGTTAACTACACCAGATCTCCACTAAGACTTTCTGTTTCCTTACTGAGCTTATGTTCAGAGTTTTTCGATATCTAAAACCGACAAACGCACTGCTACAAAGAAGAGATTTGGACATTGATGCCGCTGTGAAGTTAATAGGATCGGTAACGGAACAGCTCAGGTCTTGCCGGATTTGAAAATATCCTTCACGATGTAATGAAGGCATATGCCTTAAACACTTCGATTCATCAACTATTGAAACGCAAATCCACACTCCCCAGACGCTTAGCTGATTCGGTTGTTGATTTGGAAGGCATAAATTTGGAGAAGGGAAACCAAGACGAGAAGGAGCTGAAAAGATTATTCTGCGAAGTTCTCGATATCTCCGTCGAAGAAATTCGGAGCAGAATCAGTGAGACAGGGACAGCTGTGATTGGTGCCATTCACCACTTAGTGAGCGAGAAAAGAAGTGAAGAAAATTTGAAATCTCTGTGTGATGTTCTAAAGTACAAAGACCTGCATTGCAAAGCGTTTCAGAATTTGAAGCAGGAAATAGATCTAGCAAATCGACTGATCAAGACATCATCTCTGGAAGAGCTCACTAAACAAATTGGAAAATATGGCAAGGCTTTCCCGGGCCTAAAGATGCTTACAGAAGCTGCTCTAATTATTCCATATTCTATGGCCACGTTCGAAAACTGCTTGTCACATCTGACAGCTCTCCTTCGACCTCAACGTCTGTCTATGGGACATGAAAGAAAATCGGACCTCGTTCTCCTGGCTTACAACAAAGATATTCTGCGTGCACTAGATCTAGACCAGCTTGTAATTAAATTTGCGAAGTGCTCACGTAAACTCCTTTTGATGTAATTACTTACATAAGGACTGTAAAAATATTTATTTTACTTATGTCAGGGTTGTTTCTTAACTTTTATACATAAAGATATTCCATAAACTACTTGTAATAAAAGTATTGTAGTTCCAAAATACTATAATTTAGATAACAGTTAATAAATGTTCCTAAAATAAATTATTTTTTACTTTTAGTACTACTTAGTGTATTAAAATATATATTGAATTATATACCATCATTTTAACAAAAAAATGTTAATGATGATATTTGATAGTCGTGGATTTGGTACTATAATATTTATCAGCATAATAAAGTGTTTCAACTTTCTTATAGGTTCCATAAATAATAGATACATAATAGAGAGAGAAAGAGTTTTTGTGTTCCTTGAGGTCCCTGCCATTGCTTCCTCAGTATTCATCATTGCCCGCCCTAAGCAATCTGGCTGGCTACGGACCTGCTGAGATGAATAGTGGTTTCGATCCCGTTTAAGTTCAAAATCTTCCACCTGCAAGAGGGTCAGGGGTGGTGACATGGAAAATAATCGAAAACGACCATTATTAGTGTTCATGATCGTTAAGGTGCTTTCCTAGAGTTCAAATACATCTCTCTGCTGACACAGCTTGAACCCAGTTGTCGGTTCGGTCTCATAGGTACTGAAATCAACCGTTTTGTAATGTGTATATGTACAAAAATTAGGAACAGTTTGAAGTTTTTTTTAATCCAGTCTTTAAAGTAAAAAGTAGAGAATACTGTTTTAATATTATCATGTACGTCGAATATAATAAATGTTTTTCTGTTTAAACCCTTCTATTATTATAATTGGTAAACCTGTGTTTATATATGCTACTAGCAGCTTGTGTTTATACGCACACAGAGAAAGTTCTGATACAAATGTTTAGTAGCAGACAAGTAAGGTCTAGGTACAAAACCTTGCAGCCAGAACTTTGAGAAACACAAACTCGCCTATCTCAAGACTTTGCCGCCCAAAATCTCGCATGGCCAAAACCTCGCTGTTTAAAATATCGCGGGACGAAGTCTCACCATCGCTACTTCTCCATTGTATAATGTTAAAATATCGTTGTATATAGTCCTATATTAAAAATAGCACATGCATTGAAATTGTCCTTAAGGGACACCTTCATAATGCAGATTTTGTTTTCATCCCGGCAAAATATAATATTTATTATTACGGAAGAGGTCCTTCTGTTTCACGGGCAACACAAATATGGACACGGATAATTTTATTTTCCACCCAACACTTTAGTAACCTTTTCATAATATAACCGCTTTCCGGAGTCTGTCCTCCGTTGTCCTGCCAATGAGTATTTTCCGAAGACCTGGACTTACCTGGGTAAGACGTTGAAGTACATCTCCAAAAAGGGCATTACTAAATCGTTTCCGAATTGCCCGCCGGTCTCAATAATAAGATGAGCATTAGGCGACGAGAGGTTCGGATGTTGCGTCTCAGAAACCTCACGGACGATCAGACGGTCATTCAGACCACAATGCCCATAACAAAACCACACCGGATTAAATGACACTATACTTATTTATTAAAATACTATAAATAAATAAAAATAGAGAGAAACAATAACAACCAGTGGCGTATTTACGATTTTGTTTCGGGAGGGCTTGGCTAATTTTCCGGGGAGGCTTTGCCTGAAAATGTGAAAATTCTTGAAGATATTTCATATACTTTACAGTAAAATTTCGGGGGGGGGGGGCTTAAGACCGGAAGCCACCTAAATACGCCACTGATAACAACACTCAACACTAAATAGTAGGGATGCACGCGAGACGAGACGAGACGAGAAATGCAAAAGTCTCGTCTCGTCTCGCAGCCTCAGGTGTTGGTCTCGTCTCGCCTCACGTCTCGTCTCGCAAATGTGAAGTCTCGTCTCACGTCTCACATAAAATTTTGAGTCTCATCTCGCGTCTCGCAGTCTCGCATATATTCTGGGTCAAAATTTTGCAATGTGTTATTCTATGGCTGTTAATGACTGATGATGTGATATTCTGTCCGAAGGCAGGTGTTTGACTTCAAAGTCCCTTGGCAAGGTGAATCCATGCTGGTTTGCCATTGCTGTCCATGGGATGAATGTTCATAACATCCTAAGGAGACGGAACCTAGAGTTCAACATGGTATCCAAACTTGTGTCCCCTCCGCTCCAAATTAAAAGAAAAGTTGTGCTGGAATTTGATTGCTGGACCATTAATTTTCGTCAAATTAATAGCATAATTTATAGCAAAACCAGTATAAATTGTTGCTGGATCCAACATTGTTTTGCAGCTTAGAGGTATCCAGCAATATTTGGCACTTCTAAAATATCGTCGCCACTATCAACATTTACACGTTTTGGTCGTTTCCTTGAAGGTTGATTTTCCATTATAAAGATGTTTTTATACCACCAAAAGCTCTTGTAGATAACAAAAGAATTTCTCACAACACAATACGACCCAATTCTTTCGATTCTTTCGCGCTTGTAGCAATGTTGCATTATCGCATTTTATCAACTTTCGCTTTCAACTTATATAGTGTTGCAAGATCTAGAAAATAAAATTACTGACAGATATAGGGCCATTCCTACCATCTCCCACCAAACCTATAGGGCCATCCTACCAAACCAGTGTTTGAATTAAACTTCCGAAGACGGGGATGTTTTTGATAAATATATAGAAATAAAATACTTATTCCATGTAAAAATATCATGTTATTTCTGCGAGCCGGGCCGGGGATAAACTTTGACGAGAGGGGATTTCCCCGCCATCCCCCAATATTAATCGCTAGTAGTAATGTGAAAAAGACAGAAACAACAGAAATATCACATTTCGCAGCAATAGAGAGTCTTATTCGCTTTTCAGACCAAAACAGAAGATCATGTATTCGTGCGCGCCCGCGTGTATGTGTTTGTGTCGCAAAATAAAGTCCTAAATCGATGCTGTAATAAATTTCCAATTTACAAAGCTTTTCTTTTTTAATGATGTTTAGAAACTAAAGAAGGCTTTAATTCTGAAAATCAACCTTGAATAATAATAAATCTCATAAAATGTCTATTGCTCCAATCACTTTTTTTTGTTCCTGGAGGCATTAACGCTCAACTTAGAAAACTCAATAAATGTAAAATCAGTAAATATACAATTAAATGTAATTCATAAATGTTGCGAGACTGCGAGAAGTCTCGCGAGACTTCTCGTGCGAGACTTAACCGAGTCTCGTCTAGAATCTCGTCTCGCGTCTCGCATAAAATTTTCACTCTCGTCTCGTGTCTTGTCTCGCAAATGCGAGACGAGGCGAGTCGTCTCGCGTGCATCCCCGCTGAATAGGTATAATTATTTTCATTAATAAAATCACCCTTTGGTTTATCACCGACCCCAAGCCCATTTATCGCATTTAAGCAAAATGAAAAAAACGTTAATTTTGAACATAATTGATTAAGCCTCGTACATGAAGGAAAAACCTCGAAGCCTTCTCTCATCGGTTTGGTATGTTTTGTCTGTGTTGGTGCATTTGGCTTCAACCAAATCGCCCAGAACTCCCTTAATGGTAAGGAAAGAGAAAATCGCTCAGCGTTCGTTCCACGAGGAAAACTCATCGATATTTTTAGCCATGATTCTGGTCACTATGTTACGAGTGAAAATCGGGATTTTCCCGGCTGACCATATACAAGCCATAGTTAGCTAAGGGAATCTCCAGTGGCGTTTCTGCTCGCGTCGATGCACGATCCGTGTTGATCCTTGCTCTGTAGGCCGCCCCTGAACATAAGTTGGGTGTGCCGTTCTAAGTTGATTCACACGCTGGTGTGAGTGAGAGCCGGACTTGTAAAGCCCGCGCCAATACAAGTTTTATTTCATATTTTGTGTGAAGTGAACAAAGTCTAGAAGTCTATTTTTTTAGTTATATTTTGTGGATTGTGTTAAGTTGTGTGTATTCCCAAATGAACAATGTGTCAGCATCATTCTTGAGTATAGTCGGAAGGTTTAACCTTCTCCAGAGCCTTCAACGAGCGAGTGAACTGGTAAATTGCGCCGTCTCCTACATCCATATTGCTGAGGATAATCCAGATTTCGTGGCTAAATTTGTGGTAACTATAAAAATACGTAGTAATCGTACATACGACCACCTTCAATAATTCAAAAGTTTCAAACTCATATAGTAGGGGAAAGTTGTACAAAATGGGGACCCTTATATATTTTAGTACATAAAACCAAAACTATCAATGATAAAATTGCTAGATATAAATCAAAACATTCAGTGGAATGTTGGCTACCATGAAACAGGCCTTTTTGTATCATAAGAACGTTTATTTTAACAAAAAATAAAGAAAACTGAAAAAGGGTGAAAGTCCCCGTTTTATACTACTAGTCGGGTAAAATGGGGTTGCCTTTAAAAACTTACCAAATACTTTCAAAACTTACAAATATCTTGCTCAAAACGTTTTACATCTTGTTTACAACTTGTTTATATCTTATACACATATCTAGTTTACAAATATCTTGTTTATAATTAATCAAAAAAGAAATAAAAATGAGATTCTCATACTAAATAAAACTAATTAGAAATAAAATACTTTTGTCTAATAAGCAACAATTTAAACTTTATGTGCTACAAAAGTCACAAACAGATATATCATCCTCTTCGTCCACGTTAGAACAGGCATGGTGTGCCCACCCATTGCAGCCAGAACATCTAATCCATTCTTCTTTTGCTTTGGAATGACTATAGTGTCCGTTGCAAAAAACAAGCCACAGCTGAATTCTCTTCCTCTACCGATGATGAAGATAGTATTGTTTCCGTCTTGAGTTTAATTTTCTTTGATTTCGGATCTCTAAGAGTATAACCTTTATCAGACAAGATCTCACTTTTCATTCCAATACGCTTGCTCACTTTCCGTTCTTTACTAGTAGATCCTAGGATTAGTCTTATTTAGCAAACTTTCTGTAGTTTTTTTCTTATTTTCTTCCTTTCGTTTTTCTTCTGCTTCTAATTCGACTTTGTATAGTGAGGAAGTGAGAACTACCGTATTACCCCTCCTTTTGTTATTTTTATGCTTCTAAACTCTGTTCAGCTCTTTAGGTGAAGGTATGAGCAATTTTGATGAAATGCGAAAACTTGAAAAACTTTCCACCGGATCCCAATTAATCCCAGATGTTGAAAGTTGAAAAGGTTTAACATTTTTATGTCGGAGAAGTGACAGCCGCATAAGTGGAGTGTTGGGATAGTTCTGCAGCTGGTGACAGGACACAAATGGGCACAGAGGTAGAAAGTTGAGAAAGCTCAGCAGTTGTTGTCGATCCGCATGGTCTTTCGGTCTTCTCAGATAGAGTGAATAAGTGATCAGTAAATGCATCTCTGTTTAAGGGGTATATTCCAGTTTTCTTAAAGCAATTTACTGCCGTTTGCACTGAAGCTGCTTTACAAAAGCTACATTGAACAGTTTTCCCGACTTGATAAATGGTTACTTTCCGGCCAGGATGATTTATCAACCATTTCCTTACTTTTCTATAATAGAAGTTACTTTGAGGTGCCATGAAACTAACATCCAGAGATTGTAATCTGTGAGATGTGTAGTGGATAGCAGAACAAAATTACAATTCTTTTCTTAGCTAGATTTGATCAGTTATAAGCTCTTGACATGTTAATTGTGACAGTCTAATAGAAGTAGCACAGGTTTCTCAGAAGTAGGATTTGCGAACTCTAAATATTTATTAAAACAAACCGAAAATTTTCTTTATTTATCCAGCCACTCTCGTGATACACAACAAATAAACCAAGAGGTGCATCATCCATCAACATATGATTTTCCCTTTTCCTGGGGAAAACAAACATGGCAGGCACAAAATTACCAGTCGCGTTTATACATATTTTTTTAGTCACTAAAACCCCTTTTCAGATGATATCAAAAGCACTTTTTTTAAAAAAACAAAGAGCGCAAGCACTTTGGATGGCTTATTGGGTACCATCATGATGCCTGTCTCGTTAACATTATAAATATCATTCGGAGAGAAATGATATTGTTCATAAAAAGACTCCAATAAATCAAAAACTTTTTGACAGTCTCGCGATTAAATCTCTTTGCCCTAACCATAGATGTCTTCTCAGGATCACGCGAAGAAAGGTTAGGGTGCCTCAGAGAAAACCTTAAGCCAGTGTTTTCCAGCAATCTTTTTGTCCCTGTTAAACGAGTGGGAAATATGGTTCGCTTCAGTTAACTCGAACGCAAGAGAACGTAAATCGGTTAGTGTCAGGCCAAAAAGACTTTCTAGTGTTAGTATTTGCTGGACTGTAATACGCAGCCTCATGCGGACTGTATTACGCGAACTACAAGTAAGTTGTAATGATGTTACATGTCGTCTAAAATGGGGACGTTCCCAATTTGTACTACCTTCTATGTCTTCGTTTTGGCAGAATGTGACATACATAGAAAAACATGGCTTCCCTATGCTCATAGGTTATGTAACCCAATAAGTGAAACGTGTAAACAATAGCTTAAATCTAATGAATACATTAGTGTATTTACCAAATTTATTTCTACCTGTAATCAGGGAGTAAGTCAAGTAGTAGAAAGGCGACACATCGAAAAATATTTCGCCAAAAACTTCAAAACAATACACATCCACACTAACTGTACAGTGATGTTTTTATTCCTCCCGAAAATGGTGAAATTGTTGTCTTGAACAATAATGCATAGCCTTGCCGCTGTAAGCAGCAGTAGATATCCCCCTGTTCATACGCGTGGGAAAATTGTGGCCCTAAAACCGTTATCAGTGGCCCTAAACTGGCCTAAACCAGTATGTTGCTATGCTAGAATAAGGAAGTATACTCTTGGACGCCTATCAGATGTAAAAACAAGATAAAACATGCCTTTTTTCATCTCCTCATCTTATATTGTTTAGTTATTTGAACTCCCGCCACCCCTGCTCCTCCTGGAAAGCCGAATATGTCGGAGTCAAGTTTCGACAAGCCTTTAGTTGCTATCTTCATAGCCTTTTACGGCTACCACAGAAGCGCGTGGGAAAATTTTGGTTTATTTGAACCTCCGTCACCCCCTACTCCTCTTTAGTTGCTATGTTCATAGCCCCTGGAATTGGGAGGAAAGTTTCGACAAGCCTTTAATTGCTATGTTCATAGCCTTTTACGGATAGCACAGAAGTTATCATGATCGAAGCTTCCCAATTGATTGATTGATTTTTGCTTTTCATTATGTATTGAATAGCTAAATGCTCTTGGACGAATGAGAGTACTATTAGTTATCATGATCGAAGCTTCCCAATTGATTGATTGATTTTTGTCTTTTCGTTATGGATTTGAACCCCCCAAACCCCTCCACTCCACTCCCTCCTGCGAAGAACGTAAGCGAACGTTGTTACTATGCTCATACTCTTGGACGGCTATCGGATCTTGATGAGAGTCCTTTCAGTTATCACGTTCAAAGCTTCCCAATTGATTGAATATCAAGTTCGAAGCTTCCCAATTGATTGATTGATTTTCGTCTTTTCGTTATGTATTGAATAGCGAAGAGCATACTTAATGTCTTAAAATATTCAATGCTTTCTCATCGAGAATCGAACCTGTACACTAAATATGTTTTCATTTTGAAAGCTCTCTCATTGAAATTGAACGCAAGAGCAGTACTTCACGATTTAGAGTTGAATTAATTCTTGGATGAAAAAAAAAAAAAAAAAAAAGAATTTCATGTATTGGTTTTAGCGTAGCATATGATATGTACATTGTTCGAAGCTCTTCATTTCGAAGCACTATAATGCTTTCAAGTGTTCAATGCTCCCTTTCTCTCTCTTTCTCTCTATCATCGAGAATCGAACCCGGACCAAAGTGGTATTAAAACATAAGTAACAACCATAAAAATAAATTTAAAAAATACAGCATCACATTATTATTATTATTATTATTATTATTATTATTATTATTATTATTATTATTATTATTATTTTGGGAGTGAAAGTGGAGCAGACAACTAACCTTGATTGTAGCTTCGCTAACTTATGAAATAAATATTGTACACAAAAATCTACTTTCGTAGGGAGCTGGGATCGAATTTGGTACTTCATGATTTTAAAGTTGAAGTAGTCCTTGCATGAGAAAAAAGAATTTCACTTCGTTTTCACGACAGAAAGGATCGAAGTAACTTCATGCCTTAAAATGTGTAATGTTTTCTCATCGAGGATCGAACCAGCAGGACACGGGAATCAAACGCAAGACCTGTACTTCACGACCATTGAGTTGAATTAATGCTTGCATGAAAAAAAAAAAAAGAATTTCACGTATATAGCACTTCGTTTCACGACAGAAAGGAACGAAATAGAAATATTTAATGCTCTTTCACTAAGAACCGAATCAGAACCCTAAATATGCTTTTATTTTGAAAGTTCTCTCACAAGTTTTCTTTCCCATTCTGTTAAAATTTCACTTAAATCCAAATACAAGGTCTTTAGCAACACGTTTCACTTATTCAAATGTTCCACTTTTCAGTACAATACACATTAATTTGGCTTTCATTAAATCGAACGTGAGACCAGTACTTCACGATTTAGAGTTGAATTAATCCTCGCATGAAAAAAAGAAAAAGAATTTCATGGAGTAATCCAACTTGAGGTGAGCACTCTATCACTGAACGTCAGTGCCTCGCATATAGATTAGATTTTATTTTTTAAAAAGAACTTTTCGTCTTATTTTTTTCTAGTCGTCTTGTATTGGGTAGCTAGATTCCCCCCTCAGCCCCCACACCCATCTTGTAATGTTAAGAATAGAAGTTCCCAGATTTTCTGCGAAGAAAAAAAAGAATGCTTTCTCATCGAGAATCGAACCCGGATCCCAAACGAACGTGGCCTTTCGTAAGTGTATGGCACATGTATAAACAAGATGAAACATGATTTCCTCTTCGTCATCCCTTCCTGCATCATGCATGTGTGCACAGATATTTGTATGCATAGTGTCATTAGTCTCTGTTGATCATCTGTTGAAATAACATGGCTGTGTAAATCATAAGTTACTTTATAATATTGACTTCCATAGATTCGAACATAATTGAATATAGAAACGTAAGCAAGATTTCATTGAAGTAGACGATTAGAAAAATACGAATAGTTGAAGATTAAGAATGGAATTGCGACCAAATTCTGTATCTGAAAGGATACCATTCCAACAAATGCCAGAATTACCATATAGTGGTGCATATAAATGTTTTGCCCCTCAATATAATCAGTATTGTACAAAGGAATTACGTTTAAGAACATTCGAACACTGGCCTATTTCATCAAAACAATGCCCGGATCAATTAAGTGATGCTGGATTTTTTTACACGAAGACAAGAGACCAAACTATATGCTTCTATTGTGCTGGTGGATTAAAAGATTGGACTGATAACGATGTTCCATGGATAGAACATGCGAAATGGTTTCCTAATTGTCCATTTCTTTACCTTAAGAAAGGATATGCTTTTATTAAACAAATACAGGAAAAGTGCCCTGATATACAAGTATTACGTAGTGCTCCGAATGATGATATACATAAAAATGCCAGTAAAAGTTGCAATAAGGAACTTAATTTTCAATATGGTACAATTTGAAGTGAAACTTAAATAAAGTTTCAATACATACTTTTTCTTTGTATATAACTGTAAAAAGTACATGTACATATTCTAAAGTTATCAAAACAATATGTATTTATACAAATAATTTACGTATATACTATTATGTATAACTTCCAGATGCATTAGCATCGTATTTGGAAAAATGGAAATATATGTTTAATATATAAAGGAATGAAGATTAATTTATTTGGACGTAACATGCACGATCTTGAATTTACTGAACTGATATCATAATCGTAAGTGTATAGGACATATATAAACAAGACGAAACATGATTGTTTCTCCTCCTTGTCATATTAAATGGTGCATAAGGTCTTAATTTAATGAAAGCCAAATTAATGTGTATTGTACTGAAAAGTGGAACATTTGAATAAGTGAAACGTGTTGCTGAAGACCTTGTATTTGGATTTAAGGGAAATTTTAACGGAATGGGAAAGAAAACTTGTACATTTGATTCCGCTTGTTTTCAGACTATAAACAAAAAACTCATAGATTCAATTATGACTGATTTATTGGATAGTGTACAAACACAGTCAAGTTTGACGGAAAAACGAACTTTAAAGTTGATGGGTGTCAATGAAGTGGGCTTCTGTTCATAAAGAAGCAGAAAATACTTTTCATTTATACTGAACAATGTAGTACTAATTCTAGTGCAGTTAATAATAATAATAATAATAATATAGTGAAATTGAAATCTTTTATTATTTTCACATAAAAATTTGTAATTTGTGAACGATCAATACGGTAGGATTTTTAAATTAGTATACTAATGTTGTTGTTATTCCGATACTTCTCTTTTAGGAGTTAAGAAACTTCATTTAGAATGGTTGATCTGAAAAGAAACCGTACGGACGTCTTTTTTTCGATCACAGCACAACGTACGTTTACGATGGAGAACGTTGTGTTTGTAGATTTTTGAATTTATCAGAAAGTCCGCGATCGAATCAGGGACCCCTAAAATACTGGATGTAAATCCTCTATCAATGAGCCATCATACTCGTCAAACGAAAAAAAAAAAACACAGACACATATGTGAATGTCTGTTTTGCTAGTCTCTTTCTTTTCTCTGTTTGCTAGCACATTGAACTTAATCTTAAAATGGTTTAGTTGCAAGAGCAACTGATAAGATAACATTATCAAATGTTTTGATGATTCGTAACAAACTGACCTACAGCCCCTGCTAAACGAATGATAAAAGGTACAGTACATTTAATTGTATGTTAAATCATATTATGTCTTAAAATGATTATGTGTGTATAGTATGTGCTTGGGTGAGCCCACCTGGAACATCGATTCACTTCACCTTTAAGTAATGATGATAGAATAAAAAATTGTGGAACGAGAGAAAAAAAGAAATGAAATCTATGAGTTTTAGTCCTATAGTTATGACTACTAGACTAGTGGAGGGGGAAAGTGATGATGAGAAATGATGAAGTGAAGAAAGTGGGAGGAAACGGGAGAACTCCCAAGGAAATCCATTCATACGGTGTTTGTCCACTACAAAGTTCACTTTGTCTGGAGCAGAATTTGAACACGGTGCTTCATGCATTACAGATGAAAGCTCCGGGAGAACCCAGAGGAAATCCACGTACATGGTGATTGTTCATTATAAAGTTCATCTGGCGGGAACAGAATATTGAACCTGGGACCCGTTTGATAATATGATGCATACCTGTCTGTCTTTCTGTCTGTAAATGAAATCTTTGAACAATAAAGAGTTTTACGACTCACAATAAAACCAACAAGGTCTGTCTGTCTTTCTGTCTGTAAATGAAATCTTTGAACAATGAAATGAAATCTTTGAGTTTTACTTCCCACAATAAAGTCAACAAGGTTAATGGGAAATCTTTAAGTTTTACCCACTGGAATGAAAGATTAAACTATATTACTCATGCAATGATTGTTTGACATCCCATAAACATTTGTCCCTATACTTGTGAAATATAAACGTAAATATATCTAAGTGTATATCTTTCTGTCTGTCTATCTGTATGATGAGCATAATCGTGGTACGTTAAACTGAAATATTTTCTTACGTTTCGAACGTAAGAAATATGTGAAAGTTTGTGTGTGTGGTTCAGTGATAAAGCAACGACGTATTCTTTCAGATGAATACTTAGTATAGTAGAGCATTGTTCCGCAACCCCAGTGCATGCGGTCCCTAGTTCGATCTCCGATCAAGTAAGCTTATAATTTTTTATTACTAATTGCCGCTCACTGTGGTCGACTTCCGAACATAGTGTCCGTGAGTTTTCATGGTCTACTCATACATTCTCATTCTACTAAGTATTCATTCATTCATTCATTTGTCTTAATCATTCGTCTTCCTCAACATAATGAGCATAATCGTAGTACGTTAAACTGAAATATTTTCTTACGTTTCGAACGTAAGAAATATGTGAAAGTTTGTGTGTGGTTCAGTGATAAAGCAATGACTTATTCTTTCAGATGAATACTTAGTATAGTAGAGCATTGTTCCGCAACCCAGTGCATGCGGTCCCTAGTTCGATCTCCGATCAAATAAGCTTATAATTTTTTATTACTAAAGGCGGATTTTCATGCCCGCGTTAGAACGGAAGCATCACATGTAGCGTATTCATCGTAAATTATTTTCGTTTTCATACATCCGTGCGTGTATTGCGCCAAATTACTACTTGCTAGCTAATGCGCATGCGTAAAATAGAAAGTTTGCGACTTTAGTTTGTGATAATGGATTCCCGAAGGAGAGCTATCGTTTTAGCGGGACCCGGACAAATCCGCCAAATGACAAATCCGCCAATTACCAAATCTGCCAATTACCAAATGCGCCAAACGCGAAAATGACCAAATGTGCCAATTGTGAAAATGGACAAATCAGCCAATGGACAAATCTGCCAATTACCAAATCTGCCAATTACCAAATCTGCCAACTACCAAATCTGCCAATACCAAATCTGCCAAACGCGAAAATGACTAAATGCGCCAATGACGAGAATGGACAAATCTGCCAATTGACAAATCCGCCAATTACCAAATCTGCCAATTACCAAATCTGCCAAACGCGAAAATGACCAAATGCGCCAATCGTGAAAATGGACAAATCAGCCAATTGACAAATCTGCCAATGACCAAATCTGCCAGTTACCAAATCTGCCAATGACCAAATCTGCCAATGACCAAATCTGCCAATTACCAAATCTGCCAATTGACAAATCTGCCAAACGGAAAACACCGAACTCTGTTTGTATTATCATCAAATAACTGGATAGTCTAGTAAAAAGCATAGAGAAAGAAAGTATATATGAATATTAAGCAGGGGCGGATCCAGAGGGGGGCGATCGGGGCGATCGCCCCCCCCCCCAGAAGAGGAAACTTTCTTATTTTATATATATAAATAAAACCCATCCCAAAGTTTGGAGCCCTTAAAAGTAGCAGTATGACAACCTACCGCCCCCCCCAGAAGTCGATCCTGGATCCGCCCCTGATATCAAGCAAGAAACTAAAAGTAATTAATAGAAAATAATCAAATCATCGCCCAAATATTTGAGGATTTGAACGAGGTAACCGTTTAAAATAACATTAACGTTTACTCAGTATATGTAAAAAAAAAAAAAAAAAAAAAAAGTTGGTTATTTTATGAAGACCGGAGAGACATGATGTAAAAGTTCAATAAATCGTACATGCTCTAACGCAATGAGATAATTTGTTTGTTCTTATATGTTAATTTGATGAATTTATAACTGTTAAAAATGAATATTCTTGTTATTTGCTGGAGTGATTGCCCCCTTTCTGCACTGAGGTTATGTTTTTGGGGTGCCCGACCTCTTGGACATTACACTATACTTGTTACAGTTGGCAATACTTCTTAAAATGACGGAGTTGCGAGAAATTTTTAAAACGATCGTTGTTTGTTTTCGTACCTTTGACACTTGACCAACAGTTTTTGGTAGTCGCGATTACTACAAATTCTCCTAATTTCACGACTTTTAGCAGTATTTCCAACATTAACATTCATTATCACATCTCCTCAACCATGTAAAATAACAAATTGCTATTACGTGTTTTTTGCCATGACTCGATTTCGGTGTTGTTTGCCACGGTATTGTTCTCTCTAGCTTATCTTATATCACAATCGTGAAGACATACAAAATCGACTTATAAGCTAAGGGTTGCCAGATGAGCATATTATAATGATCAAATCTATTATATTATAAACAGAATGAATACAATACGAATTGTCCCAAGCACGTTATTGGGTTACTACGCTATCGGCTGTTAACGCCACAGTTAAATTTATTCAAGGTGAGTTCAAGCACTCAACATAATAATTTGTTTGCTTAGAAACTCTCCAAGTGCATTTTCAAAATTGATATTGCCTACAATTTGTTTGTGTTCGACTGTGTAGCCAACGTTAAATCTAGGCATATCATCAGGACTAACAATAAGGGGGGTATAGGAATCCCGATAAATGGGGACCCAAACCTTCTAGAGGCGGCGCGATACGCGATATATATATATATATATATATATATATATATATATATATATATATATATATATATATATATATATATATATATATATATATATAGATAGATAGATAGATAGATAGATAGATAGATAGATAGATATATCAAATTAAAATTAGATTTAAAAATCTGGATTTAGCGATCTTTTAAACACCTTTGGTGAAAGTAGAAAAATTTAGTCTATTGGTAATACAAAAATTTAGTGACTTATGTATAGTTACTGGGGTATTTTCAAGTCCACACAAACAGCTCCCTAGTGGATGAGCGGTTAGCGTAGGGACCCAGGTTCGATTCTTGGCGGGAGCTTATTTCGTTCGGATTCCACGTTAAATTGTAGGTCCACGTCTCATATAGCCTCGATGCTGAACGGGACGCTAAGACTGAAAATCAAATCTGTCCCACAGAGATTATTAAAATACAAGGGTCGGCAATCCCTCCATAGCCTTTCTGAAACAAGATGGAATGTACACGAATTGGAGTGGTTTTGAGTTAAGCATCCCATTCAGCAGAAGACTATGAGCCTTGGGCCTACAACTTAACATAGTTTCCAATACACATGAGTTTCCACCGGTAATCGAACCCGGGTCTTCCATACCAAAGGCGCGTACGCTATCCACATAGCCACAAGGGAGCCCTGTGTACGATTTAAGACTATAAAACCTATGGCAGAAGAAACGGGTAGGTTACATTTCTCTAAGTTACAACCATTAATTCTCTCGGACGTTCGAAGATAAAATCTAGATCATATCAATGTAAGACATTGAATCCCGCATTTGATACTGAACCACTCCGAGAAGAAATCAGAGAAGAACAATTTAAAGTATTGGCTTTTTGATGTAATCGTACACAAGATCGTATCTCAGGTGGATTCTCGGTGTACAGAAATGAGATATATTTACTTGACTTTTCAAGCAATTCTCAGAGTAAATACTTTAAATGACAGTGTCGCAATCAAGAAATTAATTACAATCTACTCAGATGACTTCAGTTGTAATTTTGTCAAAGAGAAAGAAGTATATAAGTCAGTCTCTGTGCAGCTACTTTCTCGGATCTTCACACTAAAACTTATAAATTTATGTTATATTTGTGTTTCCTGAACTTTAGAAGGCACTCAGAATTTCCTCGCGCGAAGTGGATTTTGTGGTGGACAAACACAGTGTGTCTGAGGTCTCTCGGGGTTCTTCTTCCTCCCATTTTCTTCATTACACTATTTTTCATTCATTCTTATCATTACCATATCCTTTAGCTTACACGGCATAAGGGTAGGACGTAATTGAAATTGAAAACAGAAAATTATACAACAGGAGATAATATTAAAACTCCGTTAGAAGAGAAAATGCAATTATATCAATTTATTAAGTTATTGTGATATTAATGATGTTCTATGTTCATTTGTTTTGAGTTTAATGTTCTCTTTCAACAGCGACTCTAATGAGACCTCTCTCGTCCCAAAGGCGAGAACATTTACCACTTGTTCCAGAGGATCAAAAACAGAGGTGCCTGGCAACCCTTCCTCTTACTCCAGATGTGAGTAAATTTTCACGATAATAAGATATGATAAGATCGGAATGCAAATACTTCGTGGCAAACAACACGAAAATCGAGTCGTGGCAAACAACACCGTTGCAAACAACACGCCACCCAAATTGCTGTAAACGGCATTAGCCTATGATCATTACATCTTTTGAAAATAATCTACGTAATTAGATGTGATACTTATCTGAGCTCTTTTTCGAAACAAAGCCCTTTGCAAGAAGTCAAGTTTTGAATTCCTTGTAGTTTTTTTCTTCTGTTTGATAGAAATACATGATATGCTGACCATAGTATTTGACACTAAATTGCTTTCGATGTGCGATGCACCATCCGTCTCACTTGCGTCCTTACTGTTGTAGAGGCCTCCAAAAGTGTGGAGGATGTGTGTATTCACCAGATAAAGATTCAAATTCAACACAAATTAGAATAACAGTAACCTTACACCCTTCACTACAATTGCAATATTATTTTGACTCACGACAATAGTTAATCCGATAAATATATTCTTCCTAACACAGTTACCTTCCCCTTCGTTTATATGCAATGAAAGATATAGCCATTTAACACACTTAAACACACTTGCACTTATACACTTTCGAGTGACGAACTCAGTACTAATCAGGGACTTTTACTCATCATACACAGTGTGAAACTACTTGAGCAACGTACAGATCTTTAAATGTGACATCTCATCTGAAACCTGTTACCTGATTGACTCGTAATAATCAATCATCTTACAGAAAACAAAGTTACACAAAAATTCTAAAATCCCTTCCCTTTCCTGCTCTACCTTCGCAAATACATAGAAATAATCTAATTACATGAATATAAACATTAATTCTTATGCCTTTTCAATAATTTATCCCACTGTTAAGAGCGGATTTGCCTACCTGGCTACCCGGCAATCATTTCTTTCAACTATTTTAATGTATTTAGCATTGTTCATTTTTTAGAAAAGTACTTCATTTTATACTACATTCATCATTTGCTGTAGGCAGGGGGTGTGCCTGGGGATCCGAAAACCCCTCCCCAAAATCACGACTTTTCTTAAATTTTGTCTAATTTTAGGGGCGATATTACAAATTTTAATACAATTTGTCCTCATATTGAACTTGGACACCTTCCCTCCGAAATGAATTCCTGCTCATTCACGTCCCTGGCTGTATGTAAGTATGAAACAAGTTTAATTAACATAAAAGCGAACTCTATTTGGCAGGATATGGTTTGAAGGTCCAGAATAAACGATTTATATTGAGGTAAAAGAAATAAAATACATGTAAGGTGGATAACGTTAAAAGAGATTCTACTGTTTTACGTACAAAAACAAACACTTACGCACTCCAGAACTTGTAGGACTATGTTTATGCCGTTTTTCTTTTCTTCTTTCTTTCTTTCTTTTTTCTTTTCTTTTTTCTTTTTTTTTTCTTTTTTTTTTTTTGTAATTAGGTATAACTTTGTTCCCGTGAATTGCAGTAGGGTGTCGAAAATCCGGATTCGTGAGCCATAATGGTCGGATTCATGGGTCAAAATTTTGATGGTGGGCCAAATTTTGCCAGTCCACTTCTGCTCTGTGATAATTAATTCTTAGTTCTGATTTCGAATCCATTACATTGTTACCTTCTTTTTCAATGCAACTTATTTCTTTCCAGTTTTTCAGTGTCCTTCTGTTGAACATTTTAATTACATTTATATTTGCTAAAGCAGGGCTACCAAGATATGAAAATTATTGTAAGGCGAAAGGGGAATTCCCATTTTGCCTTATGATAACAAGTCATTAAGTACCAATTTTTGGTTGACGTTTCCTGTGATAAGAATCATAAGGCAAAACGGGAAAAGGCGAACACTGAAGACACGATTGGGATCATTTCCCCATCAACTACTTGTATCGCCAGGATTTCTTTTTTTTTTTTTTGTGTGTGTGTGTGTGTGTGTGTGTGTGTGTGTGTGTGTGTGTGTGTGTGTGTGTGTGTTTACGTATCTAGTTATGTGATATTTTGTATGTTTATTAATAATAAGTAACCTTAAATTCAAAATTTTCAGTCATTAAGAAATTAAGTAAGTAGATACTATAATTTTAAATGTATGTAGTAGCCAAACTATATTTTGGATTTCAAGTACAAACATTAAACTATTCTTCACCTCTATCGATCAATATTAAGAAATTCGCAAAGAAGGTCTATTTAGAGCTTCCGTTACATTTCACAAAATACTTTTGCTGTAAAACAATCAAAATTAAAATCTTCTTTATGTGGTCACATACCGAATAAAATTACAAAAGTTTACAATTATTACTGGAAACTGATGCTGTTACCCATTTCGAACATTTCTTTTTAAGCACATAGTTTCAAACATATTAAAATTTCATTTCTTCTAGATAGTATGAAACGTATACATTGTGAATTTTCATAACTGTTCTCAAGGTGGATTTGTGTACAGCCAGATGCACTTTTGTAAGTTCAACAAAAAGTCCAAAATAAGCCTCTTGAAAACAGCTTTTATTTGTAAAAGAATAGAGAATGATCACTTTTGGCTGTTGCAATAATCTGTGCAACCAGCTTGATAAAATTTCAACGTAGCATAACAACAGCTGTTTCTCTTATTTGCCCCCCCCCCCCAAAAAAAAAGAAAAAGAAAAGAAAAGAAAAAAGGAAAGCTCGATAAGGTGAGTGTAGGGGCGCCGAAGTCTATAGCTACGGCTCTGTTTTTCATCCCCCTTCTAAACATTTGTCTAGTTTACTGACACTCACTGGCGTCTCTGGCATGTAAAATTTGGAGGGGAGGGACATCGAAGAAAGTGATTAAAATGGTGCTACCTGGCCCAACATATTTAATATTTTGTACTTCAAAATATTGGGGAGGACGCGACCCCTTCGTCCCCCCGCCAGAGACGCCTATGCTGACACTTATCGATTCATTGTTGTAAAAAATATATATATAGAAAATTTTTCGAACATTTAACTTTCCCCTTCACCGGACCCAAATTCTTATTAATTAATACACTGAGAAAAGTCCGTTATCCCGACAGCGATACATTGTACAAATATACGGAATCATAATGTTTACTACAGGAATCTGCAAGGAGCACACGTTATCCATATGCTACAGATTTTCCTCACTTAGATGTTACATAATGCCGTTTCAGGATGTATGACATCTAACAGTCTTCCATATATCACATACGTATACGTATGTTACATACGCCAGCTGTATGTTACATGCGTATATCTGTATGTGACATCCTGATCACTTATATATAGTTCTTTCGTTCGTACAGAAATAAAAGTGCGTTTATTCGAAACATTTATACGGAAAGTATGTTTTAGTTATACTTTTTTAGTTATACGTTTTTTTAGTTGTACCTTAAGTCCAAAAACTACAGGATTTACAAATGTAACCTACGTTTTTACGTACGCCACATACATTTTTTCTGAGTGTATAACTTCACAATACGCCCTATGTCCGCCTCTCATGTTAGTGTATAAGATATAAGAAATTTACAGCATTCAATGTAAGGTCTACTGAAAACATTTTGAAACAGCAAGCAGACACTTTTGATCGATGTAAACCAACTTTTAAATTGAAAAATGATTGATTCAAATGACTGACCAAACCACATGTTCAAATTAAATATAACAAATCTGGTGTTTTTTTTTTTTTAATAATTTAGTTAACTGTAAACAAGTTGTTGACCAATGCAATGATTGTTAGTGAATATTCTATGTTTGAACGCATCGTTGGATGACCAACAATTAATGAAAATATATGAAACTAATTGTAGATCTGAAGTGAAGTGATTCAAATAAAAGCGTATAGATATAATTATATACTACTAAAATTATCCCTCAACAATATCTTAAAATTCAGTTAAATTGGGAATAATATTAACAAGTGTGCTATCCATCGGCGATTAGGTGCGTGGAGGTAATTGCTGCTCTCACTTTTTTAGCTTTACACTATAACCTAATTACATGCCCCCTTTATATTAGTAGTGTTTTGTCCCCCTTTTTAGTGTTCATACCCAATTGGCGTACTTTCTATTACAAGTGAATGGATCTGTGTTTTTGCGCAACTACAATCGATCACGGAAAGTAAGATAAATTTAACGCTTTATTAAAATTGTTATAGTTATTTAGTATACTAAATATTGAATTTTTCTGAAAACAGAGGTTTGCACGTATATGTTATATGGGAACAACATATAATAAAATGTAGGGTTGTTACAAATGATTGGAGCTGCTTCATGAATTTGGCGTAGCTATGATATTTGGCATTTTATCACGAAGCTTTACCATAATATAGACCTTAATTTATTTAATTTCGAACTTATAGTAGTCAAATTCGGTCCAAACATTAGCCATTCACAACTCTCTATCCTACAATTCAACTCAGATTAGGTTATTTTCAAACAAAGGTAAACTATTCTGAACTACTAGTTTGTTTAAATTTTACTACATGTTGGTACAAACATCTAACTGCTTAATTAAATGAATTGAAAACTACCCAAACTTGGTTCAGATTTTTTCTTTCAAATGATTAAACTGTTAACTCATTAAAGACACTTTGAACCAAATCCATTCGTTCATTTAAATTTATTTTTTTACTACATTTGTTTCACAACTTATGAACCAATCAGTTTGAAGCAATCTAAGTCGAAAGAGTTTCCATACTGGTTCAGAAAAAAAAAAAAAAAACCAGGTTTGTTTTATTTTAAATTTTCATTTCTATCGGTGTAAAGATCCCGTCGAATTGTATGTCTTTAATACTCCTAGTTCTTATATTCATTACATAAGGCATATTTCACTGTAAGAAAGCGTGGTTATAAGGAATTAAGGAGAAAGTAAAAAAAAAAAAATTAAACAAACTTGTATGTTATACGAAACTGAAAACAATTAAATATCAATTAATTTCGAAGCTCTAGTAGTTAAAATACCACTAAAATAACACACTATTAAGTAGGAAGTTGCGTCTATATCAATGCTCCTGACAGTGATGGACATGCTACTTACAAACATAGTAAAACGATATAACTTGAGTTGATTTTGACTTTAACGTCCCTTTCAACAGCGAGGCTATATGAGATGAGACCTACTGATTAACGTGGAATCCGAACCACATGACTTCCACCGGGAAGCGAACCCGGGTCTTCCAAGCCAAAGACACGTACGCTAACCGTTTAGCGACAAAGGAGCTCAGTAAAACTATTGAGTTGTTCATGAAAGAAATTATTTAAGTGTCAGGTATTCATTGTTATTTAATATTTTGTGGTAATATACCTTAAGTTAACGTTTATCTGGGAAAAATTGATAGAAACCATACCACAAAGGTTGAAAAATGCTTTAATGGAATACTACAAGTTAACATGAACTATTATGAGTGTATTCCTATTTCCTGCAAATGGGTGTCATTTCAATTTTGATGTTAGATATGTTCTGTTTTGAACCTACATAAGCTTTTCAAGTAAGTGTTGGTACAGTCCCCATCATGACGAGATATATTCTTTCTAATAAAATGTTGAAAAATCTTCAACATAGCTGACTGATACCCTGGATTGAACTAGAACTTTTATGACTGGAAAGCAAGCACATTAAAACGAGCGGTACAATGATTCTTCTATTTACACTTAGTATGTGAGCATTAATAGAGAAATAGGATTATTAGGTCTATTAAATTTAAATATGTGTACAATCTGAGGATTGAAATAATACACAAAGAAAGAAACATTAGGGCATGTATTGTGGTTTATCACATTTTCTTTTTCACGAGTAAAGTCACGTGAAAAAAATAGTGACTTTCTGAACCCATTTTGCTACAACTTCTTGTAAGATTGAGAAGGTACTTAAAATAACAAGCAGCATGTGGTCGAAATAGCAAAAAACTTTTCACCGAATTTCGATACTCAAACGCAATTTTTTGCTCAGTTTTATCAGGCAGATATCGAGATAGTATCTTGTTGAAGGTCAGGATTACTACTTTTTATCTTAAATATACCTACTAGGTACCTCTAGCCTCTGTGCTGGTGATGATTTCTTCTAAAAGTATTGTATAGGTAGCGTGGGACCAGGGGTGTAGCCAAGGGGGGGCCCATCGGTGCCAGGCCCCCCAAATGGTTTCCTGGCTCCCCTAAATGACCAGCTATTAAAACATCATAGTAAAATTATCTCGCTTTATTCGTTTAAAAGTAACAAAGTTTATTGACAATTAATAATTTATGGTAAAATAGTATGGAGAAATATTGTTTTTCCATACCGATCGAAAAATAGTATAGTATCTCTTCCTTATACCGATCGAAAAATAGGATGTTTTTTTGTGACAGCAGATTACACAATTTACTGCGATTTATATTTGACAGTTTGAAGACAAACGTTTTAACAAGGTACTACAAATACAGCCATAAAACAAAGGTACTAAACTGATTTGTAAGTACAGTATATTCTTATATGATTTAACAAATGTTTTAAAAGACATAGAGGATAGAAAATTTGGTGAGAAACAATGCTTTGATTCAATTTGGATTTCATTCGCTCGCTCTTTTATTTCTATTCAGTGTAATAAAATAATTATTTTTTTTAAAATCACGAATAATATTTGGTCTAGGAATTAATTCGTGCGGGTGGACAAGAGATGGCGCAACGAACGGAGCGTCCCACAGTTCCGTGTATCCACACATGTGTTGCAAACCCCTGTCATCGCGTATCGTTTGTAGTATAGGGCAGTGGATTAAAGCGTCAACAACACCAGTTTGTAGTTAAGTGAACATGGCGCAATTTGTGCCTGATAAAGTGTTTTTGCGGGGTGTCCTGCTGCATTACTTTAACATGCAGAAAAGTGCGACTGAAAGTCATCGTATTTTGGTGGAAGTGTATGGTGACCATGCTCTAGCTGAGCGAACGTGTCAGAAGTGGTTTGCACGGTTTAGAAGTGGTGATTTCGGCTTGGCAGACCAAGAGCGAGCTGGACAGCCAAAAAAATGTCAAGACGAAGAATTGACAGCATTGCTCGAGCAGGATTCGTGTCAAACGCAGGAACAACTTGCAGCAGTATTAGGCGTTGATCAAACAACAGTCTCCAAACGCTTGAAAGCCATGGGAATGATTCAAAACATGTCACATTGGGTTCCACATGAATTGAAAGACAGAGACGTTGAAAGACGAAAAACCATTTGCGAATTGCTGCTTCAACAACAGAGCAGAAAGGGGTTTCTGCATCGAATTATTACGGGTGATGAGAAGTGGATCCATTACGAGAACCCTAAACGAAAAAAGGCCTGGGTGAAACCAGGTGAACCAGGTCCATCACAACCAAAACGAGATATTCACTGTGCAAAGGTTATGCTGTGCATATGGTGGGATATGAAAGGTGTGGTGTACTATGAGCTGCTGCAACCGGGTGAAACTATGAATGGAGAACGTTATCGACGACAATTAATGCGTTTGAAGCAAGCTCTGGCCAGAACACGACCAGAATGGGAGAACAGACATGATAAACTTATTGCTCAACATGATAACGCTCGCCCACATGTCGCAAAACCGGTCAAAACCTATTTAGAAAATGTCGGATGGGAAGTTTTACCCCACCCGCCGTATTCACCAGACGTTGCTCCTTCGGACTACTACTTGTTCGATTGCATGAACAACGATTTGATTGGACAGCGGTTTACTTCTTCAGAAGATATCGAAACATGGGTCTCTGACTGGATCGCTTCCAAGGATGAGGACTTCTTTCGCCACGGAATCCGTACATTGCCTGACAGATGGGCGAAAGTGGTGGCTAGCGATGGACAATATTTTTCTTAAGGTATTTATGTATTTTGTGTTTGTACTACAGCTTCAATGTGTGCGTACCAACCGCACGAATTAATTCCTAGACCAAATAAATAAATATTTTTGTCAGGAAACCGTAAAGAAATTAAGTGAAATTTCAAAGAAAATCAATCTTGTGTAGATAGGTTCTGTATACAAGGTCTTAAATTTAAATATAAAGGTAACCAAGAAAAGTTTTGTTGCTTTTTCACCCACCACCTTCGAACATCGATATGTCACCTAACCTGGAAGATCAAAAATAGTCCCCATCAACATCGACGACCTTCTGAAAACGTTTTGGAAGGCCATGGAATCCATCGCGGTAGAACTTGATGGGCCGTGAAACGAAGAAGGTATCAGGTGCATTTTGGACTTTTACTAGGGATTTGAACTGGCGTCTTCTAAGGTGATTGTCCAAAGAATGGAAATGGTGATAATCGGACGGTGCAATACCCGGGGAATATAGTGGTTGCAATATTGTTTCCCATTCAAGGCGGAGAATGGTGTCCTGAGTCATCCTACCCACGTGGGACTTAGCGTTGTCCCGTAAACGAGGACCCATTTACAATTCAGAAGTGATGGCTCCTGAGTTTTGAGTTTTTCTTGAGCACAGCTCAACTGCTGATACTACACAGTTGCATTGATACTCTGACCAGCTGGTAGCAGTTCCCGATGCACGATGCACCAAACACACAGAAGGACCTTCTTCTGGTACAGTGCTGGTTTCGGTTGTTTTGAAATCGGTTCATGGGGTGCTAACCAATGATGGCGGCGCCGTAGAGCTTCGTATAGGACCCTCTTTTTATCACATGTCAACGCCCTCTTCAGAAATGGCTCCGAAATAGTAAATAAACATAGGCGACTACCGCATTGCCTTCTGGCCCGGAGTCAAAACATGTGAGACCCAACGACCCAACTTGTAGTGCTTCCCAAGTTGATGGATGTGCTGCCGAATGGTTTCTCCACACACTGAATTGTAGTCCCAGTTCCTCTTTGTACATGTGTTGGTCTTCTGGCATGTGGTGTTTTCGGGTGTTTCGTCATCGTCCTTAAACTTGTTAAGCCATTGCTGCACTGTCCGCGTCGTCACGACACCCTCAGCAAAGGCCTGACATATCTTCTGTCCCGCTACAGCGGCGTTTGATCTCCATTTGAACTCGTTCAGCATACATGCTCTTATGACGCTCTATGGATGTCCCATGTTCCCTGTGTCTTTATGCAAGTTCACTGTGTATCTGAATTGCCACAACCAGGTAGTATGTTGATATACCCACACCAACAACTGACGTTCGCCTTATCTCCACTCGCATTCAACTCATGGTGTGAGGTCCAATTGAACACAGACCTCCACGAAAAGGGACAGGACTTTCTTGGTTACCTTTATAGTTATGCACAAAAGTATAGCGTTTGGTCCCGGGCAGTATTTCTTGATTAAACATAATAAAAACTATCTTGAATATAATTTATGGATAATAATAATAATAATGATAATAATAATAATAATAATAATAATAATAATAATAATAATAATAATAATAATAATAATAATAAGAAGAAGAAGAAGAAGAAGAAGAAGAAGAAGAAAAAGAAGCTAAAATAGTGTTTTTAGTTTTCCAGAAGGAAACCAAAATTTTCCTTTCTTTCAGGCCTCAAAAACACTAGCAGCAACACATTCTTTTTGGCTTTGTACATTGTAGCTGCCCCCCCCCCCCTCAAAAACGACGGGCCCCTCCTACACAAACCTGCTGGCTACACCCCTGCGTGGGACAAAACAAACTATCAGAAAGCTCCAAGTGCACATTATTTGGTGGAGTGTTCTTCACAAGAGTGAAATGTAATTTATCTTTGCTTCTGGGGACATTTTTATTCATATTCAACCGAAGAGAACAAAGTGCCCGAAAGTATATCTGGAAGTAACATTGCTGTTGGTTGCCCTAACCTTCCTTCTTTTCCTTCTCTTGCTTTCTCTCTCTTTTATAAATAGCGTGACATTTTCAGTTTGGCGAGAATTGGTCACACCCTATTAAAAGTCATGTTATACTTCTCTTTTTAATATCAGAACATGAGCAATTCTAAAGGTGTGACTTCATCTTTATAACCATCTCGACCTCTGTTTGTGTGTGGGGGGGGGGACTAATATGCAAATACTAAATTTAATGTTAAATTCGTAGTCGAAAGACATCATGTTCGATTGAATTGGGTTGGAATTTAGCGACCTCTTGAACAGCGAGACTATATGAGAAGTGGGATCCAAACTGCATGAGCTCCTGCCGAGAATCGAACAGGATGTCCCGCGCCAGAGAAGCGTACGCTGACCATATAGCCACGGAGGAATTCTCATCATTTGCGAATTCTGATTAGGAAGTATTGGATTTAAATAGCTTTTTCTCTATGTACTGAAAATTAATTAGGAAATAATATCTTGTTTTATGCAATAGAAAATATTAATTTAGCCGAAATCATGTATTGTATAGAAAGACTGAAACTAGATTGGAATGATGATTTCTGGTGAGTCTACCAGCAAACCTCAGCAACGATCCGCGAGGACAACACAAGAACAGGTTTTCTCTTCTGAAAACAATAAAACCAGAACGGGGAGAAGGCCTGGAAAGGGCAAGAGACCACCTGCTGCTCGAAAACTCTTTCATCTGAGCTGTTTTTACGCGCCGTATTTACGCTCGAAGTTAAAAGCAGACAGACTTTTCCAGCGTATAAAAATTCGTTACGTAAACTTACGCCAGGTCCCATACACTAACGTATTGACAGCTGCTAACAAGACTAGCGTATGAAATTTTATGGTTACGACCGAAAAATACGTCAATGTATGGCCGACTTAAATGTGCAATTCGCATTTCCTGAGCAGTTGTCAGTCTCTTAACTCGCCCCAACTGAGACAATATTCTCTGTAATTATCTTTTGATTCTAATTGTACTGAATGAAACATGACAGAGACACGGACACAGAAAGATCGAGGACAGTTAAAATCACAGAGAATCTCCACTGCGGATGAAACCTCGGACCCATACACCAAAAACCCACCCACCAGCCACTATACCAGCTTAATTTCCTTTAATTAGTTGCAACCGCGACACCCGACTGTGTAGTCATCTTTTTTGGTTGCAATTCAACTTAAGCATACACGTTAGTGACAAACAGAAATGTAACGGACAGTGCAAATCACAAAGTATCTCTTACCAGGAATCAAGGCCGGGACCCCTTATACAAAATGCTCACGTACTAGCGACTAGATTAACGCGAAGGCTGAAAGGGAGGGTTTATAGATATTGTAGATAAATGTGCAAAAAGGACTTTCAGAAGATTACAATATTAGTTTAGGACCATTTTAACTCTTATACACTCCGAAGATTACAATATTTGCTTTAGACCATTTTAACTCTTATACCCTTTGATGTCTGCCCCCATTCAAGATAAGTACATAGAATAAGAATTCATTCATCTATACGAAAGCTTGCTCAAAAGAAGAAGGGACACTTGGTGTTCATGATTGCATCACTTGCTCGCATCAGACATATGTTATAAAGGCTGTAAAACAACGCATAGTACTCATGTTAATATCACCTTCCAGCACAAATACAAACTGCTATTTGAGCAGGTATGTAGTCTTAAAGTAGCTAGGTGGTGGTCGTAGGAAATGCTGTCATAATCATATGTCTGTCAGAATCGCATGCTAGGGCTATGTTTGATGAACCAGGGTTAGGTTATAAAACGAGGGTAGAAGGTGTACAGTGACTAGAATACACCTGATTCATGTTATGAAAACGTGTTATCCTCCTCGAAGATGAAATCGCAAAAAGTTGTTCAAATATTTATAGAGATGACAATTGAGGATGAAAGCACCCATAGCGGAACAACAGATGAGTGAGATATGTAGCTTAATGCCCTATAGTAAAATTTTGGTATTCATCCTATATGCGAAATTCATACACACTCAATAGTCGTCATTGTGTTAAAGGGTAAAACGACAATATTATCGAAATATCAGCGTCCTCCATGTGCCTGGTCAATGACGAAGATCCTGTAAGCGATGAACAGATGGAGAAAAAATCGTAGGAAAAGAACATAAACCTGCGATTCAATAGTAGATTGGTTACTGTTCGTGCGTTCACATGGGGTCACACATGTTCCAATGAAGTTGGTAGTGATCAATTATGGTTATCCGCACGTGTCTTTGGTCTATAAATAAATACGTAAAATAGTGGTAAAATTCAGAGCAATATTTTAGTTTACTTTTAATAATTCAATTCAAGTGCTTTTAATAATTCTGTAGAAAGGAAATAAATATATCTGGAAGAATTATCTGTTTTTGTTTCAGAGATGAAAAGAGTTGAAAATTAAGTATATGTATACAGTTACTGTAAGCAATAATGAAAGTGATATTTAATTTTGTATAGGTGAAAATTCTTTGCATCTCCTTAACATGCACAACGATATGTTCAAGGAATATTTCTAACGTTAAATAAACCACCTGTAGACCTTGTAAACAAATTTTATATTTAACTCAATTGTCATGACAAGGTACAGCACTTTTTAGTAAAAACACTGTATAAAATGTAAAGCTTCAATACTATAACAGTATCTTCACCAGACTTAACACACTTATCTAGAATGTTGTTTCTACTTTTTCTACATCTCGTGGTGTAGCTCAAGGTTGTGGTTGCAATGAGGTACCTAAAAGAACACCAAAACCGATTCTACTAATGTAATGTATAATGCATTGCCCTACTTCCTAAGATGCCTCTATTGATACATAATGGGTTGTAAAAACTTTATCAAGAGCGTGGTATGTATAAGCTTTAATGTATGACATTTTAACGAACATTTCTAAGACATTATAATATTTATATATGCCATTAAATTGTATCATTGTGACTCTATATTACGTTTGCAATTGTAAAAAAGACACAGTACATTTTTTCTAAAAGAAAGTGACTGAATGAGAAATGGAAGAAGAATACATGTTGATTTCGAAGTTATGACTACTTACTTTATAAATTTATAGTTTACAACTATTCTCAGGTTTATCGAAATGAATAATGAAAAATATATAACTAGTTAGTAAATCAAAGAAATATGAGTCGAAATGTTAAGTTTTGTATAAATAAATTTATAAGTACAGAAAAGGGAACCTGTCATACACATCGTTATTTTAGAGAACCTAACCTATTCATTGAAAACCACAAAGTAAAAATTGTATGTAAGAGAAAAACACTTACACAAATAATAAGAGAATATATATACTTTATATATGCTGTATTATAAGTAGGCAATTTGTGATACTTTTATTGAAGTTATAGTATTTGTTCCAAAGGATCAATCTAAACATGCCCATGAATATATTATAATGAAAGAAATACAAGAGGATATGAAGATAAATATGTGAGTAATGTGTTGGCTTATCGTATATTATTTATTCTTAAAAGGAATCTAAATGTCGAGGAAATATTATCTTGTAAAGGACAAACTGCGTTTCTTTACTAATATGACCGCAAAAGGGGTAACCGTGGCTAATATTGTGGAAAAACGGGTCTTTGGGGAGCCAGTTTATTTTTATTTTATTTTATTTTATTTATTTATTTATTTATTTATTTATTTATTTATTTATTTATTTATTTATTTATTTATTTTTGTTTATTTTGTTTATTCCGTTATGAGTATTTCAAGTTTGAAGTTACCGACGAAGTGCCTGTAGTGCATTATCATGTAAGTAGCCCACTATGAGAGGGATACACTTTACACAAAAACTCTTTCAATTTTCAAATTTAAAAGTAGTAGAAGAAATAATAAAGAAAAAGGACTTGAACCATATAAATATTGTTACTTGACTATTTCAACAAAAACGAAGTTGCAACTCTGCTAACGACCTTTACGGGGATGGAGATTTCACAAGTTTGGTTGGACCTCGCATAGAATTTGTGTGAAAGACCATGAAATCTACGAGCAGTCCTGTCTATGGCTGACCTAATTCATTAAGCGGATGTCTGCTTCTATTTTACATTTTCGAAATAAACCAATATATGTATTTCTTATTATAAGTAGAAAAATGCAGTCGGTAAAAGTTAATAATAAAAAGTTCAACAAGAAGCTATAATCTTTAACAGAAAATGGATAAGGAAAGTAAGAAGAAACGCAATTATTTTAGTAATAATAACATCGTTAATAAGTAGGCAGTAGTTAGTATAATCATGACTTGTTTGCAAACACGTATCTTGAGATCTTTTTTGAGTTCCCTATTTAGAACGTTTAGAATATTTAGTTTTTTTTCATATAATTTATTAAGAGTCAGGTTTGCGGGGTTCTTAGATTGTAGGAACTTTGCCCATATTACAAGTACCTTTTGTCCTCTTGACCTGATTTACAGTCGTGAATTTTAAAACGGAAAGTTATAACAGAAAAAATTCTTTTACAACTATAAATTTTGGTATTTATTTTTTGTACGATCTTGTACTTGGTGAGAAATTCTAGTTTGTAATTGTGAAAGTTGTGAATATTTGAAAGAATGTGATGTGATTTCGTAGTCTTGTAAAATATAAAGTAAATATTTTAAGTAAACACTTTTGTAATTTTCTTTTAAAAGATTCTAAAGTGACGGCTTATAATTTGATGTCCCTATTCAAATTACCCGTCCCGAAAACAGGTTCGTATTCATTTTAACCAATTTGAAAATACTTATTACCAAGACTTTTTAATTAACTTGATTGTTGTTACCTACGATTACAACTAGCATGTTCGAAAAAGTGTATGTGTCACCTTACGAAAAGACAAGGGAACTGCTAGTTCGCTACTGCCAGGACAATGAATGAAAGCTGTCACTGATTATTGGCAACGAAAGATACAGTTGTTAGTGCAGCATATATTTTTTTTATAAACTAAACTTGTATTCGAGCATCTCATTTTATTTGGTTCGATGTGATTTATCGATGTATACATATATAATGTGTTTGACAATGTTATTTTTAAAGGAAGAAAATCAATCAACAGTGTGGACTATATCTCATTAACTGAGTAATGTAGTCTTATAAATGGTGTATTAAAGATCTTAATGACAGCGGCGACGACTTCTGTATAATTTTGGAGAGGCATTGAAATATGTGTATATCCTTGTCACAAATTCGAATAAAGATATCTACATTCAGGGAGGCCAATCTCCAAGATCAGTGTGCATGGTTAAGGATCTTCACTGCAGCAAAATTAAACTACCGCTAATTTTAAAGTTTTTCTGTAATATCTTCAAAACAAATAAAAATATTCGAAAAGTAAAAACGTAGTGAACTAGACAATATGATTTTGATCTGATACCTTTACCACAATTCACCTATATGTTTTTGGTATGTTGCTATTTACAAAACCCGTAAAAAATGCTAAATCTATCGACAGTAGCAAATTGGAAGCAGATATATAAGTTGTGATAACGGTATCACATGCAAAATCGTATTGCCTAGTTCACTACGTTTTTACTTTTCGAATATTTTTTATTTGTTTTGAAGATATTACAGAAAAACTCTAAAATTAGAGGTAGTTTAATTTCGCTGTAGTGAAGGTCCTTAATGACGATATCATTCAATTTCACTTTTATATCAGTAAGTAGCTGTAACAGAGCATCAATGTTCATATCTACGAATACGATATTTTACTACATGTTCGAGAAAAGTTTACATGGGTTTTTACACGCATGTATAACATTTTGTTTACCTCAATATTATCAATGGAATGATATATGTCTAGACATTGGAAGACTGTTAGAACTACGCGTTTCATTCTTGGAAATATGTGTGTCAGTGTTAAGAGAAATCAAGTAACAAAAGATACAATCCGATTGTTAACAGTTAATATTTTTCACTTTAGAAATCTGTAATTAGGATCACAAAATTATTACAAAATCACTAAGCATACAAGTTACAAAACATCAGTTACTAATGTGTATTTACTAATAGATGCGAAGTGAACTCAATTATACTAATTTTCCTTTTATATGAACTAATCTTGGATCATATTCAATCCACATTAAACGTATTAACTACATAAAGAGAAACTTACTCTGAAAATTATTTTTTGGCTATCGAATAATTACAACAAACATTAGTCTTTTCGGGTTCGATTCCCAGTAAGAGAGCATTAAAATTCAAACGCGTTACGTCACGTCTCATATGACCTATGTACAGCAATGGGATACTAAACTCCAACAACCAACATCAGTAAACATTCATTTTGAAACATAATTGCGAATTTATAAAAGTAACACACATTAAAATTAAAATACCCTTTTCCGCTTTCTTTCATAAATAATTCTTCTTCTTCTTTTTTGTAATACTGTGGGACGATGATTGAAGAATACATCTAAAATAAAATGATAGTTCGGTGACTTATCTGTTGGCAGATTTGTCCATTGGCAGATTTGGTAATTGGCGGATTTGGTAATTGGCGGATTTGGTAATTGGCGGATTTGTCAATTGGCAGATTTGTCCATTGGCAGATTTGTCCATTGGCAGATCTGTCCATTCTCACGATTGGCGCATTTGGTCATTTTCGCGTTTGGCGCATTTGGTAATTGGCAGATTTGTCAATTGGCAGATTTGTCAATTGGCTGATTTGTCCATTTTCACAGTTGGCGCATTTGGTCATTTTTGCGTTTGGCGCATTTGGTAATTGGCAGATTTGGTAATTGGCAGATTTGTCCATTTTCACAATTGGCGCATTTGGTCATTTTCGCGTTTGGCACATTTGGTAATTGGCAGATTTGGTAATTGGCAGATTTGTCAATTGGCAGATTTGTCCATTGGCGGATTTGTCCATTGGCAGATTTGTCCATTTTCACGATTGGCGCATTTGGTCATTGGCAGATTTGTCCTAGGCCCGTTTTAGCTGGAATATATTATATTTCAAAACGCCGCCGTCAGAAGTATGTTAGGAAAATGTGGTGGGTTCAGCCCATTTTCCAGCTTCGACGAGAATACGGAATATACAGGAACCTTTTCTTTGAATTAAAATCCGATCCGGATAAATTTTATAAAACAAATAAAAATATTTATAAATCATACTAAAGCAGTTTCAAATTACATTGCTTTTATTTTATATAGGGATTGATAATTTGTACATACCAGTTATTGTATGAACTATCTATTGTTCCCGGTAATACAACTAATTAATTACACAAATATAAAAGTACTAACCATCGATACCAATATTTTCAGCAATTTGATGGCATGTTTTTGTCCTTAATACTGAATCCTTGTATTTCGGAAACTTAAGGTTGTCCAAATTTTGTTTTCTCTTACTTGTTCTACGAGCAGTTCTTCAAACGTTGTTCTTACCTCCGCCATGTTAGTCAGTGAATACAATAGTGTACGCGCGCTACTTCCGTCAGAATTGAACAAATTTCTATTCCGACGCGAGTGTAGCGCGCCATCTCCGATGCGTGATTTCATTGGCTGTTTAGCACAATCGCTCGCAACTCACGGAGGTAAAGGACACATGAAAATTCGCCTTAATTGTCGTGCACTGTGACAAAGTGCATGCAGCCCCCTAGTTTCATCTCCGAACATCGTGTCCATGAGTGTCCATAGCATCATTATTACGTACAGCCATATAATCTTCCTGTACACACGAAAAAGAAAGTATTCTTCAGTTGACAAATTTTCTTTTTCGCATTAATTCGTGAACAAATGAATTAATCTGTTTTCACGTTATCTTTGGAATAGTTATAATTTGATAACTTATCAAGTCGGTACTGTAATAGGAAAAGAAATTTTCTCAACTAAAGGATTTTCTCAACTGGCTGTATGGGCGCTAAATGATTATCCGCGAAGATGTATTGCTTTTTAAGACAAATAAGAAAAGGTAATTCAGATGACGAATTACAATAGTCTTGTGTTACGTTTTTTGAACAAATCTGAGAAAGTGGTTAGATCTAGTAATGTAGTATTCTGTGATATAATACATGATGTATTTTTACATAGCTCTGCACATGTTGACATCAGGTCCACAATTTGAATTACACTATTAAAGATGTACCTAGACTTATATTCGGTTAATCGAATCTGTAACTGTAACTGACCACTTACACTTCGAAAAATTGCACAAATCTGAAATTTTCAGATGAACCTTTAATGCGAAAAAAAAAGTTGCATCACGTAATGGTCAACAAGTTTTGATAAGTGATGACACTACGGATAAAAAAATATCTATATCCTCCTAACTCTAGCAATTCCCCAAAGTCACTGCTAACAGGTGTAATATAAATCAAAAATCAACGCTGATAATGGGCTTGCGTGTACAAATTTCTAATTTCGATATCGTTTTTTCTAAAATATATTGGATCTTGGATCAAGTTATCACAAACTTTTTTGAACGTACCTATGTTTTTTGTATCATCTCGAATTTGAAAATGTACTTATCGAATTGAGACTTGCCTCTTTTTGTATTGAGAAGTTTCTCTCGTTTTGTTGGCAATACTAGTTACCCTAGTAATAGTATTTTGAGGTTTCAGCTTTAGATCTTCATAATAAATCTTTCAATCCCCCTTCATTTGTACATTTTGTTTCTACTTTTATATCTCTGTAGTTATTAAATAAAACATAAAATGTGAACGTGATTTAAAAACAAAGATAGAGTAGGAATGTTGAAAGAAGCATTTAAATAAGAAATAACCTATCTTGTGAATCTTTGAATAAGAAGTTAGAAACATAAACTCTACTCACGCACACACGATGTTTGTACACCACAAAGTTCACTTCAAGGGGACTGTGATTAAATCCGAACCCGTACACATCATTTGAGGTACAATTCATGTTCATTCCTGTTCTTTGTTTACTGTAATGAAAAGGTATGTTCTAGGTCAGATCACCAACATTCCTTAATATTCCGAATTTTCTGTAAATTTTGTCTAATGTGGACATCTTGCTCATCAAAAACTTGGGCGAACTAGTATTGCTCATAAGTCTCGGATGTGTGTGAATTAGTAATGCTCATAAATCTCGGATGTTTCTGTATTGTCTTGAGTTTGAAAATACATCGTGTTCGTGCAATTGCTATATCAATTTAAAGCTTTTATATATGCCACATGTGGCATTAAAACAGTGTCTGAGGACTAAAACTTCAGTGAACTAGTATTGTCTATGAGTCTCGGATGTTTCTGTTTCATTTCGAATTTGAAAAAATGTACTTGTCGATTTGCGACTTATCTCTTTTTCGTAACGAAAAGTTTCTCGATTCGTGTCATATTTTGTCAGACAGTGAAGATAGGAACAAAGGAATCAGTAGTAATGGCCTTACTTTGCCTAACTTTTTGGCCCCTGGGTCCCTGCCTCAGGACCCATGGTCCCTGGCCGGGGTCAATGACCTAGGGGTACCTAGGACCACCCCCCTAAAATTTGGCAGGGGTACATAGGACCACCCCCCAGGACCCATGGTCCCTGGCCCGTGTCAATGACCTAGGGGTACTTAGGACCACCCCTCTAGATTTTGGCAGGGGTACATAGGACCACCCCTTAAATTTTGGAAATTGCCAAATCTAAAAATTTGGTGTGGTAGCCTAGGACCATAGTATGTACCTCTATCAGTATTGGGTGTCTATGTCGTTCCCTTTCATGAGTAAAAAATTGCCAAAAAAATTCAAATTTCGGGTTTTTTTTTTACCTAATTTATCCCCTTTGATGAGGTATTATTACCCTATATGGTTATATGGGCGTATACAGGGATTCATTACCTTTCATAAGACATGGGTATATTAATGCACCCCTTGAAATTTTTGGGAGGAGTACTTTGGCCCACCCCTTCAATTTTGGAAATTGCCCAATTTAAACATTGGGTATTATAGTACAGGACCCTAATATGTATTATGATAAATTTTGGGTGGTCCACCTCGTTTCCTTCTAGGGGTACAAAATTGCCAAAATATAAACGTAAGCAATACGTAGTACCACGTGTTTGGTTTTTGGTCGATTTTATCCCCTTTGATGAGGTTATTATCCTATATATATAGTTATATGGTCATGTATAGGGGTCCATTACCTTTCATAAGATATGGGTATATTTGTGCACCCCGGGAGGGGTACTTTTGGCCCACCCCTTCAATGGTTTTTGGTCGATTTTATCCCCTTTGATGAGGTTATTATCCTATATATATAGTTATTTAGTCATGTATAGGGGTCCATTACCTGGGTATATTTGTGCACCCCGGGAGGGATACTTTTGGCCCACCCCTTAAATTTTGGAAATTGCTCATTTTATATATTTGGTATTATAGTACGGGACCCTAACATGTATTATAATAAATTTGGGTGGTCCACTTCGTTCCCTTTTAGGGGTACAAAATTGCCAAATTTTAGTACAACCACGTGTTTGGTTTTTGGTTATTTTATTCCCTTGGATGAGGTCCTATTACCTTATATGGGTGTATACAGGTGTTTATTTTCCTATTGTAAGACGTAGGTACATTTGTGCACCCCGGCAGGGATGCCTTGGCCCACCCCTTAAATTTTTTGGAAATTGCCCAATTTAAACATTTGGTATAATAGTATAGAACCCTAATATAGATCACTATAAATTTTTCGGTGGTCTATCTCGTTCCCCTTTTAGGGGTATAAAACTGCCAAAATATAAACGTAAGCATTACGTTGTACCACGTGTTTGGTTTTTTTGACCTAATTCATTTCCTTGGATGAGATCCTATTACCTTATATGGTTATATGGCCATGTATAGGAGTCCATTCCCTATTATGAAACATAAGTACATATGTGCACCCCCGGGAATGGTACCTTGGCCCGCCCCCCTTAAGTTTTAGAAATTGCCAAATTTAAACATTTGGTATCATAGTACTGGACCCTAATATACATTACTACAAAATTTGGGTGGTCCACCTCGTTCCCTTTTAGGGTGCATTTTGTTCCGCTTTAGGAGTGAACCTTGCAATCGTCCCGAGTTTGATTCTTGGAAATGTTGAATTTAACGTCCCCGCGAAAACGGTGATAGGACGAAACATGAACTTACTTGACTGAGGATTGAAGCAGTGACCTCATACAGTAGAGACAAGCGCTGAGCCATCGTACACGTGTGTTGATTACTATGCAATGGTCCCGAGTTTGATTCTTGGTGCTAGTTTCAGGAAATGTTAACGTCCCACTTGAAACGATGATGAGAAATGAGAAAACATCATAAACTTACTTGCTTGCGGATTGAAGCAGAGAACTCACACATCAGAAAAAAAACGCTGAGCCACCGTACTCCATTCAGTGCGAGCAGTTTTGCGTATGAAAAGAACATGAACAGATTATGTTACATTACTACACATTTCTGCTTGTTGTTACGCATAGAAGCTTGTTATTGTGAAATTGCAGAATCTGCTTTTACTACATCAGCATTTTTTCTCAGCTGACGGACTTTTAAAGCTCAACTTTACATTTATGTCAAAGACAGTTTCGTAACATATCGATGAATGTTACATTTTTTCAATCAAGTTTAAGGAAAATGAATCACATTTTAGATGTGGTAATTTGAATGTCGTAAGAAACAAACGAGTCAACGGTATGATGTCATGATCAAAAAATTGCGATACTAGATGTCGTAACGATTGATGTGTAAGGAGAAAAAACGTGAATAATGTCACAACCAATCAGATTGCTTCTTACATCACGTTTCGGCTCATGATGAAAGCTGTGTTTTCATTGGTTCTCCGTGATGTCATTGATTCATTTTCCTCGTTTCTGATTGGCTGATAGTGTTGTCACTTTATAGTTGAACACGTTTCAGACCTAAATAAAATTCTTAATTTCATTTTTGAAGTTCTACTTCCACGAAGATCTTGAATGAACGTAGGTGTACCTCTTGTGTCAGCGTGACTTTACTCCGTTCCTTGAATTTGAGGTAAGTATCAACCGCGTTTTCTTAATATCAATGGAGTGCTTTTGCATGAGGATAACATTGTTATCACTGTTTTTATTTTAACATGAATTATTTAGCAAATGGAAGAATAACCCTCACTTACTTGACCGGGGATCCCGCACATTAGAAGTAGGCGCGAGAAAATTGTTGATTTTGGTTTAGCGTCCCTTCAGTAGTGGGGTGCTAGGAATACAGCTTAATGTTGAATTTGAGCGCATACTGGGTGTTGAACCCGTGCCAGAGGAACGTAACGCTAACCACTTAGCTCAGTTTCTGAAAGTAAACAAAGAAACTACGCACGAATTTGTTCCCTACAACGTGAGACGTGGACCTACAGTTTAATGTGGGATCTGATCTCCCGCCGAGAAACGAATTCGAGTCTTTCTTGTCTTAGCTCGAAAAAAAAAAAGCAAGCGCATGAGATTTTGTTTTCGTTTCATGTTCGTCATACGTTTTAAAGTTCAGTGTCAGAGGAAAAATGCTTACTACTACAATGATTCTTTCAGCACAGTTAGAAAAACAATTTCATTCATTCTTTTTTATCACTACAGAAACTTAGGTCATTTACATGTTGATGTTGGTCCGGGTTTGATTTCCAGTATGACGACAATAAAAATTTTTAACAGTAAAACTATTTGAGATATGATCATTCTTTTAGGATTGATCGTGTAGTCATTTTGATAATGTAGTGATCTCTGAATTCAATTTTAATTCGTGCTTTTTTTTTCTCTTTTCGTTTTAGATATTTGTTTTTCTTTGCCTATTCCTTTTTTGCTTACCTTACCTTTTTTCCCTATTTGAATATGGCTACTTCTGGCTTTACTGTCTTGCGAGAATTCAATAGACATTATCGGCGTTTTAATCTTGAAGGACGAATGCTGGAAATTCAAATTAATGCTCCGACCAGTGGCACCGATATTGTGGAGTGGGTTCAGGCCTCCTTTCAACAGATGTTGGATTACTTATTGGAAAACGTCGACGAATTATCGATGGTTGGATTGTCGATTTTATCCCACGATGAGAAGAACAAACCGTTTTATCTATCTTTCCGGCATGCAAGTAATTTGACACTGGAGACTTTATGGGCATCCTTTGATCGCATCCTTCAAAGTAACGATAGTTTTCTCATGAACGAACCGTTCATTGTCCATTTTCATCATGTGGATGTGCCCCGTGGATTTGGATTGGTGCGTCGAGGTCTTTTATCAAACGACGAATTATTAAAGTGCAAGAAAGGCATTCTACGAGTAAAAAACACCGACAAGAAATGTTTAGCGTATGCAATTGTGATTGCTATTGGCCTAAAGAAACATAAGGATACGAACAAGAAACTGTACAGACAATATCACAACCAGAGCAAGTGTGTTGTTATTCCAGCCGTACATGAACTTTTGTCCAGATCATCAGTGAATTTAGACCATGGGGGATCTGTGGAAGAATTACGACAATTGCAACGCTACTTGACAAATTATAAACTTACCGTATACACTAGCTTTTCCGGAGAAGATATTCTGTATGAAGGGCCTGGTGGCGAAGACAAGATTCCAATCAATTTAATGTGCATCAATTCACATTATGACATCATCACGTCATTAACGGCCGTTTTCTCTACCAACTATTATTGTGCTGCATGCCACAAAAAATATGATCATCTTAATAGACACGTCAAGAACTGTTCGGCCATGTGCGAGAAATGTTTGCAGAAACCGCCATGCAGTAAGACCAATACGGAGAAGCAGTGCCCAGAGTGCAATCGTGAATTTTATGGTGAAACATGTTATACAAATCATCTAACTGTACCATATCATAAAGGCCAGCCAATATGCAAGATGGTGAAACAGTGTGCCAAATGTCTACGCATTTATTCGTTTGTCCATACAGGGGAAAGAAAACATGATTGTACAGATTATTTTTGTAATGTGTGCCATAAACACGTTACGTCTACCCACCAATGCTACATGAAGCCTGATACGACTCAATTAAAACCTGGAGTTCCATCAGTGTTACATGCCAAGAAAGCTATGATTGTCTTCTATGATATCGAAGCCACACAGGATACTTTCTTCGATGAAGACACGTTCATTCATAAGCCCAATTTACTGGTGGCCCAACAAGTATGTTACAACTGTGTTCAAGATGAGGATATACATCATCCGTGTGAAGTTTGTGGACAGCGAGAACATATTTTTCAAGATGATCCGATCAATGCCTTTCTTGCGTATTTACGTCAACCACGACCCAACATCAAACTTATTGTATCTTTGGCACATAACTGTAAGGGATATGATGGTCATTTTATTCTTAAATCTTTAGTGGAAGAACATGAATTGAAACCTACTTTGATCTTGAACGGAGCAAAAATTTTAAGCATGAAAGTGAATCACTTATCGTTTATTGACTCCTTAAATTTCATGCCAATGGCTTTAAGTAAATTATCCAAGGCATTTCATTTACCAGCGACCAAAGGATATTTTCCACACTTTTTTAATACTGCTGCAAATCAAACGTATGTGGGAAAATTACCGGACATCCATTATTATGGTGCAGATGAAATGAAAGTGGATGAACGAGAGAAATTCATGACATGGTACAACGAACACCAGAACGATACGTTTATTTTCCAAGAAGAATTGGTAAACTATTGTGTCCAGGACGTCAACGTACTTCGATTGGCTTGTATATCTTTCATGACCACTTTTGAACAAGAAACTCACGTCAATCCTTTCCTGGAGGCTATCACTTTGGCGAGTGCGTGCAATTTAGTATTTCGACGAAATTTCTTAAAACCTAATACTATTAGCATTCTCCCTGCACGTGGATATCGTCACAGAAACAATCAGTCACGGATTGCTTTGCAGTGGCTTGCCTACATGGAGGAAAAAGAGGGTCATTCAATTCTACATGCGGCCAACGGCAAAGAAGTTTATGTTGCTGGTTTTCATCTGGACGGTTACTACAAAGATCCTGACACTAAAGAGGAACACGTGTATGAATTTGAAGGTTGCAGATTCCACGGCTGTCCTCTATGTGTCCCTACAGGCCGTGATCAGCCCATTTATGAGAACTCCGAAGAAACAATGAACTATCGCTACGAGAGAACACAGCGTAAAATGAAATTATTACGATCCATGGGATATAAAATACATGAAATGTGGGAATGTGAATTTCGTCAAGTGTTAAAATCCAATCCAGCATTGGCCTCTTCTTTAAGCACACATCCTTATATTAATAAGACACCATTAAATCCAAGAGACAGCTTCTATGGTGGCCGTGTTAATGCCATTAAATTGTATCACGTCGCAAATGAAAATGAAGGCGAAGAAATAAAATTCTTGGATATCGTCTCCCTGTATCCTTATGTGAATAAATGTGGACGGTATCCAATAGGGCATCCACGAATATATCTACAGGGAGATCCAGAAATGCCCGACATCCAAGATGTCAACGGATTAGTCAAGTTGAAGATTTTGCCTAGCAGAAATGTGTTTCATCCAGTGCTGCCATTTCGTTCAAATAAGAAGTTGTTGTTTCCACTTTGTGCTGCCTGTGCCACAGCATTAAATCAAGATTCTGAATGTACACATTCGGACAGTGAACGAAGTCTAACAGGAACATGGGTGTCCTATGAAATTCAAAAAGCCATTGAACTTGGGTATCAAGTCATTGAAATTTACGAAATTTGGGATTACGACATCACCGTATATGATCCAGAAACCAAGACTGGCGGATTATTCAGCGAATACATTAATACATTTTTGAAATCTAAGCTGGAAGCTTCTGGTTGGCCTGCCAATTGCGTCACCGAAGAAGAAAAGCAGCAGTATATCCAAGTGGTACAACAACGGGAAGGCATAACTTTAGATGCAGCAAATATAATGACAAATTCAGCACGTCGTAGTCTTGCAAAGCTCTGTTTGAATGCCTTCTGGGGACGACTCGCTATAAGAGACAATTTCAGCCAAACGACCATCATTAACGACCCCAAAGAACTGTATCAAAAATTAACTGCTCCAGACATAAAAGTCAACCAAATTTTACCTGTTAACGATTCGATGTTATACCTTTATTGGCAGTATGAAGATGATGTTCCAGTACAAAATCACAATGCTAATGTTGTCCTTGGAGCATTTACAACGTGTCAAGCTCGTCTGGAACTCTACAAATATTTAGAACTTCTGCAAGAAAGAGTATTATATTTCGATACAGATTCAGTGATATTCACGCAGCGACCATCACAGCCCACAATAGAACCAGAAGTATTTCTTGGTTCAATGTCAAATGAACTTGAATCAATTGGACCAAAAGCATACATTAAAAAATTCGTGTCTGGTGGCCCAAAACAGTACGCCTTGGAAATCTACAACCCCGACACGAAATCAACCAGTTATGTATGCAAAATTCGTGGATTCACACTCAATTATACTGCAAGTCAAAAGCTAAATTTTAACAGTCTGGAGCAAATGATCATAAATCAATCGAATGGAAAAATCTCCATTAGCACGCCGCACAAAATTTACAGAACCCACGATCATCATCTTGTCACAAAACCTGAAGAAAAGAAGTACAGTTTCAACTATAAAAAACGCCGATTAATACCAGACACATACGAGACATTGCCCTATGGGTATAAAAAAGCCAGAACAGAATAACAGCCATATTTTCCCCTAATCCCACCAACATCACCTCCCAAAGACGGGGCAAAGAATCAACGCATCCCAAAGACGGGGCAAAGAATCAACGCAACATGGGACATGCTTCAACAAGGCCACAGCGAAGACAAAAACTCAGATGACATCACCTTGCAGAAACCCGTGGAGAAAAAAAAAAGGAATTCAGGTACGTCACATTTGCGTTTCTTTTCTCACCTCACTCTCTCTTGATCAGTTAGTTCGATGTTAATAATCTGTTTTTCTTCTTTCACAGGAAACAAAATAAATATTACCATGTATATTCATATGTTTTATTTTCTCTTTACAGAATTTGTACCCGTCACGGACACGTCTTCCTTTGAAGAAAAAAGAAATTCTGTATTCTATTTCACATGCTAAAAATAAATGTACAAAAACATGATTCTGTGTTTTTTATTTCACATCCTAAAATCAAATTCTTTTTGCTGTACTGCGATTTCAATTTCTTTTTCTGAATCAGTTTACCGGTAAAATAAATCAATGTTTTACGAAAAAAAAATCAAACTAAATTTTTGTTTCAGAAAATTTTTAGTGTACGAAAAAAAACTGATTCAGAAAATTTTTGTGTACGAAAAAAAAAATGTTTTCAGAAAAATTTTTTGTGTACGAAAACAAAATTCTGTTTCAGAAAATTTTTTTGTGTGTACAAAACAAAAACTGTTTCAGAAAATTTTTATGTACAAACAAAATTCTGTTTCAGAAAAAAATTTTTATGTACAAACAAAATTCTGTTTCAGAAAAATTTTTTGTGTGCAAAACAAAATTCTGTTTTCGTCACGAAACTGCTCCGACTAAATGAATCGATTCATTCTGATAGTGTTGGCAACACTGGAAAAATTTCGGTAAGTATCGCTCAGACCCTGAGTTACAGCGAACACAACTAGATTCGAACCAGCAACCTTACATGTCTGATTCATCTCTAAATACAGCCAACTAAACAATAAGATTGTGTGTATACGTCAATGCTAGCACTGAGTCAACAAGGTTTTCTTCAAGGTCAAAGTTGCACACGAAGTAAAAAGATGACAACGCAGATCTTCTATCTTTCTATATGAAACATAAACCTAGTGTAACTGCTCGCACTGAAATGTGTAATGTAACATAATCTGTTCGTCTTCTTTTCATACGCGAAACTGTTCGCACTGAATGGAGTACGACGGCTCAGCGCTTCAATCCACAACGAAGTAAGTTCATGTTTCCTCCTATCATTTTTCATCATCGTTTCAAGGGGACGTTAAACTCAACATTTCTTAAACTAACACAAAAATCGAACTCGGGACCATGACATAGTAATCAAAAAACTGAACTTCTCAATGGGCCATAGTGGCTCAAATATGTGAGATCTCTGCTTCAATCCGCAAGCAAGTAAGTTTATGATGTTTTCTCATTTCTCATCATCGTTTCAAGTGGGACGTTAACATTTCCTGAAACTAGCACCAAGAATCAAACTCGGGACCATTGCATAGTAATCAACACACATGTACGATGGCTCAGCGCTTGTCTCTACTGTATGAGGTCACTGCTTCAATCCTCAGTCAAGTAAGTTCATGTTTCGTCCTATCACCGTTTTCGCGGGGACGTTAAATTCAACATTTCCAAGAATCAAACTCGGGACGATTGCAAGGTTCACTCCTAAAGCGGAACAAAATGCACCCTAAAAGGGAACGAGGTGGACCACCCAAATTTTGTAGTAATATATATTAGGGTCCAGTACTATGATACCAAATGTTTAAATTTGGCAATTTCTAAAACTTAAGGGGGGCGGGCCAAGGTACCATTCCCGGGGGTGCACATATGTACTTATGTTTCATAATAGGGAATGGACTCCTATACATGGCCATATAACCATATAAGGTAATAGGATCTCATCCAAGGAAATGAATTAGGTCAAAAAAACCAAACACGTGGTACAACGTAATGCTTACGTTTATATTTTGGCAGTTTTATACCCCTAAAAGGGGAACGAGATAGACCACCGAAAAATTTATAGTGATCTATATTAGGGTTCTATACTATTATACCAAATGTTTAAATTGGGCAATTTCCAAAAAATTTAAGGGGTGGGCCAAGGCATCCCTGCCGGGGTGCACAAATGTACCTACGTCTTACAATAGGAAAATAAACACCTGTATACACCCATATAAGGTAATAGGACCTCATCCAAGGGAATAAAATAACCAAAAACCAAACACGTGGTTGTACTAAAATTTGGCAATTTTGTACCCCTAAAAGGGAACGAAGTGGACCACCCAAATTTATTATAATACATGTTAGGGTCCCGTACTATAATACCAAATATATAAAATGAGCAATTTCCAAAATTTAAGGGGTGGGCCAAAAGTATCCCTCCCGGGGTGCACAAATATACCCAGGTAATGGACCCCTATACATGACTAAATAACTATATATATAGGACTAGCAGCGTTCACCCCGCTTCGCTGCGGTCACCCCGGAACGCAATAAACTTTGTTACTTAGATAATTTTTACTTTTTCGCTTTCAAGTGATATGATAAAAACCATAGAAGATTGCACTAATGTTAACATTATATCGCCTGTCATTTATGTTAACCCGCCCCGCTTCGCTGCGGTCACCCCAACCCGCCCCGCTTCGCTGCGGTCATCCCGGAACGCAATAAACTTTGTTACTTAGATAATTTTTACTTTTTCGCTTTCAAGTGATTTATAGCGCCTGTCAGTTATGTTAACCCGCCGAGTCACAGGGTCATGCGGGTTGCATATAAATACGTTTATTTTTATACCTATGATGAACTAATAACAAAGGATTTGTACGTATGGACACCTGAATGGTCAATTATCTCAAGACACTGGTAATTGAAAATTAAAGTGATATGATAAAAAACATCTAGGGTCCACATCCTAACAACCCCCCAAAAATGAAAGAAATCGGTTCAGCCGTATTAGCGTGATGAGCGGACAAAGGATTTTTTGTACGTATTGACACCTGATTGGTCAATTATCTCAAGACACTGGTAATTGAAAATTAAAGTGATATGATAAAAACCATCTAGGGTCCAAATCCTAACAACCCCCCAAAAATGAAAGAAATCGGTTCAGCCGTATTAGCGTGATGAGCGGACAAAGGATTTTGTGCGTTCTCTTTTATATATATAGATAATAACCTCATCAAAGGGGATAAAATCGACCAAAAACCATTGAAGGGGTGGGCCAAAAGTACCCCTCCCGGGGTGCACAAATATACCCATATCTTATGAAAGGTAATGGACCCCTATACATGACCATATAACTATATATATAGGATAATAACCTCATCAAAGGGGATAAAATCGACCAAAAACCAAACACGTGGTACTACGTATTGCTTACGTTTATATTTTGGCAATTTTGTACCCCTAGAAGGAAACGAGGTGGACCACCCAAAATTTATCATAATACATATTAGGGTCCTGTACTATAATACCCAATGTTTAAATTGGGCAATTTCCAAAATTGAAGGGGTGGGCCAAAGTACTCCTCCCAAAAATTTCAAGGGGTGCATTAATATACCCATGTCTTATGAAAGGTAATGAATCCCTGTATACGCCCATATAACCATATAGGGTAATAATACCTCATCAAAGGGGATAAATTAGGTAAAAAAAAAACCGAAATTTGAATTTTTTTGGCAATTTTTTACTCATGAAAGGGAACGACATAGACACCCAATACTGATAGAGGTACATACTATGGTCCTAGGCTACCACACCAAATTTTTAGATTTGGCAATTTCCAAAATTTAAGGGGTGGTCCTATGTACCCCTGCCAAAATCTAGAGGGGTGGTCCTAAGTACCCCTAGGTCATTGACACGGGCCAGGGACCATGGGTCCTGGGGGGTGGTCCTATGTACCCCTGCCAAATTTTAGGGGGGTGGTCCTAGGTACCCCTAGGTCATTGACCCCGGCCAGGGACCATGGGTCCTGAGGCAGGGACCCAGGGGCCAAAAAGTTAGGCAAAGTAAGGCCATTACTACTGAATCACTGGATGGATTATTTTACAGAGAGGAATTACAACCTGTGACGTTATCAAAGATCTAGATATTCTATGCTTGGTCGTCCTTCTGCCTTTCTCTCTATCAACACGGATTTAATAAAAAAAAAAGTCGTGAGAAACACTAAAAGTATTTCACATTATTGCTTATATTTCTCATGGCTTTCCTTTTCCAGTCTAATAAGGCCACGATTCCAAAACGATTTAAAATGAGCTGAAGGAGCGAGCCATTTATGAAACTCAACTCGACTCGAAACTCGACCTGAAAACAGTAACTCGACTCGAAACTCAAGTCGAGAAAATTACATTTGACTCGACTCACGCCTATCCCTAAGATTTACGCATGTAACCTACGATTTTCCGTACGCTACATAGTTTTTTCTTTGTGGCATCAAGTCTGTATATAATTGATTTATATTGAGCCTCAAAGTCTTTCAAAATCCTCAACTTCAGTCCATATAATGGAAATTTAATCCATTTTGAGAAATGATGGATAATGTTGCGTGTTGTGTGTCATCTTCTTTTTTGTCCATTGACTTATAGAGGATTTATTTTTCTTTCTTCTTTGAAATGAACTGGAATGTTAATAATTTATTCTACTAATATCTTCTTAAAATATTCCTTACTTAATAAAAACTAAATTTTGGTAGATCTACATCAGTTGTCTGAAAAGCATTGTCCTTTGAAGTTCAAAATTGAGAATACACTTGTGATTTGAAAATAACGCAATGAAACTTCAAATACAAATGATGTGCCATTTTTCCGGTAACAGAATTAACCTGTAACTGTAGAACAAGTATTTCAAACTTGTGAGTTGCATGTGACCCTTGAATCATTTGTTTGTGACCCTCGGTTCACCTTCAGAAAACAAGAAAGAAGTACTCGTATATATATATATATATATATATATATATATATATATATATATATATATATATATATATATATATATAATGGTCCAAAAGTAGATATACAGCCCCGTACTGATCAGCTCATGGAATTTTCATTTACTTATTGCAACCCATACATACAATATATTGACTTAGTTTCTTCATTATTTGCTCTTAATTCCTTTTCACTTATGCCTAAACTCGGAATAGACCGAAGCATATAAATTCATTATCTTAATAAATTAAAATGTCATACTTGATCAATGCAGGTATGTATACCTACTTTGGGTCACTTTGTGATACGTTCAGAGATAGTTTACATAGACAATGTTCTTAAATCAACTTCATATGGCTTAAACCAGCGACAATTTGCTGTTTTCTTGGAAGATTTTGCATAAATATTCTAGGTTTCCCTATCGCAGAGAAGTGTGCTGGGTATCCTGTGCTCCACGGGTCTGAAAAGTTCCTAGAACTTGAGAGATGGAATTAGCAATTTTCTTCAAATCAAAGAACAAAGCACAAACTTACTGACAGATTCTTTGTGGTTACAATATGTTTCTTTCATGGCAGATGATATTACGAAATATTTGTCGCATTTTAATTTGAAACTTTAAGGAAAAAACATAATTACTGCAAACATTACGTAAATAAAACGTTAGAACACAAGTTGCAGCTCTGGGAGAAACTGTTACAAAACGAAGGCTTCATACATTTACCAATTTGTGTTAAGTATGGAACAAGTACAAGGCACTTGCTTTGTACAGGATGCATACCAAGAAGCTTCAGCATTGGAAAAATGAATTCAAAGAAAGATTCCGCGATATCAGACCTATTAAAGATTAGCTCTCCCTGTATTCTGCTTCTTTCTGAACTGACATTAAGGAATGATCAACTCTCAGTCCTTTCGCGTGGGAGGCGCGGGTTCGATTCCCGTCGGGAGCTCATGTGGTTCGGATTCCACGTTAATCAGTAGGGCCACGTCTCATATAGCCTCACTGCCAAACGGGACGTTAAACTCAAAATCAACTGATATATGCCACATGTAACATTAAAACAGTGTCTGAGGACTAAAACTTGAGTGAACTAGTATTGTCTATGAGACTCGGATGTTTCTGTTTCATTTCGAATTTGAAAAAAATGTACTTGTCGATTTATATCAAACGAATCTACTCCCCAAATTAATAATAATAATAATAATAATAATAATAATAATAATAATAATAATAATAATAATAATAATAATAATAATAATAATCAAACGGTGAATTTAGTACATAACTTTTCACAAAATTAAGATTTCCTGCTCGAAGTGATTCTACCTAAGGAACGTCTGAGATGATTTTTCGTTTCTTTTACTTTTATTAAAATGTAAAACTTCCAAACAAATGTACAAGATTAAATCTAAACCTAATAGCTCTCTCTCTCTCTCTCTCTCTCTTTCTCTCTTCAATTAGTTTTTTATTGGTGAATGAATTCAAATACGATTTTTAATACAACGTAAAATATTAGTGAACTAATGAATGATACATAATCGGAAATGTATAAAATATCTCTCTTTCACTAAAATCACTACACTGAAAAAATATTTTTTCTTTTCATAATAATGAATTCAAATACAATTTTTGCATACAACGTAAAATATTACTCACTAATGAATGATACATTTTTCAGAAATGTATAAAATATATCACTTTAATAAAATCACTAGACTGAAACATATGTTTTCTTTCTTTACGTGTTTCATTTCACTATTGGTGTAGTAAACTTGATAATGTATATAATTTTCAGTCAGTTAGATATCCTCTTGTCACTCAATTTACGTCATAAAAATATATATATATATCACTTTCACTAAAATCACTACACTGAAATATATTTTTTTCTTCTTTTTTTTTATCAACACATATCCATCTCATCGATGTCATCCACGGGTTGAGTATCAGTTTCCCCCCCACCATGATTGTGTTGAATTCTGTCAAATAATTCATCCCTGATTGCTTCTATAATTTTTGTTTACATAATACTTTCATTTCCAATTTTAATCTTTCATCATCAATGTTTATATGCCGTCCTTCTTCAAAGCAGGAGATACATTCGGAAAACTATTGTTCATTTCACTAATAATATTTTGTTCATTTACACACGTATGAATTGCCTCAAGTCCAGTACATGCAAGACATTGCGATTTGTCGCGACCCCCGGAAACACACAAATCCACCGGGATGGGAGAAATTTTAGGGAAAAGGATGAGAATGAAGAAGAAGTCGATAATCATGTACATGTTCATACACTTACGATGCGCTCAACTCTGTGAATTCAATATCGTGCATGCTATGTCCCGTTAAATTAATCTTTTTTTTCCCTTTGTATATTAAACAAACGTTTCCACTTTGCAAATATGTTAATAAAGCGCCATTATCTGCTTCCACTTTTTCAGTAAATCGCCCTGGTAGAATCACTTTTTGTCCTGCTTCAAAAGTCACACAAACCTTCTTTCCATATACGGTTGTAATTAATTTGCAATCTACAATACGATACGTTTTATTAATTTCCAAGTCTTGTAATTTTGTAAAAGATACTAACGACGCTGCATTAAGTTTGGTTAATAAATTCATTGACGATGCCATCTTTAACTAATGAATAATATGTTCAAACTCGAAGACGTATTCTATATGTATGACCATTAAATCACCTTGTCCTCATTGTCTTAAGAATTCGCAGGATACCTTTCTTATCTCTCGATGAAAATAATAATAATAATAAAGGACTCTCCTGCGTGAGACACAAAACTTAATACATTCACACAGGATTGAAAATTTTCAAGCTCATCGATTTTCCTTAACATTGTGTGAGAACATGATGTCTTAAGAAATCCCACGAACAAAGATCATTTCTTTGATCACATAGGAAGTAAATCGTAAATGAAATAAGCTGAATTGCATAAATAATGAAATTTGCAACTAAGTAAGTTAACGAATAGTGTAATGAGAGAATTTACTTATCATGGGTACAAAAGATTTATTACACTAATTTTACAACTAAAAAAGTGCTAATACTATATCCATACATATCAAATATTTATTAACTTGAGAAAGGCCTACGACTCGAATATGTGGGAAACAAAATTTGAAATACCGAAAAAAAAGTTATTTAAACTAATTAACATATATTTAAATTAATCTAAAAGTAATAAATTTTTCTTCACGAACTATGAGATTGGTCTGAAACAGAGAGAGATGCGTTGACGCCCTTATTATTATACTGAGCATGTAGACTAGTAATACATGAAGGCAAAATTTGTATGTGATGTCTTGTACTTCCAAGTCGAGTTGCCATATTACACGATTTAACGGATATCTTCCAATTAAAGCCTTAATTTACAACAGTGAAAACAGAATGAATCCTTTTTCTATGACTTTTATAAGGAGTTCTGTCCGACATTGGATCTCATCATAAATTTTTGTAAAAGTATCGTCGATCTTGCTTCTCGATGTATTCTATCTCGTCTCGAGAATGAACTATATCATGAGGGACGTACCCTCGCCACAGAATTAAGATTTCTTGTTCAAAGTAATTCTACTTAAGGAACGTCCAAGACGATTTTTCGTTTCTTTTATTTTTTTATTAAAATGTAAATTTCCAAACCTAACCATAAGAACAGAAACACGACTAAATGTAGAATGTTACACATGTTGATTGGGAAAACAATTGTGTGCAACGATAAAGATGAAATCTTTCAGTTTAACGTCCCACGAATATCTCTTTTAGGCTAAGATGAAAGGATGATTAAGGTAAATGAAATGATATTATGAGATGTAGTGGAAATACCACATGGGAAACATTGAACACGATGTTGTCCATCACAAATTTATTTATTTAATGTCCTACGATTATGCCCATTATGCTAAGGCACCATGAGCTAATATATTCGGTAGTCGAACTAGAAACCACCATATAACAAATGTAAGCGCTTTGCTCATCCGTCTGCTCATCTTTTCAGCACCCCCAGCTGATTCTAATAGCTAACACGGACATGTGGTGAACGTGGTCCTGAGTTCGATTTACGGATGAGAGAGCATTGGAAATCAAAAATAAAGCAAGTTTATTATGATAACTGTTTTCAAGAAACATATGAGCTTCTCCAAGGGAATAAAATCTCCCCACCTATCCCCTGCTACATTTAATATCCTTATTCAGTTACACATCTGAAACAAAGTTTCATTTCCTTATTCACACACATTATTTGATAGGTGTATCAAAATATCATCTTTAGTAAATCTTATCTATTAACAGACTTATTTTTCATTACACATAACTCAGGGTTTTCGCATTCAGATTACACTATCTTCAGTCGCACGTGAGTATGTTCGTATGTGAAGACGACAACAAACATACATGTAATCTCAAATGCTGTATACGTTTGAAAATACGATATTCACGATTCATGAAATGCGATATTCCCCTGAGCAACAAAGGTCTATTCGATCAAAGAACAGTCTGCAAACAAATTCTATTCCCATGAACACTTACAAGTGAATTCGTGAGAATCCCAAGACCAAATTAGATAAAGCAAATAGTTCATAACCTACAGACATTTCGTGGGGCGTAATCTTTTGTGCTATGGGAATATAACACAAATCTCATCACGGCTTCAACTTAAGTGATTTTAATTACTTGTCATAACAGACATCATCATGTGAATATCCATATAATACTTTTCACATGCAATATAATCAACCCTGCTGATTTGAGCATACAAATTTTTTCATCCTACGTTTTTAAAACATTATGATATGCTATGAGAAGCTTCCGCTATCAATGCGTTTTAAAAACATCCATGAACTGCAACAATCATCTTATCAACTCAATTTCCTGAGAAGGTTCCAGACGAAAATTTTCCAGACGTTTCGTAAGAAACTCCTCAAACTCTTCGCAGAAAATCTGGGAACTTCTATTCTTAACATTACAAGATGGGTCTGGGGGCTGAGGGGGGAATCTAGCTACCCAATACAAGACGACTAGAAAAAAATAAGACGAAAAGTTTTTTTTAAAAAATAAAATCTAATCTATATGCGAGGCACTGACGTTCAGCGATAGAGTGCTCACCTCAAGTTGGATTACTCCATGAAATTCTTTTTTTTTCATTCGAGGATTAATTCAACTCTAAATCGTGAAGTACTGGTCTCGCGTTCGATTCCGATGTACAATCTTTATTTCATAAGTTAACGAAGCTACAATCAAGGTTAGTTGTCTGCTTCACTTTCACTCCCAAAGTAATAATAATAATAATAATAATAATAATAATAATAATAATAATAATAATAATAATAATAATAATAATGTGATTCTGTATTTTTTAAATTTATTTTTATGATTGTTATTTATGTTTTAATACCACTTTGGTCCGGGTTCGATTCTCGATGATAGAGAGAGAAAAGGAGAGAGAAAGGGAGCATTGAACACTTGAAAACTTTATAGTGCTTCGAAATGAAGAGCTTCGAACAATGTACTCCCATGCGCAAAAAATATTGCGTGTATACTGTAACTCACAATTTTTCGCAATTATTCCATTTTCCATATGTTTATTGGTAAAATTCAGTTATTAGTACGTGGAGATAATAGAAAGCAATCCATCTAAGGAGATATTTCCAAAAAATATAATCTATTATATAAAAGAGAACGCACAAATCCTTTGTTAGCTCATCACGCTAATACGGCTGAACCAATTTCTTTCATTTTTGGGGGGTTATTAGGATTTGGACCCTAGATGGTTTTTATCATATCACTTTAATTTTTAATTACCAGTGTCTTGAGATAATTGACCATTCAAGTGTCCATAACGTACAAATCACTTTGTTAGTTCATCATAGGTATAAAAATAAACGTATTTATATGCAACCCGCATGACCGTGTCACTCGGCGGGTTAACATAAATGACAGGCGCTATAATGTTAACATTTACTGCAATTTGAAAGCGAAAAAGTAAAAATTATCTAAGTAACAAAGTTTATTGCGTTCCGGGGTGACCGCAGCGAAGCGGGGTGAACGCTGCTATCTACTATGGTTTTTATCATATCACTTGAAAGCGAAAAAGTAAAAATTATCTAAGTAACAAAGTTTATTGCGTTCCGGGGTGACCCCAGCGAAGCGGGGTGAACGCTGCTAGTAAAATAATAAAAATATAAGCAAAAAACAAAATTATGTTCGGTTTTGTGTATACTGGCAATAATGTTTTCGAGGGAATTTTTGGAGTAGCACAGCACGATTGCAGAGGGAATAACAAGATTAGTAGGAGAACAGCTGAATCAAGGAACTGGAAATTGGAGCAAAATATTGCATTTATTGGCTGAAATATAGGGTGTAAATTGTCTGCCAAATATAAATTAGCTTCTGTAAGCAAGATGTTATACGGAAAATATAAACAAAGAGAAAAACTGTTGTCTTAAGTTTGGAAGTGACATGCTCTATAGCCATGAGCATTTATTTCTTAAGAAAAAGATAGGCAACAAAAGAAAATCTGTGTGGTCAAGTGGGTAGAGTGACGGACTAGTAATTCTTATACTGTTTTGACACCAGATCGAATCCCATCCGGTCCTGTTCAATTTTTTTTCTTTACAAAACTTTGTAGAAAGTGTCTAATTTTTATGTTAATAAAACTGAAACAATACAATTAGGAAATAACTTTTTGTTTCCTCTGATGACGTATTTATTTAGAATTAGTGTACTATTAGTAATACCAATTGCTTTCAGTTTATGGTGTTGTATAGCTTCCTTTATCATCCTCTTTTCTTGAAAAAAAAAATTGTCTCCAATAAAGTATGAAAAATATATATAGTCAGAAACAGACATCTTAGTATCAAACATGATTTATCGTGATGAAATAAACAAGTTTCCCGTTATTAAAAAATAAAACTATAGAAAATCATTGAATTTGGTCTTAAGGTTTTTATTATGCTATATATATTCTTTATAAGACTATACTTTATAAGGCAAGATGAGCGATCATACCCTCAAATTTAGCTAGTGAGTGAAAGATGTTTTCGGCACAAATATTTTACAGGTTTAGGTGCATGAAACACCAATACGCCATGGTCTTGATCTTCGTTTATTTCACATTATTATCCGACATATCATAGCAGGTAAAAAGCAGCATCAATCGGCAAGAAGAACTGCAAGTTGAGGTCTTAGTCTGTTTCTGATGCTCCGGACTCGATCGCCTAGCACGCTCGTCTATACCTTGACTCATACGTCTATCATTCAGTGCAGGCACATATCCAGCTCTTCTTTTCGGAGGGGACCCGACACGAATCCTCGTAAGCACGTAATTCTAATGTTTCAAAAATATCAATAATAATAATAATAATAATAATAATAATAATAATAATAATAATAATAATAATAATAATAATAATAATAATAATGCAACAGTTCTGTATTTCTCTTAAACGTTTCTTACTTGTCATTTATGAACCGGTCTACTTAATTCTAACTCACACGAAATCAAAAAATATTTTCTAGAGACATGTAAGGAAAACTGTCTGCTACGTATATCACATAACAAAAATAGCAAATGGCAATGAGTGTATCGTTTTAATACAGTAATGTTATAAACAGACCGGAAACGAAATTGTAATCCCATTTAAAAGTGTTCTTTAATTCCACCTGGTATCAATGGCATTACGGTATATTCTTACAAGTAACACCTCCCAAGTGTAACACTCCGATTTTGATAAAATTTGACAGGCAGATACTACACATAAAATAAGCGAATACATGTTTTTTATTTTCTGCGGAAAAACTGTTTTACGGGGGCAAAAGCACTCACCCGACCAAAGTGTACGAAATTGTGCACAGATGTGGCAGACGTAAAATGAAGGAATATGTGTTTTGTATTTTCCTGGAAAAAACGGTTAGGTGGGACGCAGACCCCTCCAAACCTTTGATCATGAAATATCAAAAGTGCTAGTAACAATATGTCTGATGTGTGTAAAGGACGAAGAATTCCGATGACACTTTGTGTATGGACAATACGCAAACACTAAACGAATGCCTGTTTTAGGGGACAAAATCCCCCATCCAAAATGATGAAAGTTGACGCCCGAAAGGCAAGAAGAAGTGAACCGAAATGAATGAAATTGTGCGCAGATATTGTAGACGAAAAATGAGGGAATATGGGTTCCGTATTTTCCTGAAAAAAAAAAAACGTTTCGGTGGGATACAGACCCCTCCAAAACTTTGATCGTGAAATATCAAAAGTGCTAATAACAGTATGTTAGAAGTGCTTAAAGGACATGAAGAATTAGAACGACACATTGTGTAGGGACAATACGCAAAAAAAAAGGTTTATTTTCTGCGAAAAATTGGTTTCAGGGGGCAGAATTCCCCACCCAAAATTTTGAAATCGTGCACAGATATTCTAGACGTAAATTGAGGTAATTGTGTTTCGTATTTTCCTGAAAAAAAAGCGATTGAGTGGGGCACGGACCTTCTAAGCTGTTGATTAGGAAATATCAAAAGTGCAAATAAGTATGTATACGTCAGAAGTTCCTAAAGAGTATGGAGAATTGCAACGAAACTTCGTATAGGGACAATTTGCAAAACAATAAATGAAATGCATTTTAATTTGTATGAAAAAACAGTGTTGGGGCCTAGAGCCCCTTCAAAAAAAAGTTAATATTACCGTAAAAGTGCAGGAAGGAGTGGACCGAAGCAAATGAAATTGTGTGTAGATATTTTATAGACTGTATGTAAAATAAGGACTTTCGTGTTTTAAAGATGTCCCTATCAATTTTGGCACATCAACAGCAAACAGGAAATTAATCGGCACGTGTTTTTGTTTATGCGGAAAAACATTGTAAGGGTTAAAGTTGCCTCGTGGAATACTACAAAATACGCTATACTGTTTGTGCTTGTTGTTGATCTGCCAAATTTGAAGAAATCTGATGGAGACACTTGTGAAACACGAGAGGCTTTATATTTCATATCCAATATCTACAGACAATTTCATTCGCTTCGGTCCAATCCTTCCGACACTCAACGCCTCGGTCCACTCAAAAGGTTTTTTTCTCTTTTCAGGAAAATACGAAGCACATATTTCCTCATCTTACCTCTACAACATTTGTGAACAATTTCATTCAGTTCGGTACATTTTTTCTTGCCTTTGTTGCGTCAAATTTCAAAATTCATGCGGGGGACCTTTTGTCCTCTAAAATCGTTTTTTCGCAGGAAATAAAAAAGCCGAATATGTTTATTTTTTGCTTATTGTCCTAACACAAAGTTTTGTTCCAATTCTTCATGTAAATTTAGGCACTTCTGACATACTGTTATTAGCACTTTTGATATTTCATGATCAAAGGTTTGGAGGGATCTATGCCCCACCTAACCGTTTTTTCCAGGAAAATACAAAACACGTATTCTCTAATTTTATGTCCCCAATATCTGTTCACAATTTCGTTCACTTTTGTCCACTTGTTTTTGCCTTTCGAGCGTCAACTTTCAAATTTTGGGTGAGGGCTTTTGCCCCCTAAAACCGTTTTTCAGCAAAAAAAAAATAAAAAAGCACTTATTTGTTTATTTTATGTATAGTATCTACCTGCCAAATTTTATCAAAATCGGAGTGTTACACTTGGGAAGTGTTACTTGTTAGAATTATAACAACAACGCATTGTCCACAGTTTGGACACTGACTCAAAGTAATCTGACATAAATAAAAAAAACTCAAAAGGGAAAAAGTAGGTTTATTAAAAAGTGCTTGAGGTTTGGTAAGGGACAGCTCCAGGACCTCACGCCGGATACGTCACTGAGTCAATGCATTATATTTGTTTCTTGCAAAGATGATAATTAGATGCGTAATGTGTAAAATTATATCATAGTTTGACTTTTTATAGGTCTTTCCTTAACACATCCATATTATCCGGCGTTCTGCCTGCCTGTTTTATGTCGGATAAGCGAAACTCTACTGTATTTTCAGATAGCATATACACAGGAGATAGAGGTCTGCACGGGCCGGAATTTTTAGAACGGACCCGGCCCGTCCCCTTTAATTTATAATCTATAGGCATTAGCGGATTAAGGGCGGAGCCAATGGAGCCCAGGGCCCCCAGCTCAGGGGGCCCTTTAAAATCCCTCTGTTTAATACTTACGCTCGCGGTATCGCTAGATTTAAGTCTTTGCATCAGCAGCATTTACCTGTTAATAATGAATGCAATTATTTAATTGTTAATAATGAATTTAACTACACTAATTATTGTAAACTTGAAGCACATTCAAATATTACAGCATAGTTCTCGGTAGTTCCATAAGTAATTTCAGAGACCACGGTGTTTCAGTGGTAGAGCGTTCACCTTTGGTGCATGGAGTCCTTGGTTCGATCTATGCTCGCGCCAAGTGAACCTTGTGCTGGACAAACACTGTGTGTGTGGGTTTTCTCGAGGTTCTCCCGTTTTATCCCACTTTTTTCATTCCACCATTTCATTCATTTCTTATCATCACTGTCTCCTTTAGCCTATCCGGCATAATCGTGAGACGTAAAACTTAAAAATTTCATTTCAAATCATTTCAATCAAAAAACAGTTGCAGGAAGTATGTAATTTCGAATAAAACAAACTACTATATACAATTCTGAGTATATTATTCTTTTATGAAATTCTCGCGAACCTTATTTCTAAATTGAAGGGTAAGAAGACTAAATTCATTCTCTTATTATTATAGATCCATTTCAATTGAAGCAGTTGGAATAGTTGGAAAAAAAATATAAAAAAAATATACCCTATATTCCAGTGTGCCACAATCGGTATAACGCGCCACACTGGTGTTTCCAGCAAAGTGAACAGTGTGACGCAAACTTTTTCCTATTATTTGCAAGAATATTTGTCGAGTTCCTGTTATTTATTATTATTATTATTATTATTATTATTATTATTATTATTATTATTATTATTATTATTATTATTATTATTATTATTATTATTATTATTATTAACGATTTTTCCATGGATCAGCTGTCTGTATACGGTTAAGCAACCACAAGTATCACATTGAAGGAATGAGTGTAATTATTTACTTTAATAGTAATACAAAAGTCTATTTGCTTGTATATTCTACCGGTAATAACTGCATCCTTCTAGAAAGCTAGGACTAACAACAAAGGGATACCAAGTTGTGACCACACACCGCCCCAAATCGTGGGTGCCACAAGTTCTCTTCTACGCCTTAGAACAATAAGGGCTGTAGCGTTCAGGGAGAGAGAAAAACAACTTAATTCCATTGCAGTTATATGCTTATTAAATGTTAACTTATATTTATAAATTATGTAAGTGATCGTATCGTTTTCTGTTTATTATTATTATTATTATTATTATTATTATTATTATTATTATTATTATTATTATTATTAATAATAATAATAATAATATTGTTATTAATAGTAATAATAATAATAATAATTCTTATTATACATTTCTTAATACGTTGATTGCCATGTGTATGGAATTCCATACACACGGCTTTCCTGTACAGTAGAGCGTGATTATTTTCCATACGCAAACAATGTAGATATTCCAAGTTTGTTGTGTTCGTTCTATAGGTGTGTATGTAATTAGATACATATAGCGTAGAAATCAAAATTTAATGTCCATGCCACGTATATGAAAAACCATACACAAAGACATTTATGAATAAAGACATTGAGTTTGAGTTTAACGTCTCGTTCAGCAACGAAGCTATATGAGACGTCGGCCTACTGATTAACGTGGACTCCGAACCACGTGAGCTCTCGCCGGGAATCGAAGCCGGGTCTTCCACGCCAAAGGCGCGTACGCTAACCACTAAGGAGCTTATGAACAGAGACATTTATGAGCTAAAAGGCGAAAACAAAGATGTGTGATGTGATTTTGAGTTTATCGTCCCTTTCAGCAGCGATGCTATATGAGACGTGGACCTAATGATTAACGTGAAATCCGAACCACATGAGCTCCCGCCGGACGAAAACAAAGACCTTTGGAATTGACAATTGTTTGGACATTCCAGTCGAACCTACCTAATATTAACAACGTTTCTAAGATAATTTCGTAACATTGTATTATTTCTTTTGTTGATTAGCTTGGTTAGGCTTATTTAAACACTTTCTTCTTTGCACCGACGTGTCACATCTCTTGGATGAAGATACACTAGCTCTCACTGGAAATCTAATCCAGAACCAATGCACTTGAACCGTTTGACCACAACAAGGCACATTTAAAAAGAAGTTTCGATTTTGTTCGGAAAATTGTGATTAGGTGTAACATTTTAAGAAAGGGTACGGAGTAAACGCACTGTACTTTCTCGCTCGAATATTTTACACTGACTTATGTTAGGCTGCAACTGTTATTGATACATTTATTTGGGAAATTGCGAATAAAATAATGTTTTGGAAAATTTTGCTAGAAGAAACTTCAGGCCCAAAAGTAAAGTACCCATTGGTCATATTTCCGTTAGAAATAACTTGATCCATATATTAGAATTATAAAGGATATAATTGTATGTGAACTATAAGCAAAAGCGTCTGAGTAATTTCTGAGAAAATTATGCAAAAAGTCACCCCCAAGAATAAATTATCCCTTGTGGATCTTTTCAGTATAAACGAGCTATGCTATATTGTTAGTGTTTTCATAAAACATTTATTTATGAAATACGAACACAATCGCCTGAGTCGTTCTTGAGAAAATCGCAGGGTAAAACTTACTGTCGAAAGTAATATACCATTTCTAAATTTTCCGGATGAGGGAATTATACCATATAGCTAGGTTATTTATGTAATACGTATTTATAAAATATGAACAACAAACATCTCCTGAGTTGTTTTTAGGAAGGTCATCGGGAAAAGCTTATCCCCAAAGGTAAACTCTTCTATCTGTAATTTTGACAGTATATCGAGTAATTTTTAAGCAAATCGTCGGGAAAAATTTCACTGTCAAAGTAAACTATCTCTTTTGGATTTTTCTTTTCGGAACAAGCAGGTTATACCATATTGTAAGATTATTACAAAAAATATTTTTACTGAAATTAGAACAAATTTCAGTAAAAATACAAATTTCAGTAATAACTGAGACAATTGTCCAAAAAAAAAATCAACCCTTGAGAAAACCACTTCTTCTGTATGTTATCGGAATAAACTATTTATGCTCTATGTTAGTTTATTAATGAAATATTTCTTTACGAAATATGAACAAAATTGCCTGAGGCGTTAATGGGAAAACCATCGGGGGAAAGCTCACCCTAAGATTAAGCTACTCCTTCCAACGAGTTGACATATTGTTAGGTAATTAATGATACGTTTATTTATGAAATGTGGTTGAGAAAATTGTGCAAAAAGAACGCATACCATACAGTAAATTACACCATATATATTTTTTCAGAAAAATTATTCATATGTGGTGGAGATTTGTTAATAAAATATATATTTATCAAAAGTAAATAAAATCGTCACAGCTTTTTTTATTTGAGAAAATTGAATTATTTTAAATTTTAATCCTTCAGTAAATTACCCTTGCTTTTAGGTGTCGAAGGACATAAAATTCGAAAAATATTATGTTACTAAAACGTTATGTCTAGAATTCGGTGCAGATACGTTGAACAGTATGGCCTCTATTTGAGTGCGTGTAAAAGCGTGACGAACCGAGAGACAAATAGATGGACAGACATCGAATAATCATTTTTTTCGCTATGTAGGAGCCATGTAACTTGAATTTATTGAAATCTGGTATTCGGTTTTTATAACTATCACAACACTTTCTTTTTTCGTCGCTCGAATGTGAAAACGAATAGGCCTACACCGACACGTAATGTGATAATTTGTAATCCCAAAAATTTAATTTGTTATGTTTAATGTGTGGTTACTCTAAAAAAAAAAGCTTATGCATGTTACATCATTTTATTATCAGTTTTTCACGCTACTGCGCTACTGTATAATTCGGTACGATTATAGTTAATATTCATGGCATCTTTTGGAAGCATTCGCGTTCCTCACAAAGAGAGCTGTAAAATTTAGTTTTGTTTAAAGAAAGCACTCTTGATTTTTTTCCACACAGACTTGCATTTGTTGCACTTGTGGATATGAAACAAAAGGAGAGAGAGAGAGAGTCAATACTTTAAAAAGAAACACACACACAGAAACACTAGAACAGTTTTTTCTTCATGACAACGAGCTATCGCTGTGACTGTGTTCCTCACGCTGTGTAAAGCTGCAGGTTGCTCTTGTTTTGTTTTTTCCTGTTCCTGACTCACAGACACTCGCAGTGAGTTGGAGCTGTGTAAAAACGGAGAGGGAACGGTTAAGCATACCATACCATAAACTAAAAGCAATCGCTATTAGTAATAAATAGTAAGCTAATTCTGAATAAATACGTCATTAGAAAAACAAAAAGTTATTTCATTATTATATTATTTCGTTTCTTATTAACATAAAAATTATACACTTTCTACAATGTTTTGTAAAGAAAAAAAATGAACAGGACCGGATGGGATTCGATCTGGTGTCAAAACAGTATACGAGTTAGTAGTCCGTCACTCTACCCACTTGACCACACAGATTTTCTTTTGTTGCCTATCTTTTTCTTAAGAAATAAATGCTCACGGCTATAGAGCATGTCACTTCCAAACTTAAGACAACAGTTTTTCTCTTTGTTTATATTTTCCGTATAACATCTTGCTTACAGAAGCTAATTTATATTTGACAGACAATTTACACCCTATATTTAAGCCAATAAATGCAATATTTGGTCCAATTTCCAGTTCCTTGATTCAGCTGTTCTCCTACTAATCTTGTTATTCCCTCTGCAATCGTGCTGTGCTACTCCAAAAATTCCCTCGAAAACATTATTGCCAGTATACACAAAACCGAACATAATTTTGTTTTTTGCTTATATTTTTATTATTTTATTATATTTTTTGGAAATATCTCCTTAGATGGATTGCTTTCTATTATCTCCACGTACTAATAACTGAATTTTACCAATAAACATATGGAAAATGGAATAATTGCGAAAAATTGTGAGTTACAGTATACGCGCAATATTTTTTGCGCATGGGAGTACATATCATATGCTACGCTAAAATCAATACATGAAATTCTTGGTTAGAGGGAAGCAAACTGGGCCCCAACTTTTTTCGCTTGATTCTTGTAGTATGTGACGAGACAAAAACGACGGTACCAAAATTATCGAAATTGCACCGGGGGAACATGGGTAATTTGGGTAATTTTGTAGCTTAGTATGGAAAATAAAGGAGAGGGAGCAAACTGGGTCCCATCTTTTTTCGCTTGATTCTTGTCGTATGTGACGAGACAAACACGACGGTACCAAAATTATCGAAATTGTACCGGGGAAACATGGGTAATTTGGGTAATTTTGTAGCTTAGTATGGAAAATGAAGGGGAGGGAGCAAACTGGGCCCCATCTTTTTTCGCTTGATTCTTGTAGTATGTGACGAGACAAACACGACGGTACCAAAATTATCGAAATTGCACCGGGGGAAAATGGGTAATTTGGGTAATTTTGTAGCTTAGTATGGAAAATGAAGGGGAGGGAGAAAACTGGGCCCCATCTTTTTTCGCTTGATTCTTGTAGTAAGTGACGAGACAAACACGACGGTACCAAAATTATCGAAATTGCACCGGAGGAACATGGGTAATTTGGGTAATTTTGTACCTTAGTTTGGAAAATGAAGGGGAGGGAGCAAACTGGGTCCCATCTTTTTTCGCTTGATTCTTGTAGTTTGTGACGAGACAAACACGATGGTACCAAAATTATCGAAATTGCACCGGGGGAACATGGGTAATTTGGGTAATTTTGTAGCTTAGTATGGAAAATGAAGGGGAGGGAGCAAACTGGGCCACATTTTTTTTCGATTGATTCTTGTAGTATGTGACAAGACAAACACGACGGTACCAAAATTATCGAAATTGCACCGGGGAAACATGGGTAATTTGGGTAATTTTGTAGCTTAGTATGGAAAATGAAGGGGAGGGAGAAAACTGGGCCCCATCTTTTTTCGCTTGATTCTTGTAGTACGTGACGAGACAAACACGATGGTACCAAAATTATCGAAATTGTACCGGGGGAACGTGGGTAATCTGGATAATTTTGTTGTAAAATGAACAGGAGGGAAAAAACTGGACCCCATCTTTTCTCACTTGATTCTTGTACTATGTGAAGAGACAAAAACGATGGTACCTAATTATTGATATTGCACCGGGGGAACATGGGTATTTTGGGTAATTTTGCTGTAAAATGAAGAGGAGGGAGCAAACTGGGCCCCAACTTTTTTCGCTTGATTCTTGTCGTATGTGACGAGACAAACACGACGGTACCAAAATTATCGAAATTGCACCGCAGGAACAAGGGTAATTTGGGTAATTTTGTAGCTTAGTTTGGAAAATGAAGGGGAGGGAGCAAACTGGGTCCCATCTTTTTTCGCTTGATTCTTGTAGTATGTGACGAGAAAAACACGACGGTACCAAAATTATCGAAATTGCACCGGCGGAACATAGGTAATTTGGGTAATTTTGTTGTAAAATGAACAGGAGGTAACAAACTGGGCCCCATCTTTTCTCACTTGATTCTGTTACTATGTGAAGAGACAAAAACGATGGTACCTAATTATCGATATTGCACCGGGGTAACATGGGTATTTTGCGTAATTTTGTTGTAAAATGAAGAGGAGGGAGCAAACTGGGCCCCAACTTTTTTCGCTTGATTCTTGTCGTATGTGACGAGACAAACACGACGGTACCAAAATTATCGAAATTGCACCGGAGGAACATGGGTAATTTGGGTAATTTTGTAGCTTAGTTTGAAAAATGAAGGGGAGGGAGCAAACTGGGCCACATGTTTTATCGATTGATTCTTGTAGTATGTGACGAGACTAACACGACGGTACCAAAATTATCGAAATTGCACTGGGGAAACATGGTAATTTGGGTAATTTTGTAGCTTAGTATGGAAAATGAAATGGAGGAAGGAAACTGGACTCCAACTTCTTTTCGCTTGATTGTTTACTATGTGATAATACAAACACGATGGTACCAAAATTATCGAAATTGCACCGGGGGAACATGGGTAATTTGGGTAATTTTGTAGCTTAGTATGGAAAATGAAGGGGAGGGAGCAAACTGGGCCACATTTTTTTTCGATTGATTCTTGTAGTATGTGACAAGACAAACACGACGGTACCAAAATTATCGAAATTGCACCGGGGAAACATGGGTAATTTGGGTAATTTTGTAGCTTAGTATGGAAAATGAAGGGGAGGGAGAAAACTGGGCCCCATCTTTTTTCGCTTGATTCTTGTAGTACGTGACGAGACAAACACGATGGTACCAAAATTATCGAAATTGTACCGGGGGAACGTGGGTAATTTGGGTAATTTTGTTGTAAAATGAACAGGAGGGAAAAAACTGGACCCCATCTTTTCTCACTTGATTCTTGTACTATGTGAAGAGACAAAAACGATGGTACCTAATTATTGATATTGCACCGGGGGAACATGGGTATTTTGGGTAATTTTGTTGTAAAATGAAGAGGAGGGAGCAAACTGGGCCCCAACTTTTTTCGCTTGATTCTTGTCGTATGTGACGAGACAAACACGACGGTACCAAAATTATCGAAATTGCACCGGCGGAACATAGGTAATTTGGGTAATTTTGTTGTAAAATGAACAGGAGGGAACAAACTGGGCCCCATCTTTTCTCACTTGATTCTGTTACTATGTGAAGAGACAAAAGCGATGGTACCTAATTATCGATATTGCATCGGGGGAACATGGGTATTTTGCGTAATTTTGTTGTAAAATGAAGAGGAGGGAGCAAACTGGGCCCCAACTTTTTTCGCTTGATTCTTGTCGTATGTGACGAGACAAACACGACGGTACCAAAATTATCGAAATTGCACCGGAGGAACATGGGTAATTTGGGTAATTTTGTAGCTTAGTTTGAAAAATGAAGGGGAGGGAGCAAACTGGGCCACATGTTTTATCGATTGATTCTTGTAGTATGTGACGAGACTAACACGACGGTACCAAAATTATCGAAATTGCACTGGGGAAACATGGTAATTTGGGTAATTTTGTAGCTTAGTATGGAAAATGAAATGGAGGAAGGAAACTGGACTCCAACTTCTTTTCGCTTGATTGTTTACTATGTGATAATACAAACACGATGGTACCAAAATTATCGAAATTGCACCGGGGGAACATGGGTAATTTGGGTAATTTTGTAGCTTAGTATGGAAAATGAAGGGGAGGGAGCAAACTGGGCCACATTTTTTTTCGATTGATTCTTGTAGTATGTGACAAGACAAACACGACGGTACCAAAATTATCGAAATTGCACCGGGGAAACATGGGTAATTTGGGTAATTTTGTAGCTTAGTATGGAAAATGAAGGGGAGGGAGAAAACTGGGCCCCATCTTTTTTCGCTTGATTCTTGTAGTACGTGACGAGACAAACACGATGGTACCAAAATTATCGAAATTGTACCGGGGGAACGTGGGTAATTTGGGTAATTTTGTTGTAAAATGAACAGGAGGGAACAAACTGGACCCCATCTTTTCTCACTTGATTCTTGTACTATGTGAAGAGACAAAAACGATGGTACCTAATTATTGATATTGCACCGGGGGAACATGGGTATTTTGGGTAATTTTGCTGTAAAATGAAGAGGAGGGAGCAAACTGGGCCCCAACTTTTTTCGCTTGATTCTTGTCGTATGTGACGAGACAAACACGACGGTACCAAAATTATCGAAATTGCACCGGAGGAACAAGGGTAATTTGGGTAATTTTGTAGCTTAGTTTGGAAAATGAAGGGGAGGGAGCAAACTGGGTCCCATCTTTTTTCGCTTGATTCTTGTAGTATGTGACGAGACAAACACGACGGTACCAAAATTATCGAAATTGCACCGGCGGAACATAGGTAATTTGGGTAATTTTGTTGTAAAATGAACAGGAGGGAACAAACTGGGCCCCATCTTTTCTCACTTGATTCTGTTACTATGTGAAGAGACAAAAACGATGGTACCTAATTATCGATATTGCACCGGGGTAACATGGGTATTTTGCGTAATTTTGTTGTAAAATGAAGAGGAGGGAGCAAACTGGGCCCCAACTTTTTTCGCTTGATTCTTGTCGTATGTGACGAGACAAACACGACGGTACCAAAATTATCGAAATTGCACCGGAGGAACATGGGTAATTTGGGTAATTTTGTAGCTTAGTTTGAAAAATGAAGGGGAGGGAGCAAACTGGGCCACATGTTTTATCGATTGATTCTTGTAGTATGTGACGAGACTAACACGACGGTACCAAAATTATCGAAATTGCACTGGGGAAACATGGTAATTTGGGTAATTTTGTAGCTTAGTATGGAAAATGAAATGGAGGAAGGAAACTGGACTCCAACTTCTTTTCGCTTGATTGTTTACTATGTGATAATACAAACACGATGGTACCAAAATTATCGAAATTGCACCGGGGGAACGTGGGTAATTTGGGTAATTTTGTAGCTTAGTATGGAAAATGAAGGGGAGGGAGCAAACTGGGCCCCATCTTTTTTCGCTTGATTCTTGTAGTATGTGACGAGACAAACACGACGGTACCAAAATTATCGAAATTGCACCGGGGGAACATGGGTAATTTGGGTAATTTTGTAGCTTAGTATGGAAAATGAAGGGGAGGGAGCAAACTGGGCCCCATCTTTTTTCGCTTGATTTTTGTAGTATGTGACGAGACACACACGATGGTACCAAAATTATCGAAATTGCACCGGGGGAACGTGGGTAATTTGGGTAATTTTGTAGCTTAGTATGGAAAATGAAGGGGAGGGAGCAAACTGGGCCCCATCTTTTTTCGATTGATTCTTGTAGTATATGACAAACTGGGCACCATCTTTTTTACAGGTAGAGCGAGCGGTGAGCGGGTCGTGGCCGCAAGTGGAACTAACAGCAAAACATCCTTTGAAGCAGGGTTACGAAATACAGAATGTGCTGCAATAATCTGCGCCCCATGTAAAATACCAGCAATGCATTGTTTGATCTAATGTCGTGTGAAATGTACGGGAATTTTGAAATACTATTCAATATATAATAATTTAATAATGTTGTGCAATGTTATTTAATAATGTGTTGAGAAGGGATTTGAAAAATTTAGTCGGATGAATGGTAATTGATCGACAATTAGATTTTTCGCCAGTAAAATTGATATATAATTTTTAATTCGTGGAACAACAGTTCTTACTACAAATAGACGATCTTAGGATTTGATCCCTGGATTTCAGCGATTTTGAAACCAGAACACTAAATGCTAACATTTACTTGTTCTCATTACGTTATAGGAAAGATATTAAGATTTGATTTAGGGAGTCCACCATGTGAAAAATATTTAAATTCCTAATGAGAATAAGATATCTCAAACTTCACTAGCACCACATCCATTCCGTTTAACCATTTGTTGTGTAATCTCACGGTCAGTCAGTATGACAGTTGTGCGGACCGATTGATCGCACTACAATTTCGAATGTTCCCACGAAAACTTCGATAATTCGAAAACTTCGGGCAATTTCGATAACTTTGGAACCATCGTCTTTGACTTCTCACATAGTAGTAGAACCAAACGAAAAAAGATCGACCCAGTTTGCTCTCTCCCCTTGATTGTACATACTCAACTACAAAATTACCCGAATTAAACAAGTTCCACCGGTACAATTTCGTTAATTTTGGCACTATCGTGTTTGTCTCGTCACAAACTACAAGAATCAAGCGAAAAAAGATGGGGCCCAGTTTGCTCCCTCCCCTTCATTTTCCAAACTGAGCTACAAAATTACCGAAATTACCCATGTTCCCCCGGTGAAATTTCGATAATTTTGGTACCATCGTGTTTGTCTCGTCACATACTACAAGAATCAAGCGAAAAAAGATGGGGCCCAGTTTGCTCCCTCCCCTTCATTTTCCATACTAAGCTACAAAATTACCCAAATTACCCACGTTCCCCCGGTGCAATTTCGATAATTTTTTTATCATTGTGTTTGTCTCGTCACATACTACAAGAATCAAGCTAAAAAAGATGGGGCCCAGTTTGCTCCCTCCCCTTCATTTTCCATACTAAGCTACAAAATTACCCAAATTACCCATGTTCCCCCGGTGCAATTTCGATAATTTTTTATCATTGTGTTTGTCTCGTCACATACTACAAGAATCAAGCGAGAAAAGATGGGGCCCAGTTTACTCCCTCCCCTTCATTTTCCATACTAAGCTACAAAATTACCCAAATTACCCATGTTCCCCCGGTGCAATTTTGATAATTTTGGTACCGTCGTGTTTCTCTCGTCACATACTACAAGAATCAAGCGTAAAAAGATGGGACCCAGTTTTCTCCCTCCCCTTCATTTTCCATACTAAGCTACAAAATTACCCAAATTACCCATGTTCCCCCGGTGCAATTTCGATAATTTTTTTATCATTGTGTTTGTCTCGTCACATACTACAAGAATCAAGCGAAAAAAGATGGGGCCCAGTTTGCTCCCTCCCCTTCATTTTCCATACTAAGCTACAAAATTACCCAAATTACCCATGTTCCCCCGGTGCAATTTCTATAATTTTGGGTACCGTCGTGTTTGTCTCATCACATACTACAAGAATCAAGCGAAAAAAGATGGGGCCCAGTTTGCTCCCCCCCTTCATTTTCCAAAATAAGGTACAAAATTACCCAAATTACCCATGTTTCCCCGGTGCAATTTCGATAATTTTGGTACCGTCGTGTTTGTCTCGTCACATACTACAAGAATCAAGCTAAAAAATATGGGGCCCAGTTTGCTCCCTCCCCTTCATTTTCCATACTAAGCTACAAAATTACCCAAATTACCCATGTTCCCCCGGTGCAATTTCTATAATTTTGGTACCGTCGTGTTTGTCTCGTCACATACTACAAGAATCGAGCGAAAAAAGATGGGGTCCAGTTTGCTCCCTCCCCTTCATTTTCCATACTAAGCTACACAATTACCCAAATTACCCATGTTCCCCCTTTGCAATTTCGATAATTTTGGTACCGTCGTGTTTGTCTCGTCACATACTACAAGAATCAAGCGAAAAAAGATGGGGCCCAGTTTGCTCCCTCCAATTCATTTTCCATACTAAGCTACAAAATTACCCAAATTACCCATGTTCCCCCGGTGCAATTTCGATAATTTTGGTACCGTCGTGTTTGTCTCGTCACATACTACAAGAATCAAGCAAAAAAAGATGGGGCCCAGTTTGCTCCCTCCCCTTCATTTTCCATACTAAGCTACAAAATTACCCAAATTACCCATGTTCCCCGGGTGCAATTTCGATAATTTTTTATCATTGTGTTTGTCTCGTCACATACTACGAGAATCAAGCGAAAAAAGATGGGGCCCAGTTTGCTCCCTCCAATTCATTTTCCATACTAAGCTACAAAATTACCCAAATTACCCATGTTCCCCCGGTGCAATTTCGATAATTTTGGTACCGTCGTGTTTGTCTTGTCACGTACTACAAGAATCAAGCAAAAAAAGATGGGGCCCAGTTTGCTCCCTCCCCTTTATTTTCCATACTAAGCTCCGTGTTCCCCCGGTGCAATTTCGATAATTTTTTTATCATTGTGTTTGTCTCGTCAGATACTACAAGAATCAAGCGAAAAAAGATGGGGCCCAGTTTGCTCCCTCCAATTCATTTTCCATACTAAGCTACAAAATTACCCAAATTACCCATGTTCCCCCGGTGCAATTTCGATAATTTTGGTGCCATCGTGTTTGTATTATCACATAGTAAAGAGCCAAGCGAAAAAAAAGTTGGAGCCCAGTTTCCTTCCTCCACTTCATTTTCCATACTAAGCTAGAAAATTACCCAAATTACCATGTTCCCCCAGAGGAATTTCTATAATTTTGGTACCGTCGTGTTTGTCTCGTCACATACTACAAGAATCAAGCGAAAAAAGATGTGGCCCAGTTTGCTCCCTCCCCTTCATTTTCCAAACTAAGCTACAAAATTACCCAAATTACCCATGTTCCTCCGGTGCAATTTCGATAATTTTGGCACCATCGTGTTTGTCTCGTCACATACTACAAGAATCGAGCGAAAAAAGATGGGGCCCAGTTTGCTCCCTCCAATTCATTTTCCATACTAAGCTACAAAATTACCCAAATTACCCACGTTCCCCCGGTGCAATTTCGATAATTTTTTTATCATTGTGTTTGTCTCGTCACATACTACAAGAATCAAGCTAAAAAAGATGGGGCCCAGTTTGCTCCCTCCCCTTCATTTTCCATACTAAGCTACAAAATTACCCAAATTACCCATGTTCCCCCGGTGCAATTTCGATAATTTTTTATCATTGTGTTTGTCTCGTCACATACTACAAGAATCAAGCGAGAAAAGATGGGGCCCAGTTTACTCCCTCCCCTTCATTTTCCATACTAAGCTACAAAATTACCCAAATTACCCATGTTCCCCCGGTGCAATTTCGATAATTTTGGTACCGTCGTGTTTCTCTCGTCACATACTACAAGAATCAAGCGTAAAAAGATGGGACCCAGTTTTCTCCCTCCCCTTCATTTTCCATACTAAGCTACAAAATTACCCAAATTACCCATGTTCCCCCGGCGCAATTTCGATAATTTTTTATCATTGTGTTTGTCTCGTCACATACTACAAGAATCAAGCGAAAAAAGATGGGGCCCAGTTTGCTCCCTCCCCTTCATTTTCCATACTAAGCTACAAAATTACCCAAATTACCCATGTTCCCCCGGTGCAATTTCTATAATTTTGGGTACCGTCGTGTTTGTCTCATCACATACTACAAGAATCAAGCGAAAAAAGATGGGGCCCAGTTTGCTCCCCCCCTTCATTTTCCAAAATAAGGTACAAAATTACCCAAATTACCCATGTTTCCCCGGTGCAATTTCGATAATTTTGGTACCGTCGTGTTTGTCTCGTCACATACTACAAGAATCAAGCTAAAAAATATGGGGCCCAGTTTGCTCCCTCCCCTTCATTTTCCATACTAAGCTACAAAATTACCCAAATTACCCATGTTCCCCCGGTGCAATTTCTATAATTTTGGTACCGTCGTGTTTGTCTCGTCACATACTACAAGAATCGAGCGAAAAAAGATGGGGTCCAGTTTGCTCCCTCCCCTTCATTTTCCATACTAAGCTACACAATTACCCAAATTACCCATGTTCCCCCTTTGCAATTTCGATAATTTTGGTACCGTCGTGTTTGTCTCGTCACATACTACAAGAATCAAGCGAAAAAAGATGGGGCCCAGTTTGCTCCCTCCCCTTCATTTTCCATACTAAGCTACAAAATTACCCAAATTACCCATGTTCCCCCGGTGCAATTTCGATAATTTTGGTACCGTCGTGTTTGTCTCGTCACATACTACAAGAATCAAGCAAAAAAAGATGGGGCCCAGTTTGCTCCCTCCCCTTCATTTTCCATACTAAGCTACAAAATTACCCAAATTACCCATGTTCCCCGGGTGCAATTTCGATAATTTTTTATCATTGTGTTTGTCTCGTCACATACTACGAGAATCAAGCGAAAAAAGATGGGGCCCAGTTTGCTCCCTCCAATTCATTTTCCATACTAAGCTACAAAATTACCCAAATTACCCATGTTCCCCCGGTGCAATTTCGATAATTTTGGTACCGTCGTGTTTGTCTCGTCACGTACTACAAGAATCAAGCAAAAAAAGATGGGGCCCAGTTTGCTCCCTCCCCTTTATTTTCCATACTAAGCTCCGTGTTCCCCCGGTGCAATTTCGATAATTTTTTTATCATTGTGTTTGTCTCGTCAGATACTACAAGAATCAAGCGAAAAAAGATGGGGCCCAGTTTGCTCCCTCCAATTCATTTTCCATACTAAGCTACAAAATTACCCAAATTACCCATGTTCCCCCGGTGCAATTTCGATAATTTTGGTGCCATCGTGTTTGTATTATCACATAGTAAAGAGCCAAGCGAAAAAAAAGTTGGAGCCCAGTTTCCTTCCTCCACTTCATTTTCCATACTAAGCTAGAAAATTACCCAAATTACCATGTTCCCCCAGAGGAATTTCTATAATTTTGGTACCGTCGTGTTTGTCTCGTCACATACTACAAGAATCAAGCGAAAAAAGATGTGGCCCAGTTTGCTCCCTCCCCTTCATTTTCCAAACTAAGCTACAAAATTACCCAAATTACCCATGTTCCTCCGGTGCAATTTCGATAATTTTGGCACCATCGTGTTTGTCTCGTCACATACTACAAGAATCGAGCGAAAAAAGATGGGGCCCAGTTTGCTCCCTCCAATTCATTTTCCATACTAAGCTACAAAATTACCCAAATTACCCATGTTCCTCCAGTGCAATTTCGATAATTTCGCTACCGTCGTGTTAGTCTCGTCACATACTACAAGAATCAATCGAAAAAAGATGGGGCCCAGTTTTATCCCTCCCCTTCATTTTCCATACTAAGCTACAAAATTACCCAAATTACCCATGTTCCCCCGGTGCAATTTCGATAATTTTTTTATCATTGTGTTTATCTCGTCACATACTACAAGAATCAAGCGAAAAAAGATGGGGCCCAGTTTGCTCCCTCCCCTTCATTTTCCATACTAAGCTACAAAATTACCCAAATTACCCATGTTCCCCCGGTGCAATTTCGATAATTTTTTTTATCATTGTGTTTGTCTCGTCACATACTACAAGAATCAAGCGAAAAAAGATGGGGCCCAGTTTGCTCCCTCCCCTTCATTTTCCATACTAAGCTACAAAATTACCCAAATTACCCCGGTGCAATTTCGATAATTTTTTATCATTGTGTTTGTCTCGTCACATACTACAAGAATCAATCGAAAAAAGATGGGGCCCAGTTTGCTCCCTCCCCTTCATTTTCCATACTAAGCTACAAAATTACCCAAATTACCCACGTTCCCCCGGTGCAATTTCGATATTTTTTTTATCATTGTGTTTGTCTCGTCACATACTACAAGAATCAAGCGAAAAAAGATGGGGCCCAGTTTGCTCCCTCCCCTTCATTTTCCAAACTAAGCTACAAAATTACCCAAATTACCCATGTTCCTCCGGTGCAATTTCGATAATTTTGGCACCATCGTGTTTGTCTCGTCACATACTACAAGAATCGAGCGAAAAAAGATGGGGCCCAGTTTGCTCCCTCCAATTCATTTTCTATACTAAGCTACAAAATTACCCAAATTACCCATGTTCCTCCAGTGCAATTTCGATAATTTTTCTACCGTCGTGTTAGTCTCGTCACATACTACAAGAATCAAGCGAAAAAAGATGGGGCCCAGTTTGCTCCCTCCCCTTCATTTTCCATAATAAGCTACAAAATTACCCAAATTACCCCGGTGCAATTTCGATAATTTTGGTACCGTCGTGTTTGTCTCGTCACATACTACAAGAATCAAGCGGAAAAAGATGGGGCCCAGTTTGCTCCCTCCCCTTCATTTTCCATACTAAGCTACAAAATTACCCAAATTACCCATGTTCCCCCGGTGCAATTTCGATAATTTTGGTACCGTCGTGTTTGTCTCGTCACATACTACAAGAATCAAGCGAAAAAAGATGGGGCCCAGTTTGCTTCCCTCTAACCAAATTCTTTTTTTTTTTTTTTTTTTTTTTGCAAGAATTAATTCAACTCTAAATCGTGAAGTACTGCTCTTGCGTTCAATTTCAATGAGAGAGCTTTCAAAATGAAAACATATTTAGTGTACAGGTTCGATTCTCGATGAGAAAGCATTGAATATTTTAATACATTAAGTATGCTCTTCGCTATGCAAAATAGCTATTCAATACATAACGAAAAGACGAGAATCAATCAATCAATTGGGAAGCTTCGAACTTGATATTCAATCAATTGGGAAGCTTCGAACGTGATAGACGTCCAAGAGTATGAGCATAGTAGCAACGTTCGCTTACGTTCTTCGCAGGAGGGAGTGGAGTGGAGAGGTTTGGGGGGTTCAAATCCATAACGAAAAGACAAAAATCAATCAATCAATTGGGAAGCTTCGATCATGATAACTAATAGTACTCTCATTCGTCCAAGAGCATTTAGCTATTCAATACATAATGAAAAGCAAAAATCAATCAATCAATTGGGAAGCTTCGATCATGATAACTTCTGTGCTATCCGTAAAAAGCTATGAACATAGGAACTAAAGGCTTGTCGAAACTTGCCTCCCAATTCCAGGGGCTATGAACATAGCAACTAAAGAGGAGTAGGGGGTGACGGAGGTTCAAATAAACCAAAATTTTCCCACGCGCTTCTGTGGTAGCCGTAAAAGGCTATGAAGATAGCAACTAAAGGCTTGTCGAAACTTGACTCCGACATATTCGGCTTTCCAGGAGGAGCAGGGGTGGCGGGAGTTCAAATAACTAAACAATATAAGATGAGGAGATGAAAAAAGGCATGTTTTATCTTGTTTTTACATCTGGTAGGCGTCCAAGAGTATACTTCCTTATTCTAGCATAGCAACATACTGGTTTAGGCCAGTTTAGGGCCACTGATAACGGTTTTAGGGCCAAAATTTTCCCACGCGTATGAACAGGGGGATATCTACTGCAGCGCCGTTCATGTAGAAACACCATGTCCCCGTTTCAACCGCCGTCCCCGTTTTATACAACTCTCCCCTATATTCCGAGTAGTGACCTCAATCAGTGCATGCACGTAAAAGTTCAAAGTTTGTAGTTTTATGTATATGTAATATTTGTATTTGTGTGTAATCTCCTTTTGCTTAGTTTTAATTAAAATTAAAAATAAATTATTAATATTTTTCTTCTGTGTTACACATTCATCAACACTAGCCCTTAATCACTTTTATATATCGGTAGAAAATATTATGATTATGATTCCACTAAAGATACTTTTCTCACACCATTAATGCACTTGGGAGATTAGCACTGGGGAAATGTCACCGCGATAATCCCGTGAAGTAATATGGTTGCTGCTCTAAACGATCCTCAAATGTCGACGTTAATCCTTAATAAAAATAGGTAGACAATCACCAAAGTGGAATGAGAATGTTGGAGGGCGCGTTTATAACTTTGACGCACAAGGTATGTGAACCTGGGACTTTACTTATTGGGGCTAGCCATGACTAAGTCATTGACTGGCTAATAACTTGTGCCCCTTAATATAATGCAATGCCCGACGCAACGAATGTAGTTGCTGCTACGATATATGGAGTAACACTCCTGGAACTCAGAGGTTCGAGATACGAGCTGCACTGATGAACTGATCAATGTTGGCAGTTCATTTTCAAAAGCACTCAGGTTAAATCACGTGTATGTACATGTAAATAGAATATAAAAAAGAATTAATGTTAATTTTAGTCACGACATTGCGATAACTTCGGTCTGGGAACGTTTAGATAACGAACTGGTGAAACGATGTGGCTGGCGTCGTTCTGACATTCGAACATCTGGTTTGCTTTAGATCGCAGTATTTGCATAAATGATTGGAAGATACACTTGAGTAGTAATGGGGATACTTGGCCGCGTTTTGGACTTTGACCCCGACCTTTATGACGTCATAGGTCAAAGGTCAATGACCTTGGCCCGCGGTCAATGACCTAGGGGTACTTAGACCACCCCCTCTAAATTTTGGCAGGGGTACCTTGGCCCAACCCCTAAATTTTGGCAGGGGTACATAGGACCACCCCCTTAAATTTTGGAAATTGCCAAATCTAAAAATTTGATATGGTGGCCTAGGACCACAGTATGTACCTCTATCAGTATTGGGGGTCTATGTCGTTCCCTTTCATGGGTAAAAAATTGCCAAAAATTCAAATTTCGGGGTTTTTTGACCTAATTTATCCCCTTTGATGATGTGTTATTACCCTATATGGTTATATGAGCGTATACAGGGGTCCATTACCTTTCATAAGACATGGGTACATTAATGTACCCCATGAAAAATTTGGGAGGGGTACCTTGGCCCACCACTTAAATTTCGGAAATTGACCAATTTAAACATTGGGTATTATAGTATAGGACCCTAATATGTATTATGATAAATTTGGGTGGTCCACCTCGTTCCCTTTTAGGGGTACAAAATTGCCAAAAATATAAACGTAAGCAATACGTTATACCACGTGTTTGGTTTTTGGTCGATTTTATCCCCTTTGATGAGGTGTTATTATCCTATATAGTTATATGGTCATGTATAGGGGTCCATTCCCTTTCATAAGATATGGGTATATTTGTGCACCCCTTTAAAAATTTGGGAGGGGTACCTTGGCCCACCCCCTTAAATTTTGGAAATTGCCCAATTTAAACATTTGGTATTATAGTACTGGACCCTAACATGTATTACGATAAATTTGGGTGGTCCACCTCGTTCCGTTTTAGGGGTACAAAATTGCCAAAATTTTAGTACAACCACGTGTTTGGTATTTGGTACATTTTATCCCCCTTTGATGAGGTCCTATTACCTTATATGGTTATATGGTCATGTATAGGGGTCCATTATCTATCATGAGACATGGGTACATTGGTGCACCTCGGGAGGGGTACCTTGGCCCACCCCTTAAATTTTGGAAAATGCTCAATTTAAACATTTGGTATTATAGTACAGGACCTCAATATGTATCATGATAAATTTGGATGGTCCACATCGTTCCCTTTTAGGGGTACAAAATTGCCAAAATATAAACGTTGTACCACGTGTTTGGTTTTTGGTTCATTTTATCCCCTTTGATGAGATTCTATGATTACAGGGCTTCATTTCTTATCATATTGTTGCACCCTTCTTAAATTTTGGCAATGGGGGGTCCACTGAAATTGTCCAATTTAAGCATAATACAGGACCTCAATATGTTTCGGTGGTCCTATTGTCAAAATTTTAAGTACAACCACGTGTTCGGTTACTGACTCAATTTATCCTATTTGATAAGGTATGGACGGGTATTCCCTTTCAATTTGGTAGGACCCTTCGGGTGTAGTACAGTCACGTGATCGATGATTTGGTTTTGATGCGCGACGAGGTCCCTGGTCAATGTTCTCTAGGAATTAGGTGGAAACTTTGCTCAGGGTTCTCGTCTTATATTGCACAGTTCTTTAGGAGAATCTGATAACGTTGTATGTGGAATGAACAATAAAACACATAGATAAGCATAAATTGTATTTTATTCAATTTTCTGGTTTCTTCTCTTTTTTTCTTATTGACAATGTTTGTATTTTGAGATGGATTTCTTCATTAGACCTCCTCCTCTTCTTGATTGCGATGATTTGTTTCCATGTTTTGCAGCATAGCACCCGTTTGCAAAGCTTCGTATTGTGAATTCTGTAGAAAGAACGACGAAAAAGATGATTAGTATAGAAATAGATGATGATAAAAACAAATACACTTTCAATGATAAATATGATAAAATTACCTGGAAGGTATATTGCAGCAGTCTACGATCATTAACCGTGGGTACTGTTGTGAACAAGTATTGAATTTCACGCAGAGATTTTCCTTGGGCTTTACAGCACAAATAAAAATAAGCATAAAAGCCACATACGGATGAACCAAGACTTTGCATTTGGCTATTATTATATTTATAGTACATACAATGAAGTTTTAAGAATGCAACATGTTGTGGTACATAAGGAGGAAGGCCATAGCTGTCAAAATATTCTCCAACACCGCGATTATCAATATAAATTGCAATCCAATGGCTTCCTAGTTTTGTGGATGGATCTGTATTTACAATGATTGCCAGAGGAAGAGAAATCCGTGAGGGCAACTCATCGCTTGCAAATACCCCGGTAAAATGATTTCTGAATAATGGACTACCGTTTAAAGCACTAGCTAATTGTAATGTATTCAACATCGTGAATGGAAATGATACATAACGTATACGTACCTTGTAATTTAAAAGTCCAGGATAATGTTGCGCTGGTGGTCGATCTCTAGGAGTGAGGAAAACTCCCCATACACAATACAGTTTGCAGGTGCTGCTAATTTCTCTTGGAAATGAACTTCCAATCGGATGGCTCCATGTCGTTGTAAATTCCAATAGTGACAATCTCCAGCAGAAGAATCGGGAGTTAGGTCAAATACAAACAGTGTATATCCATTCTTGTAGTCGGCTCTTGAAATTGTATTTCCAGTATTGGTAAAATGTATGCCAGAACCTGAGAACAATGTGTGGTACGATGAAATGTAGAGATTTTCTTCAAAGTTGGGTTGCAATGGTTTTGAAGGTACAGCTTTTCCATCCACGTACAATGTAAAGAAATTAATGTTTAGATGTTGAAATTCGAATGGATTGGTGGTAATAGTTCCACTGGATGCTTCATTCGATGTAAATCCTACAATTATACGATTTGGCAATGTTCCCATAAACAAATTATCAATAGTTTTGGATTGTATATCCTTCGGGATGGTAAATGATTTCATTTGAACCCTTGTCAGAGGATACTTTGCCGGTGTAAATTGTAAAATTTTATTGTGTGCCAATTTGACACTAGGGCTGATGCTGACTTTTTTCACCTGCAACGATGCATCTAGAATATTGATTTTTGCATTGACACTTCTTTCACCGGCCATGAGACAAAAGTTTGGCTTTGCAGGAATAAGTTTCACACGTAATTCCACTCCATGAATTAAAAATTTATCTTGATTAAAAATGTCACAATGAAGATGTCCAATCATATCGAATTTCATACTTTGTTTTGTCAGTTCATAGCGTTGTTGAAATCCTTTGTTCTCACTTGTGGTTGCGTTCATATGACCAGCCGTATCTTGAAACCACATTGCTGTTTGTAAATGTGTATTTTTAGCTCCATCACTATAATTGAGCAGTTTTTCCAGGTACGAACGATATGGATGATTATGTGACGGAAATGAAATCAGTTTATTGTTCAAGTAGATTTGTACTTCACTAAACATAGCATTTAGAAAATCATTGACAGGTGCAATTGCTTTATCCGTATTGATGAAGGGGAACCATCTGGTTTCACAATTTGTGCTTGGATGTATAATAAGGTTTGTGGCAAATCAATGTATTCATCACTGCTACCACTCACTACAAATTCTATTGGTGAATTTTCAGCTATTGAACTAATTGGTTTGTAGCCAATAATACGATTGTCCAGAACACTGGTTTGCGTGGGTAATGTTGAAAAAATGTCCAATTCACTTTGTACACATTCACAGGATTGATGATGTAAGAAAGCCATCGTTGAATTAATCAAAAATATCTGGTGACGATGCCAATGATCTCTTCTTCTTCTTATGTGATAATTTACGTCTCTTTGTAGGATTGATGGTGTTGTTGATCGTTGGAAGGTCAACCTCAAACTGAGAGCAGTCATCCCATTTTCGTTTATGATATCCACTTCCCAGCATAGTTTTCAACTTATTTTTAGCTTTTTCTTGTAAATTTGTTTTTGCCTCTTGCATCCGTTGATGAAACGATTCTTCCAGCGGTTGATTCGAGATCACAACATCATTAATCATATTGGCACCTGATTTTAATAATTCTTTTCCCACAGTTTTAGCTCCTTGCTTCACAAGTGGTAACACTGAACGAAATAAGCCACCAAGGAAACTTCCAATGCCATGTCCTGCTTGATAGGGACTTCCCACATAGATGTTGCCGATACCGGATAACGCTTGTTTTTGGTAGTATTGCAAATACGGATCAGTCATGACGACGACGACGGAAATGTAGTTTTGTAGACACCGTTTCAAAGGTGAACGGCATAGGATGACCTGTGCTGTCCCTTATATCGATTTGTATTTGCTCAAAATTCATTTTTTCCACCGGAACATAATGTGCAGGATTAAAGATTTGTACTGCATGACTTCCAAAAGTATGATTCACAGGATCCATGTTGACAATTCGTAGCAAGGGTACCATTGTATCTCCAACAATAACAGATTCAATAATGTCACAATAGACGTACATTTGTGAAGGTAAGCCTAATCGTACATCCGGTGTATATTGTCCCTTTTTCATATCTTTTAAATCACTTTTCGGTTCAAATCCAAGCATTAAACTAACACTTGGTGAGATTTGTACAGAAGTATGGATTTCCTTTTTGGGATGTCTTATGAGGCATATATTATTAGTTGCGTCATGAGATATAAATAAATTGGTTTCTTTATGATGTATATTAATTGCATGAATAAGATCCCGTATATTGTTATAATAGCGTACAGGGATCGTTACAACCTTCCACGGTTCTTGATCATTACTACTTGATGATTTGTAATATATTTTATTGTTTTTACTGTTAATGTTCAGCAAAGAATGTGGATAATGAATCTCTACAATTGCCACATCCCATTTCTGGCGAAACTTTACACGTCGTTGTAATTTCGTAATATATGAAGTCAATGTATTTTCTGGAAAATAATCCATGGAACTATTACTGGGAAGTGTAACGTAAAAATCTTGATCAGGTTCCATTCTTCTTCTTCAATGAAGTTGCAGGGATCCACGAATTGAATGAGGAAGGATATCCTTTCCACTGGACGAGATACTCCTTTCTGCGACCTTTTGTTCTTGTACGTAATATTTTATCGATGAGGAACGTCGAAGGGAGCGGTACTGGTTGTAATTCTTCTCTGTAGAAAACACCATCGATGAGTAGATGATTTAAATCCTCTAGTCGATACACTGGTGGGTTTCTTGGTACAATGGCTTTTACTCTGAATATTTCCCAAGTCCAGTTCTCGAGGTAACCCTTGTCAAAGATACGTTTTGTTTTACTTATACGAACAGTATCACCAACAGATAAATCCGTATCTTGTTTTGAACGTTGTAGCTTTTTGTCGTACAAGTTATGCCACACCTCCAGTAAATTGTCCTGAGAAACGTTTGCAGGTGCCATTTTAATACTGGAATGCCGACTTTCATTGTATGCTTTTACAAGTAAAGGCAATACTTTGATGTAATTGTATGTTTGATATTTGGTAAAGTATTTCCACATACGATGTTTCAATGTCTGATTAAATCTTTCTGCGATGCTGGCTTTAATATCTGGATCCTTTGTTGTAACATGTTGCACGTTGTGTTTCCTGAGAAACTTTTGTACTGTCTTGTTGGTAAATTCAGTTCCTTGATCACTACGTAGCACAATTGGTTTCCTCTCCTGGAAAATCATTTCAAATGCATTCACTATATCCTTGGCACTTTTTGATTTTAGTGGTACAGCCCACCCGTACCGACTAAACACATCAATCACTGTAAGAATATAGCGGTAATTGTCATTATAGTTTTGTAAGGATTGTAAATCATTTAAATCACATTCCCATTGATCATCAATATTGTTGACAAGATAAAAATCTCTACGGAAACGACAACGTACAGGACGATGTAACGTGTAGGTAGGTTGTTTGTTTAACCAAAGTTTTATTTTGGCTAGAGGTATAGATTTTCCTGTGGCTTGCCATAATTTCTTTGTAGTAGAAAATGATGCAGGGTGTGCTGGATTGTAATAAATGGATTTCAACTTTTTGTTCATGGTTTGTACATTGACCATTGTGGAATGATACGTTTTCTTTTTGGTCGGACTTCTAAAACATCATCATCATCGTCATCTTCTTCTTCTTCTTCTTCTTCGGAAGAAAATAATTCAGGTGCCGGTTTTGGTGGTGCAGATCCTTCAGATGCTGTTGTACTATTATGCTTGACAATATAGTTTAATCTTCGTGGATTACCAATCAATTCTTGAGGTGTGTTTGACGATGCAAGGTAGTTGCAAAACAATTCCCAGCCTTGAGGATTAGAATGTTTCCTCGGTCGAGTCACATCACACATTAAATCTACAATATTGGATCCATGTAGTTTATTGTCGTTGATGTACACTGTTCCTTTATGATCCCACGTAATTGCGTCATCTTGTTTTAAACGACGGAATAGTAGTTCGGCTTTCTTACGATACATTTGTGGTATTGCGGCTAAAATTTCTTGTTTCGTGCTATCGTCAACATTCGGGACGCCACTATCAGGTTTCATTGATGTAATTGTAAGTGGTATTGGTTCTTCTTGTTTACGTATCACATAAAGATATTTCTGTAATATTGTACTGATTCCTTTTTTCTTCATCACTTGGATACGATGTATTCAATATAGATTGCATTTCACGATCGAGATTAGATTCTCGATTTTCACTCACACGGGATGATGATGCATGCATTCGTTGAAGCATTTCTGGTGGCACTAAAGCCATCTTCTTGCTATGTTCCATGATGTTTATTGTTTAAACAAAATACTGGATAACACACTTCCTACAATAGGTGCAAGTAATGCAGGTAAGAATCCTCCTTGTTGTACGGCTAAATGTTTCTTCTTTTTATCCAATGATTTTGTATTGTCTACGAGATAGCGGAGCGTGTTCTTGTAACGCTTTAATCTTGACTTCTGCGCACTTGTCAGTGGAACATTGCCTTTTAAGACATTATAACAACATTCACAAATACTATGAATTAATGAAGCGTCTGCATTGGCAATAATAGCTTTACGCAATCTTGGTTTAGCTTTGTGCAGAGCACGTAGCAGATCAGCGTGTTTCACTGTAGGAGACATCGTGACAGACTAAGTCATTCTTTTCATATGCACAATAATTTAAACATGTTTTGTTGGTACGTAAACATAATGATGCAAATCGTCGGGAAAAATATTTGTACGAAATCGCATTTCATCGGATGTATCTTGTTTAAGATCCATCAGTAAATAACCATGTGGATTTCTTGTTGCGTCTGCATAACTTTCTTGTAGAAACAGTGGATGCTCAGGCATGATTTGATAACTCATATGCTTGATTTGTGACTTGTCTCGTGGATTTTTAAACAACACCAAATACGAACAATTTAAACTCATATTTCTATTTGCTTTACTTTGATGAAATACATTTTGTGTTATAAAAATCACACTAATATTTCGATGATGTGATCCTTTTGTGAACATATCAACAATATCACTATTCACTTCTCGCATATTGTCATCAATAATAATCAAATGTGGTCCATCTTGAGGCTGAAAATCTTTCATTCGTGGAAGTCCTTCGTGAAATTCTACTGGAACCGGCATTGTTGCATACACGTCTTGCCATTCTGCATAATACCAGTATATCTTACGAAATTTTGCATTGATCATGGTTGAGAGATGTGACAGTAATCGCTTCACAAAATACGTTTTTCCACACCCACTAGGCCCTGCGAGAATACAGGTAAATGGATGTTTCCACTGTGTATCCATGATGAACACTAACACCTTGTTTCAAAAATGATGCGTATTTAAAGCGAGTACAATTTTTTTTGTTTTAGTTTGTAAATTCTTGCGCTCCCTGGTGTGAAAAGGAAAAAGCAGTTCATCTGTTTATCGAGTAGTTGAAAACCGTTTATTTGTTAATCGAATAGTTGAAAACCGTTTATTTGTTAATCGAATAGTTAAAAACCAGATAAAGTTTAACGATTAACCGTGAAAGCTGATCACTGTTTGATTTAAATTCTATTTTAAAAAATTTTCGTTTCAAATTTGTTTTGAAATTTTTGTTTCAAAAATTTTGTTTGAAAATTTTTTGTTTTAAATTTTTTTCCAAAATTTTTGTTTGAAATTTTTGTTTGCAAATTTATTGTTTCAAAATTTTTTGTTTGAAAATTTTTCGTTTCAAATTTTTTTTGTTGAAAATTTTTCGTTTCAAAATTTTTGTTTCAAATTTTTTCGTTTCAAATTTTTGTTTTGAAAAATTTTTAGTTTCAAGATTTTTGTTTAAAAGTTTTCGTTTCAATTTTTGTTTTGATTTTTTTTAGTTTGAAAAGTTGAAAAAAAAGTTTAAATGCCAAGAATCTTGTTCAAAGTTTCCACCTAATTCCTAGAGAAGATTGACCAGGGACCTCGTCGCGCATCAAAACCAAATCATCGATCACGTGACTGTACTACACCCGAAGGGTCCTACCAAATTGAAAGGGGATACCCGTCCATACCTTATAACCTTAATTGAGTCAATAACCGAACACGTGGTTGTACTTAAAAATTTGGCAATAGGAACACCGAAACATATTGAGGTCCTGTACTATGCTTAAATTGGACAATTTCAGTGGACCCCCCATTGCCAAAATTTAAGAAGGATGCAACAATATATCCATGTCTTATGGTAGGAAATGGACCCCTGTAATCATAGAATCTCATCAAGGGGGATAAAATGGAACAAAACCCACACACGTGGTACAACGTTTATATTTTGGCAATTTTGTACCCCTAAAAGGGAACGATGTGGACCATCCAAATTTATCATGATACATATTGAGGTCCTGTACTATAATACCAAATGTTTAAATTGAGCATTTTCCAAAATTTAAGGGGTGGGCCAAGGTACCCCTCCCGGAGTGCACCAATGTACCCATGTCTTATGATAGATAATGGACCCCTATACATGACCATATAACCATATAAGGTAATAGGACCTCATCAAAGGGGGATAAAATGTACCAAATACCAAACACGTGGTTGTACTAAAATTTTGGCAATTTTGTACCCCTAAAACGGAACGAGGTGGACCACCCAAATTTATCATAATACATGTTAGGGTCCAGTACTATAATACCCAATGTTTAAATTGGTCAATTTCCAAAATTTAAGTGGTGGGCCAAGGTACCCCTCCCAAATTTTTAAAGGGGTGCACAAATATACCCATATCTTATGAAAGGGAATGGACCCCTATACATGACCATATAACTATATAGGATAATAACACCTAGGTCATTGACCCCGGGCCAAGGTCATTGACCTTTGACCTATGACGTCATAAAGGTCGGGGTCAAAGTCCAAAACGCGGCCAAGTATCTCCATTACTACTACTTGATTCAGTTCCGGTTCGATCCCAGCCAACGCCAAGTGAACTTTGTGGTGGACAAACACCGTGTGCGTGGGTTTTCTCGGGGTTCTCCCGTTTCCTCGCACTTTCTTCATTCCACCATTTCATTCATTACTCATCATCACCGTCTCCTTTAGCCTAACCGGCATAAGCGTGGGACGTAAAACTCAAAGATTTCATTTCATTTTTTTGATTCAGAGTTCCAAATAACCATAGAACATACTTTTCACATATTAATAAGTCAGGGAGAAACACTGAGAAGCTTCGTCGCTCACTAAAATGTTCTCACCACAAAATAACGTTATATATATATATATATATATATATATATATATATATATATATATATATATATATATATATTTGAATAAACGATAAAGACTTGTTTGTCCTGTTGCGTGGGAAGATAAACAGTTCCCATCGAAGAAAGAACTTATTTGCGTCTCAGAATAAAGTATAAATCGAAAAATAATTACTGTCTTTACGAAATATACAGAGCGTCCACAAAAAATACTTCTATAACCTGGTGACGGTTATGGTAACAAAAAGGAACTATTTTTAATTCCGACGTATGTAGCAAAAAAACAGTTTCTACAATTTGAAAGTAGTAGATCTGAATACGGTAGCCAAAAAATGGTTAAGCTTTTTTCCCATTATGATGAGATAGACAACATCGATAAATGTGGAGAAACAAACTATGCTATATAAAATGGCATCTATCTTCCTTAAAAGGAATTATCGTAACCGTTGGGATACTTAATCGTTTATTTTTAATAAGTTTACATGAACAATGCTTTATCTTCTTAAATTAAGGAATCCGTGAGATACTAGACCCGTTTAAATTTTGAGCCACTGTTAGGATTCGAATTCACACTAACCAAGCGATTTAACTATATTACGCGTATTTTGGGGCTGGAATCTACGGCACTTAACCCATCTTTTCTAGCAGAAGGTTCCGTTGTTCACATGGACTGAATTGTATAAAAACTGCAACACCGTAGAGTAATATATGTTGCCTATGTTAAAGGGCTTCTGAGATATACCTACTTTCTGAAAGTTCAGTATGTGTCATCCCACCTTTAAGTCCTTCTCGAGTCGAAAATCGAAAACCGACTTCGTATGCGAGTAGATCTGCAGAAGGTTTAGCTGTGTACAAAATTTGGTGGCTTTAGCGCACGGGCGTCTCTTGCGGGGGTCGAGGGGTACACGTCCCCCAATATTTTGCAGTACAAAATATTCAATATTTTATTCTAATTTAATTTATTTAGTAACGACAGAATAACATATAATAATAATAATAATAATAATAATAATAATAATAATAATAATAATAATAATAATAATAATAATAATAATAATAATAATAATAATTGGAGTGTAATATTCAGGCTGTGAAACGATCATAACAGAGTTCTTGATATATCTCTTTGTTCCGTTATGGTAAGCAGAAAGGAAACAAATGGAATCGAAGATAACAAATAGGTTGGGCTAGGTAATACCATTTAAATCACTTTCCTTCATCCCCCCCCCTCCCAAATTTTACATGTCAGAGACGCCACTGCTTTACCGGACTCCTTTCTGTGTGGAAATTGGTGATAAACAGATGTGTATACACAAAATATAAAAGATACACACATACACACACATACGTATACACACCCACACACACATATATATTCATTCATTTATATTCTATTCGGTCTATATTTTATCTAAATGATTCTATTAATATTAGTAAGGATTGTGCCATGAATACGATGAAACTAATAATTTAAACGAAAGAATGATAGATCAAAAAGAATATAACTTGCTCATTTTAATTCCAGTGTTTTTTTTTTTTTTTTTAACTTTACTACCTTCGATTTAAGTTTGTATGTTAAACTTGATTTTGAAACAAGAAACACCTGTTCATAATTTATTTTTAAAAATGTATTTCGTTACGGCAAGAGATTATAGATGAGTGCAGTGTAGGCAGATCATAATAAATATATTTTACTGCTATCTGCATCATAGCATTATGATTCTCGACATTTATCTACATAAATTCCTATTCCTTATTGAATATCGTAGGATATAGGAATGGGAAACTTTTATCCTAATGTAGTTTCTACATTTACATACTCATTTATGGTAAATTATTAAGCACATATTAAGAGTGAGTCGAGAGAGACTGTACACTACTATACTGTGATGCCAAGGTACTTTGGATGTGAAGAAGAAGAAGAACGGAGATCGGGGAACATCTGAAATGTCAAAGCGTGTCAAACTCCGTGTGAAGTGTGACGTGTGAATCTGAAAGTGAAGTTTGTTGTACAGGTTGGCGGTCTGGCAGGTTGCTGGAGGTAAAGTATCAATTAACTTATTTATATTATTAATAGATAAACCAATTTTCTTTGTTTATGTTTGCTCCACTACACTTCTACACATAGTTTTGCATCCCTACCAACCAACTAATCTTCGTTTTTAACTTTTGATTATTATTATTATTTTCCTACAGATTACACCCACTTGTTTTCTTCGACTGCATCGCTTAAATTTGTAGCTACACAGTAAAGTACAACGATAGGTGATTATTTCCTGACTACCTTGTACTTGTAACATTCATTCGTTCTCGTCAACTGTCATGTTAACAGGGTCTGCCCAAGTTGGCCCAGCTCGAAAAAACCCTAGGGTTGGACCCACCTAAAAAAAAAAACACCATAAAACCCACCTGGGTTTTTGAATTTTTGTTAGTGTATTATTGGCACAACTAACGTCATCATATTGAAAGTGATTTTTATCAGATCTTGGGCTTTCCTTGGGCGAATTAGATGCTTTACCCTTAAGGGCAAGGTTCTAAATTACTGGTCCCCCTTCCCATTAAGCTGTAATAAAGACAGAAGACAACGTGCCCTGAGATGGTCGAACCCGCTTTTCACTCGCTAACGTTCGTTCGGCAATACTGTGTGAATTAAATATATGAACTTTCGTACAGAAAGAAACCAACCCAGCTACTAACCAACAAGGGGAACCAGTAATGTAGAACCTTTCCCCCGTTGAAGCTATACAACAACATTCAACATTAAGACCTTTATCCCTCATATATTTGACGGGTTTAAGGCCATAGGTACCGGTACTACTAGTAATGTATTAGTATTATTTTTGGTAATAGTATACAACAGTGCCTCATGATCTGTGCGCGTGGATACTTTCTACTGTTGCACTACGTATAAAAATGATTTTATTACATTTAGAAGTAGTAAGAAGCATCCACGTGCACGTGGCATGCGATATGTGTTTCAAATCCCCCACATATACTCATACACTACGTACAAGGGCACATTATTATTCTTCGCATACCATAAAACACAACGAAACGAAACGCAAACCGACGTACATTTTATTTTATATTACTCAGTAATTAAATGAAAGTCGCATTTTTACCTCATTTTCAAGTTCCTATATCCTCAATGAATAATCCTTAAAAGACTGCACTTCGTGAGTCCTCGCTAAATGATGAGGCACTCTCGTATACTATATCCTTATTTTTTACCTTTCATGGTAACAAGCATTCTTCAGTAAAATTTGTTTTTCCAACAACAAGTTAGTTCAGTCATTTGTTGCTACTCTTCAAATAAGCATTCTGTAGAATCAACACCAGCAATAGCGTAAAAATTCTTGTCAAATTTAAGAAGGTTAATACTCGGAATTCCGAAGACTATGTAACGCTTGTTATTTCAAGTGCTGAATTCAAACTTCATTGCGCTAGTCGAAGTTTAGATGTACAGTAAAGCTGCATTTTCGGGAAGAACCCGTCGTAAAAGAAGTGCTCGGGAAATTCCCGCAATTGAAGTATCGAAATTGAATATATGAACAATAAAACTATTTACTTAATGCTGGAAGATATTTAATTTCATTTAAGACATTTTGAAACCTTTACTTTTTAAAATATGAATTATGTTTTTGTTAATTGTTTTAAATTAATTTTCGGGGAAATACCGTCTTACAACAAGTGCTCGGGAGATTCCCGTAATTAAATGCACAAAGCTTCGGAAGTGAACTTCAACAGTAAAACCATTTATTTTACGGGGGCCCCGGTGTCTCAGTAGTACAGCGTTCACCTTAGGTGCTTGGGGTTCCTGGTTTGATCCCAGCTCGCGCGGTGTACTTGTGGTGGACAAACATTGCTCGTGGTTTTTTCTCGGGGTTCTCCTGTTTCCTCCCACTTTCTTCATTCCACCACTTCATTTCTTTCTTATCACCGTCACCGTCCCCTAACCGGCATATCGTGGGACGTAAAACTCAAAGATTTCATTTCATTTATTTTACGCTGGAAGATATTTCATATAAGACATTTTGAAACATTTATTTTGTAGAACGTGAATTACATCTTTGTTTTAAATTAATATATTTGGTGGACGTCACTGAGGCTCCTGGGATGATTCGATCAACTTTTGTTCTTTTGTCTGCTTGTACCACGCACACTACAGGGTACAATTTTCGGTCTTGCAAGTTAAAATTTTCAGGGTACAAGCACAAAACACTGAATTTCCTGTATAGACTTTGAAGGCATACCAACGTAAAATTTATTATTATTATTTATTTATTTATTTATTTTCAAAATTGCGGGTATCCACGCTACAGGGTGCAATTTTGGGACTTTTAAGTTGAAATTTTAAGGGTAGGAGCACGGGATATTCTAAATTTGCTCTATAGATTTTCTCGTCATTCCAATGGTGGCGGTGAATTATATTTCAAAATGGCGGACATTTTTATAGAAGAGCAGTGAATAGAAAATTTTTGCAAGTTGTGACAATCACAATCTTGAAATATAATTCACATTTTAACACTTTTACCCCAAAGACATTGAAATATTTCGAAAAAAACCCGAAAATACCCGAAAAACCCACATGGACACAGGTGGGTTCCGTTTCCCCTCCCCGAAAAAAAACTAGTTTTTTTTTTTTTTTTTTTTTTTATACCCTGCATGTTATCGATAATTAAATCACATGAAAAACAAGAAATTAAGGGGAAATGGGTAAAGCACGAGCTCCTTTATGTAGAAGAATTCCTTGATTTTTTTCGTATCAAAGAATTCTTCCTGCAGATTGAGTGTCCAGTCTAGATATTAAAGAATACAACTTGTGTTTTCTTCCATTAACTGTTCATGTCTTGGTGTAGGTTGACAATTCATCAAACTAACAAAAAACTTGCTTTACATGATCCGTAAGGTATTCTGAGTTGTTATTTTTGTATTGAAGCCCTAAATAATTGTGCAGAGATTGATATGGCATAGAAACGATTGCTGCTAAGCTTCCGCAGATGGTTGCCCCGTATAAGACACACATGAACCTTTTTTCAACATTGTATTAACTTACCTGTTGTTCTTTTACTATACATTATCAGGGTGTCTATCGGTCACGAAAGTCACGAAATAAGAAAACGGTCATGAAAGTCGTGAAAAAGTCACGAAATTTAGCTTTTGGGTCACGATTTTTTTTTTATCTATACAAATATAAGTGCAGACCGGAAATTTTTGTTCTATAAAACGTCAAAATTCACCACCAAAAATGTCTATTATAGGCTTTAGACGCTACCAAATCGCAACCAAAGTACGCTTCTATCGCATGTATGAAAATTCGGTCTAATTCGCACCCTAATTCGCACTTGAGAATGTTACGAAATTTTATGGTTCGGTAAAGAAGAGGTTACGAAAAAGTCATGAAATTTCATTTTGAAATTTTAGTAGACACCCTGATTACCTATAATTACTCTTGTTTCATTTCCAGCATTCACTTTTCATTGTTAATCTCAAATATTTCTTATTTTCATGCTTCCTTTGCTCTTTCCTTATCCGTATGTAACAATATAGTATTACAACGCAAAATTAGGATCCTCCAACTGTTAAGTGTTGCAAACTACGTATGGTATTACTCATAAATTACTAAAACAATGGATCACTGCTGTATTACGTAAATAAACTTTTAGATGTTTCAAGATGGCGCTCCCTGTCCCTGGGAAATTAAAAATTACAAAACTCATACAAAATACTTCTTTCATGTATTCTATCCCGTTATATGGGGGCATACATATATTTATGAAAAATAGAATGCTTTTATAGCATAACACGGACTAAATGACGAGCTCCATTACTAGTTGCAGATTGACTTCAGGAGAGCTGAGTATAAATATAGTGTGGGCTATGTCATATAAACTACAGTGCATAAGACGTGAACCAACTTGTATTAGGTGGCCACTAAAAAATCACGAACGCTATCTAACCGAGTCAGAGCAGGAGCGCAGCGTGGAGGCTCAGGGGGTACGTCCATAGAGAGCAGGTGCGTCAGTGATGGTGAGTATACGCATAAGCAAGGATAGTGGAAAAGTACTTAAATAGACTAAATAAATAGATGCTATGGCATAAATAGACTACATGCCTTCTGTGATCACTTTGTTCATTTTTTGTACGTTTTCTTGACATAGCACTTTACTTCATCACGACCTCCTTATTGAATATTATGTGGTAAAGAGTACACTTTCCATTTCATATTCTTAAATTATAAGATCCGGATTGTTTTTGTTTCATTTATTTATTTAACTATCACCAGATACAGCTTAGAGGCCATATTATACTTTATATCTAACAACAACAATAACAATGGAAAGGATTTGGGAAGATATAGGCCAGACCTCTAGTAGGTACCATCCCGGTATTTGTTCGGTAGGACTGAGGAAAACCCCAGTCAGCTGGTCGGCAGCCGGAATGGAACCCACGACCTTTCGAATGCGAATCTAACACTCTACCCTTGAGCTATTTCGCTCGGTGCACTACTTGTGCAATCCTATTGTAAAAATTAGTAACACATTCTTCTATGGATTTTTCAAGTTTACGCCCCCCACTCACACACACACAAGCTGGGATACGACCCAAAATTTTGCCCCATTTCTGTATTTCTCTCCATTACAGCTGCATACGTCCTAGGTTAGTTAATAAGACAGTGGGTTTGAAACACTGTCATATTATGCTCTATTGCTTGTTTATTTAATATCACATCAATCTGCGAACTCATATGTTCCAAAATTTAAATCGCGTTTCTTCCTAATTATTCACCTTACACTGATTATCTTCAGTACCTTTTTTGTTACTCTCATTTCGTCTCATTCTGTTCATATCTCCATAAATTATGTATTTCGGGGCCGTCATCTGCGACACTTAAAACGGCTATTTCTTTTGCGAAAACTTTGGACCAACCTTTGCTATGTGGGCAATACAAGAAAAAGTTGTATGTATTTTGCGTCAAAGCAGGACGTAGCTGGGGGTTCGTACGGACGTAAGTCCGTATGGAGCAGGCGCGAGGCGACGGAGGGTATGCTCTAAAACAATTATTAACGCAAATATATGCACCGACCACAAGTAAGAAACAAAGAACAATTGTATCTTCGTATCAGGGCAGGCGTAGCTAGTGGGCCCACAAAGTTTGCGTCTGTAGGGAGCAGGTGCGAAGCGACTGTGGCCTAATATTATTCGTCTAAAAAACACGCAACAACCTCAGCTAACTAGCTGTTACAAGCAGCAGTTGGATCGTGCGTTGTGTTTAATAGTACCTTAATATGTTTTTTCACAGTGTTTCAATGTGTGTGACATAGAAAGTAACGCTCCTGACAGAAACATATTGTCTGCTGTAAGTATTATTGTAAATACTTATAATTTTTAGCAAGTTTACGACTTCCTATGACGCTTGTAGCAGCTCAACCGTACTCCTGCAAGCTTTAAATACCGTTTCATACCTTGTATAGAAATACTCCTCCAGTGAAAATCGAAAATCGACAGTCCTCTTTCATATACTTTCACTCATTTTAACCGTAACCGTATACTTACCCCCCCCCCCTTTTTTTTTTATACGAACTACTATGCTCCTGCACTTACGTCTACTCGACTAATGTCTTTTCTACGTATTCTTCCAGGCTCTTATTCTGAAAGTTAGTAATAGACCGACACATAATATGGCTAGAAATAGGATTGTCCCCTTGTGCCATAAAACATACATGCCAGTGTCTGAAAACACTTCTGTTAGCTTTGCTTGCAGAAGATCATGAGCTTCTGCAGGATTTTTCAGAGGGGAGGGAGTGTGTAGTCTTTCAACATTGTTATTCTTATTATTTCAAAACTATTTACGGCATTTTTGGCTTTTTAAAGCTCAGCTCGGGATAACAGAAGGGAAAGGACGTGGAAAGAATTCACCCAAGGCTGATTTGTGTGGTTGTGAGATTTCACTGTATTACATTTAATTTATTTTTCCTATATTAGCAGCCTCACGTAGGCTAGTGATTAGTTTCTGCTTTGCCGTTTGGATCTGATTACAGGCTTTGTCAGAGTTTTACTTCAGTTCTACCACGGAAGTGACAGTATCTTAAAAATAGGCTCTGACCATTTGCTTTTCCTTCCTGTTTTCATTATTGTTCATAATGATTTCAATAGTGTTTAGTGTTATTGATAATTGTTCGCGGATTATGCCAAGTGCAAGCGAAAGGTGGCGATTTTGAACATTGTCTCACTGTATCCGTTTATCACCCACTGTTATAATATCAAGGTACCTGTTAATATTGTGTTCACTTGACATTGGACCGAATTAGGAAACCACTGCCATCAGAGGAGCGATGCCAGAATAACGTATCTGCAGTCGTGAACAGTAGTGTGTGAAGAATCGTGAATTAGGGTGGATGAGTGTCATCGAATAATGCATAAATTACACTGTTACTCGAAGCATATGATATGTCCCCTTTCCATTTTCGTTTTCCTTACATACGCATAAGAAAGCTGTTGAAAGAAGGGTTTCACGTGAGGGGTGACTGCTGCGAAAGCGTATTGTGACAAAAACCAGAATCCCGTGGCGAAACAGTTGCCTACGGAAGAACCAGGAAGGGGCTGCAATGAAAGTGACACGTCAGCTGCTCTCGCGCAATATTGCAGAATGAAAACTGAGCTACAGTTAATTGTATAAAAAGCATCTGGCGGGATCCAAGAGTTCGTCATAATTCATGATGCATATGTGTATTTCACTGCTGGTGGTGACATATCGTGACAACGATTCCAAGGCCTCTCTGCAATTTCTGTTTAGCAACTTCGCGCGTGAGTTCATAGTTGCAGGATTCAGTTTTGCTAAAAAGTTGCTGGTACGCAAGGAGGATTTTTAAAATATCAAACTGTATGCAAAATACATGTAGATATCCATTGACACGTATTTTTTTGATTGACATGCCATAATTGAACGGTGTGGACGCCTATCATGTGCGGATCTATATGGACAAAACCTCAAGTAATATTGCCTGAGTATCTTTGCTTTTTTTATATAAGGAAATGCATCGGAAGTTAGGAGATCGTGTCATTGCGTTTCAAGCATTCTATGAAGGAACCCTGAAGTCGGTCGAGTGGTCTTTTGAAAAAACGGCTCCAACATGGGCGTTCGCTTAGCCTCAGTGAAGTTTGATCTAGTGGATACTGCGATGTCGGGCGATAGTACACACTGCTGGGAATGCAATCGAATACTATCGGTGGTGGCAGCGAGGTTTCTCCTATGCCTTTGTCACGACAGAGACCTGTGCCTTTGTCACGAAGATGTTAGAGAATATGCTTCCGAGTTCGATTGCAGTGTGTTCAAACGATAGAAATGGTTCAGCTCCACCGTTCATAAAAATTTTGTCCGCATACACTTTCCGGAATTCCCTGATCTGTCAAGCAGCTTTCTTTGTAATGTCTACCGTATTTGTAATAACAAGTGCTGCCAGGTTCTCTCAGATAAGAATCCCTTTTATGAATGTCAAATCACCCTCATACTCGAAAAAAGTGCCCCTCTACTTCTCACTCTACGCCAAAAATCCATGCTCCGTGGGATTTATTCTTCAGCCTGGCAGCTCTGGCGTAACAGCACTCAGTGAGGAATCTTGACAGGAGAAACGCCCCTCTTGTACCGCGATAAAATTATTCAATAATTACATTATTTGAAAACCTTGTTACATAGCCAACAATGAGTAAAATTAAGTATTCATTTGAGCGTTAAATATAGGAAAAGATTTTTATGCTTCCGTCAAGGATGCCAGATATGGGTCCCGCTGGGAATTCATGTGGTGCGGTTCCCACGTTAAGCTGCAAACCCACGTTTCATATAGCCTTGGTGGTGAAAGGGATGTCAAATTCCAAATAATCAAGCCAGGCATGGGAGACTGCATGTACCATATATGAGGCAGGAACATACGTTTCGGTCGCTTAGAATGGAATACGAGACAGAACAAATGTAAATAGAGATAAACATTTAAAAGTGCTCTTAGGGGTGTGGGAGTTCATCGGAAAAATTTACAAGTTATCTATAAAGCCAAACAGAGAATTAGACGATAATGTTAGTACTGCTGAAGACATCCTTCCATTCCTCAGTATCGTACATAATCAGAATTATAATTCCGTGAATTGTACACCGGAATTGTTTTAAAAAATATTTCCCAGTTCTAAATTTCGAACGAAGACATCATCTGGGGTCGTACAAAAACAGAAGATTGATGTAAAATTACGTTCTGGTTCCACATTCCATAGTCTCGAAACATTCTGGAAATGTCCTTGAAAATATATTTCTGTCCTTGAAATTTACAGAAATACTGAATGTCAGATTTTTCGTAATTATAATGAACATATTAATTGATTGCTATTCCTGGTTTTATGTTGAATAATAATTTGTCATGATCCTGCATGTGTGAGTGGTTGGTGGGCTTTCTTTCTCTCAACAGGGTGGTTGGCTTGCAGAACTTCTCTCTTCTTTCAACCCATTCGTGGATGCTGGCTTCACTAGCACTATCTTCCGGAAACTGTGCCTTGTACCAGTATCAATAATCCATAATCAGTCTATTTTCGCAACAATTACGTACTTTTCAGTAAAATTTCATGTGAATGCTATTTGTGACAAGGTCATATCTAGGTGAAACTCGATTCCTTGCTATAGCAAGGGAAATTTACTGAGCAGTGTAAAGATGCATTTGCTGGGTATAAGTTGGACCCTGAGAGTGTTTTTACACAAAACTGTTAGATGCTTCGGAGGAATTTAAAGATTTGTTGTTAATTATAAAGAAGCTTCTGGTTTTGTCTCATGGACAGGCTGCTGTCGAACGAGACTGCAGAATAAATAATGAACTGCTTGGAGAAAAACTTGTAATAAAATTCCTTTTTTTTTTCCCTAATTAAATCTGTCACACTGTCACGCAATGAAGATTCCATGTACAAAAAATAAATTTTTGTTGTTTGTAAATTTTCGGTGCACAATTAAAGTGTAACGTAGAAAAAATGAAAATACATGTGTTGGATATGGGTGGATCGGGTGGCTATAATGAAAGTTGGGAGGGGAAGAAAAAGAGAAACACATTACGCTCCGCTTTGTGTATTTAATTATTGTGTATTAATACTGTGCTTGCATTAATATTTACTGCATAAGCTGTTGTACTTTTCGTTTCTCTGTTGTGAGTTTTGAATCTACAATTGTAATCATGTTGTACCCTTCTGTGTTAAAGTCCTAAAAAGTTGGTGATTTGTCCTGGATATGGCCTGGATTTTTTTTTTTTTTTTTTTTTTGAAAGCGTGGGAACCCTGATAATAGAATCTCTAGTTTTTTTGTCTTTGGCTCCGCCTTTTCTCATGTTTATATGGGTTGACGTTTCCGTCTTTAATACTTTTCCTCCATCATTTTCCCTCAGATAATCTCTTATTTTGTCCTTTTGTCTCGTCTTGGGTCTTCCTCTTATCTTTTTACCTGATACTTCCCATTTTCCAATTCTTTCCAACATAGTTGTTCCTTCGTCTGCATATCCCAGCCATCTCAGCCTTTTTACTAAAGACTCCCTGTAGGGTCCTTGAGTACAAGAATCCCAAACGTTAACAGTGCCTCTTATATAATAATTTCTTATTCTATCCGTCCCTCGTCACTCCACACATTCTTATCTCCGCCACTTCTATCTTATTTTCCTGGGCCCTGGTGGTTACCCAGCTTTCACTACGGTACTATATATGGTTGCCGGTATTATGACCATTTTACATATACGACCTTTTAGCCTGGAACTATTTTCTTGTCTCACAGTACCCTGCTCATCCTTCTCCAGTTTGGTCATCCAGATTGTATTGTATGTTGAATTTTCTGGATGTCCGTAGTAAGCTTCCACCTCGCTAGCTGAATGCCATATTTCGATTCCCGGTGGGGGCACTAGATCGCAAAAGTGTAAAACGCTTTTTCAGGCCAGCCACCCTCAACGAGGTTTTCCTGGGTTTTCCACATTCACACCAAGCAAATGCCGGGGTGGTACCTAACATAGGTCCCAGGCCGCTTCCTTTCTTCCTTCCCTTTCCCCGGATAGTGTGCTTGCCGAGGGACGTCATCCCTCAAAACGTGACGGGCTAAATGGCCTTAGATGCCGAAAGCCCAGAAATCTAAAATCCTAAATCTTTGAATGCCATATATTCTGTTGTTCTTCTTATCCGTATTCCTCTCTCTTCCAACACCTTTTCCATTCTGCCACTTTTCTCTCTGCATATATCATCATCATCTGCGAACAGCATACTTCATGGTCTCTATATTTTACTCTCTTAGCCAACACATCATTTACCAAGTTGAACAAAAGCTTTCTTATGACTAAGCAGTTACCGTACGCTCCTTTGGCATGCAAGACCCGAGTTCGATTTCCGGCCAGAGGTCAGGTACGTCTTAGGTAACATATCGATGATCGAAGGTGGTGGGTGAAAAAGCGACAGAACTTTCTTGGTTACCTTTATATTTTTCAAAAACAACCCCCTCTTTCTCATGCATCGCTGAGTTCTTGTCTAAACACTTTCGTAAGCCTTTGCAAGTCCATGAAAACGAGGTACTATTCGGCTTGTAGTTCCCTTTGTCGTTCCAACTGACTCAATGTAAAGATCACACCAGTTGTTCCTCTTCCTAGCATGAAATCAAACTATTTCTCTCTAGCAGTTTTGTTTTGTTGTATTCTTCCTTCAACTATTTCTTAGATCTTTATGGTATGAGATATTAATTTAATTGCCCTGTAATTAACGCAATCTTGCCCATCACCTTTATAAATTGGTATTTGTATACATTTTCTCTCCTATATCCTGTACCACCTGCTTCCACAACTTTTTCATGAGATCACATACAATATCTATTCCTTCTGTGCTCAGGTTTCTCCAAACCTGTGCGGGCATTGGATCAGCACCAACTATTTTGCCGCTTGTCATTTTCCTAATTGCATTTTGCACTTCTGTCCTGCTTATCTGTTCCCTTTTCTTTCCGTTGCGACTCTGTCCTGATATATTGCAGTCTGGTCTCTAGTTCTCCTCATTTAGTAACCTCTACACTTCCTGGATCATCCTCAGGTCGTGCGGCACTTAACCTTCGTCGTCTTTTATCTGTTTCATTGATATGATGTCCCTGGATTGCTTTTTCTCTTGTAAGACTATTTGCCTGTATCAGTCTTTATTTTCCAGTGGTACATAAGCCTCGTCTATGGTATTGCTTCAGCTCATTTGACCTTCTTATTTCCTAACCTGTATGCCACTTTGTCTTAAATGTTACTTTTCTTCATCTCTATGTTATACTTTATTGTCACTTGCACTTCCTCATTCCACAGCAAAGTTTCCTTCCCGTGTGTCGGTCCTTTCTCTTATGTTTTCACCAGCACTACTTCGATTTTCCTCACGGTACGGATATTCAATGTCCACCATTTTATACGTCTTCTACCAATTAACTTATTGCAGAACCTTTCCTTGAAGTCGTTCCTCGTGTGCGTATTTGTGCTCTAGTATCTCATAATCGGTTATAAGCACTATATGCTGCGGAGCCACACTTTCTCTTTTATCACCTTGGTGTCGTTTACTTTCTTGAGGTATTTCCTGTGGCACAAAATAAGGTCAATCTGACTGCATCTGTCTCCATTTTTATTATAAACTGGCAGCTTCGCTTCTCGGAATAGATGTTAACTATAAGTGCCAGAGTGAATCCAATTCCATGAACTATTATCCTGTCACCTTCTGCGTTCCTTTTTCCAAGGCTCCACTTTCCTAATTCTTCTTTTTCTTTCCTGTATGTTCATTTCTGTCACTTACAACGATTAACCTTTCGTTCTTAGGTGCTTCCATTAACATCCGGTCTGGCTGTAATCAAAAGCTTTCCTTTTCTTCTTTCTTGTATCCTATTTAAGGGATATAATGTGGTCACCAAATTACCTCCGAACTCCATCTTCACGCACATAGTCTAATTACTGCTCGTTTTACTCTTAACTCCCGATTCTTGTCTTTTTCATTTGCTTCACCGATCTCTTTTCCTTTATTTCCTTTCCATGGTACACAGAAGCTAGTGGTCGCCACAAAAACCCGTTTTTTATATATAAAAAATCAGTTCGCTTTTGTATAAAAACTGGTTTCGATTAAAATCCGAACAGGTTTTGAAGAAATCCGAACTGTCAGTTTTACTACAAATTGGTTTCTGCTTTTTATAAAAACCTATTTTAGCCATCCCTAGAAGTGTTTAAGTATTTCCAGTCTTGATCAACTACAAATATTATGCTTTGCAGATTAAAGTTCCCAACATGAAGAGTAAACAGAATAGAACTGCGGAAGCTGTTTCTACTTACGTTAGTGAACACCAACCAATCTGAGAACTCCCTCCTGACTATATGCTAAGTACACACGTCTTCAGCGCTTGAAACCTGGGTTTGATCCCCGATGGGAGCTCGTGTGATTTGGGTTCCACGTTAATCTGAAGAGGAACATCTCATTTAGCCTCGGTGCTAAACGGGACACACAAGATAGTCTGTCTGATATGTCCGTCCATTTGCTGAGAATAGGCTAAAGATAATTATTTTTTTTAAATGAAAATGAATTTTTATAAAACAATTTGGTGGAATGAGAATGTTGAAGAAAATGGAAAAATCAGGGAATCCAATTTTTACACCAGGTCGCTTCATGAGTATGTTTGTGAGAACAAACATTCAGAGGCGTAGCAACGGTTTTCAGCACCCCACAGTGGTACGAAATGCCTAAAACGTGGCCAAAGATGAAAATGGAAAGTTGCTATCTGGTTATTTTTAAGTATCAAGTTCGCTAAAGTAACAATTTTTCTCCTAAACTTCACCGATGGAAACGGCCAGTCGTTTATACCAGAGCTAGTATTGGAAGTCAAAGTGAACCTACTTTTGTGTATTTCGTAATACCTAATACGCGCGAGAAACATAGCTCGAGTTTCATATGAAATAGTTCATTGTATACTTTTCCGATCTATTTAAATCAAAATGGACGTTGTTCCGGGAGGTATGTAAAGGATTTTAAGACCATATATTATTTATAATACGTTAGTTATTATACATTTATTTTCATTAATGTTTATATCAAAATATGCTTGAAATTATTTCAAAGTGAATTAAAAGCCGAACTCAAAAGTTATATATATGACGCCCCATTCCGCTAAATTTTGTATTAGCGCATAATCTATGATCAATTTACTACAAGAATATGATAAAAACAGCTGGGTCTTTTTTTTTATTATTTTTGTACGTTGCGATTGAATAAAAAGTTGTAGTTAAAGAATATTTAAGTATTTTGTTAATGTTAAACAAAAACTAAAAAAACAAAGCTAAAATTATTATAAAATAAGTTAAAATGATGTTTACAAGGTACATGCAAATAAGATAGTGAAAGGCAACAAATAAAAATGAGAAAAAAATACTTCAGTATAACATAGAAAAGGATAGTCGATGTATACATATTTTAGTTTCCATTATTTTATAATTCATAGAAATATTACAATAAATTGAATTGAATAAATATAAGTAATTTAGTAATATAAAAAAAGGGATTATTTGACAATATTAATTATGTTAATTTTAGGTCCAAAAGATGAAATCATCCAATTATATATATATATATATATATATATATATATATATATATATATATATATATATATATATATATATATATATATATATATATATATATGTGTGTGTGTGTGTGTGTGTGTGTGTTTTGATGAAAAACCATTTGAAAAGCGATCTACAAATCATAATTGAAAATTTGGAAAATCGCCTCTCTTCCAGGAGTGATCGTTGTATTAAAATATGTGACGATATGAAGACAGGCCTCGCATCTTTATTTTATAGAATGGTGGACAAATATCGAGAGCCCAATAGAAAGGATGAGCGAGTTTTTTCTTACAAGAATAATGAATGGCTAAGTGTTATGTTATCGTTTTGTGTACATCGTAATACTGCTAAGACATCAAGGAAACATAAAGATCGACCACCTTCCTCGGAATTTTTATCTTTGAGCGAATGTTCAAAGCGAAGAACCGACGCGACGAAATTCGCAATAATAATGACGTTAAAACATTTGCTTACGCTAAGCAAATGAGCATTCGCTCTTCCGGAAAACTGAGTACTTCAAAAGTTGTCAAAGTCGTTTTATCTTCAAGTCCATCGAAAGCAGAGAAGTATATGAAAGCTGTGACTTCAATGTTTGCACACACGGACGTGTATACCAATGATGAAATGCTAGCTCTTTTTCTTGATATGGGACTATCAAGAAGAAAATACCTAACGTTGGAAAACAGGGCAGTGGCAGAAGGCTTTAAATTATACCCGTATATGTCAATGAATTAATTTGATTCGCCATATTGGATCCACCATATTCAATTTTTCCATTTTGATATCAAATTTGTAGTCAGTGATGTGAAAACCCGTAGTATACAATTTTTGTTACCTTATTCTACTATTTCTCAAAATTGGATCCGCCATTTTGAAGTTTTCAATTTGGATATCAAATTCGTGATCAGTGAGGTCAAAAACCACAGCATGCCCATTTTTGTGCATTTTGAAAGAGATTTTGAATTTTGGCCACGTTTTTAGCATTTCGTACCACTGTACCGGTCGTATGGGAAAAGCTTAAGAATTTCGTTGTGAGATGTTTTAATAGAGCATGAAGCGTGTGTCGTCATTGCAACTAAAACTCTAAACCCCATTGTAGAAATGTTGAATGCAGACAGCTGTGTACTTTAATGGGAAATAGCAGAAATCATGAGAAATGTCTGGTTTTTTTGTTCTGTAATGCAAAACGTGTCACATATTGGCGTTGTGTGTTATATCACGCAAATATATTCGTAACTCAATCGTCAAGGACAGAGCAATAAACACATATAACAGTATTAAAAATAGGCAATTGTTTGGCGAGCAGTAATTTCAGTTTTTTTTTTTTTGAACTTTTAATACATCTGAAAAATAGCTAGTACTGTGAATATACTAATAATCCACATTAAGCATGAACGGTTCAGGGCGGATATCCCCCGGGCTGTCACTTGAAATTATTAGTGCGTGCGAATTAATGCAGTCGTTCTTTCATAGTGAGTAGGATCCTGTTCCAAATACCATATTGGCTACCTGGATCCCTATTCTCTCGAGAGTCCCGGCAGGTGAGTGTGATAGACGCAGGAAGAGTATTTCCCTAAGAAATTAAGTTTTTAGTAATGTAGAAGAAGGAAAAGGAGGGAGAAGACGTATAGATGAGCGGTATTGAACTGGATGTCTGTATATAAAAAGGAAGTTATATGTCGTATGTACACTCATATCCAAAATGATTGTCGCATGTGTATAAGTATGTTGTAGGAATATAATTTGATAACGAATTCGCCCGGTATTTCTTATAATGTTAGTATGTGTATAATCGGCAAAGACATGTATGTGGCAAATTTCATATCAAAAGAGCAGTAAATAAGAACAATAAAACTTTTTTGTCCATTTAGCAACATTTTGTTTCACTCACTCGAATTTTCATATTTATAATTCTTTTTCTATGAAATTTACCACAAATATACATTTCCCGATTATACACATAGTGTCAGTATTAAAAGTACCCTGCAAAATCATTATCGAATTATATTCTTACAAGAAGACAGTTATAAATATGCGACAATCATTTTGAACATGAGTACATAAAAGTGTTGAACCATTCGAAATGAATTGTGAATATAGTTAATACTTGGCTGAAATCAGTTTTTTTTGTTTTTGTTTTTGTCAAGTCATTGCTTACAATTCATATGCTAAGGGAGGGGAGTAAATGGCGTCAAAGTGTATGCCCAGAATGGAGATCTCACAAGCTCTGAAGTCAAAAAGATGAAACCTGTCAGTAAACTCATCATTAAAAAGAAGTGAACACGTGTTCCACTCTTTTCGAAAATTCCGTTTCTAAATAGTGATGAGAACGCGAATCATGGACAGATAGTTTTAACTCGACTGCATATTGGGCACAGTCATATAACGCATGCATATATTTTACGTGGAGATGCAGTTCCAGAATGTGTTTTTTGTGGAGACGTTTTATATATTCATCATCTTCTTGTCGCTTGTCCCGCTCTGGCTTGTCATAGACATCGTTACAAGCTTCCGAAAGAGCTACACTTGCTGCTTGGTGACAACAGTTTTCTCCATGGACTGCTGCTATTTTTGCAAGAACTCCAGGTTTTGCATGCCATTTAATTTTAACTCTTGTGTGGATGTATTTTCTTGTATTTAATTAACGTATTCCTAGTTTTATTATTGTGGATTTTGTGTTTCATTTGTTTTTATGATTAACTCCGGTCTTTGTATGAGTGCAAAAAGACAACCGTTGACGCACTCAGACAATCTCTTACTCTACTCTATTCTTGCAGTTTTGATCTTGGTCTTACATGCAAGACCGGAGATCCAAGTGTAAGTCCAACACCAAGATGAACCTGCAAGAGTCTTTCAATATCTATTACTGCAATAGTCTTTAGAAGGTAAAAGGGAAAGGGAAAAATTATAGTCTTGACTTGAATTTTTTAACCTCATTAGCTGAAAAACATTCTTTTTCAGAAACCAGTTGCTTTAAACTAGGGATAGCCAGAACCGGTTCCTGGTGGAACCGGTTTTCGGCTCTGAACAGATCTGGTTCCAGGTCTGGAACCGGTTCCGGAATCTGTTCTGAAAACCGGATCTTCAAGAACCAGTTCCTCGCAGAACGAACTTTGTAGCCATCCCTAGCTAAACCCGAGCTGCTGGCAGGCTGGGAACAGTATGCTAGACGAAATGGTGGAAGCGACAGGCAGGCGCCCAGGCTGCGGCCACTTGTCTCATTTGGCAAAACAAACTGGGTAACTTGCAAACTCATTGGCTAAACAGGCAAACTGGCAAACTCATTTGGCTAAACACCCACTGATGGGCCAAAATTTTTTCTGGGGGCACAAGCGGGTTTGGGCGGGGAGGGCACAAGCGTCATCCTCTTTGCAGTGTTTTAAAGGTAAACTTTGCCTCCTTTATGGGTCTTTGGGGGCTTTCGGATACAGATCTTTAACCGGTCCCTAAGATCCGGTTCTGAAACCGGGTTTTCGAATCCGTCTAGAACCGGTTCCTAAAATCCGGTTCTGGAACAGTTTTCGAATCCAGGTCTGGAACTGGTTCCTGAACCGGTCCTGAAAACCGGATCTTCAAGAACCGGTTCCGCCGGAACCGGAACTTTGTGGCCATCTTTACTTTAAACCAAACTGAATAAATAAATACATCATCATCATTATATGTAGTCTGCCATTATTGGAAAGTCACTTCACCGCAGCTGAGAAGCTTTCATGCTCCACGGTTTTCCGCTCTTTTCGTCTTCTACGATTTTTCTGTTTGATATTATCCATTAATCGTAGTGTCATTCACCCTCTTCCCCTCTTCCCTGCCTCCTAGCACGTTTCTCATTAGTTCCTTCTTAACTAGTGTCCCAACCAGTTTCTGGTTCTCCTCATTCACACCAGGCAAATGCTGGGGGTGATACCTGTCATAGGTTCCAGGCCCCTTACTTCCTTCCCCGATCTTTTCTTACTTCCCTTTCCCCGGATAGTGTACTCGCAGGGGGACGTCATCCCTCATACGTGACGAGTTAAATGGCCATAGATGTCGAAAGCCCAGAAATCTAAATCCTAAATCCGGCTTCTTCTTTTCTTAATAATATCTAAAACTGTTCTTTTTTCCTTCACTGTTTCTAACACCCTCTCATTCGTTTCACGCTTGATTCAACTAATTTTGTCCATTCTTCTCCACACCCACATTTTGAATGCTTCCAGTAGTTTTTCAATTTTGTGTAATTTTCATCAATAGAAGGGCAAAAATGCCATAAATCGTATGAAATTCACGGTCAAATTTCCTCGTACCCGGTATTTCAAACCATCTAGATCTTTTCTCATACATTACAAACTCATGAGACATGAATGTAGATGCTTTATTAAGATCTACAGTTTCTACATATGTATATGTATTTGTATGAATGGTTGAGAGGCAAAGTGAAGTCAAATGATTTGTATCTTTATTCACTTCTTTTATTGATATACAAATTTAATTAAGTCGCTGTATTTCTGACTTAGTGATTAGATCTTCTGTGCTCTTTAGTCATTTAAAATTATCGATTTACCGGGAGTGATTTCTCTTGTGCAGTTGTATATCTTTTTTGTCTTTCGGAAATTACTTAAATATTTACATATATGCAAGATCAATACAACATATTTCTATCAGGTGTACTCCGTGAATAAGTCGGCAGACTCGTCGCTTTTCGTAATCAAGGAGTCCCAGGTTCGAGCCCAGATGGAGGACTATTTCTCTCGGGTGTAGACGGTACAGATCCCACTTTAAACTTAGGATTGCTAGAATTTTGAGAAGTCAAAAGAAAGTTTTTACAATTTTTAAGGAAAGAAACAGAAGATACAGTATGTCATATTGGGAATTTACATATAACAAACGTATATGGTTTCGCGTAGTAACACAGAATAATTTTGATTGGAAACGGTAACCGTTTCAGTTTTTAAAAAAATCTATTTTAAAAAAAATATGAACCGACAATAACAAATTTTTGAAGTCGTTCCAAGCCGAATAATACAAAGTGTGTTCAAAAAGTATGGAACCTTATTTCCCTCGTAAACCAATGAAGCATGGAGACTTTCTGCAGTGTAGATGTATAAGGGGAACATGCGCAGTCGTGAATTTGTTTCCCGCCTGCAGCAAGCAGTCGGCCAACGAGTGAAGACGTGTAGTGAGTGGTGATTGTATTTCAGTTTTTGTAATATATTAACAAAAAATGTTGAGCAGCGCTATTGCATCAAAGTTTGCTAAAAGCCTGGCGATACCGAAGCCGAAATAATTCTCAAGATTCAACAGGCTTTCTGAGACGATGCTATGACCACTTCACGCATAAATGAGTGGTACAACTGTTTCAAAGATGGCCACAGTCAGTGGACAGTGACGACGTTCACGTTGGCCCTTAACGGGATGATCTACCTTTTCTCGGCACAAAAATTTTTATATTGGACCTTATGGGGTGAACATGGCTACCGAATTTCCTCAGTTTCTAAGGAACTAGGTATCTCTAATGGGAAAGAAAAATTTTGCAGCATTCTACAGAACTTTATTAACGGGTTGAAATACTTAAATTGTATATTTGTCTGCTAGTTTAGCAGAAATAAATTATTAAAAAATAAATAAATTAGTTTCTTTTTATACAAATTATAATACGTCTAACTTTGGAACCAATTATGGTAGAAACATCAACTTTTTTTTTGTTTTATTCCTTGAGAAGAAACGACTCTAATAGTTTTAATCACAACCATATCTGATACGCCAATTAAATAATAGTATTTTAATATAAGTATTAAAGTCCACCTGTCAAAGTTTGACGAGGGTAAGTCACGCCCCACTCTAAGCTTGGCCGCGGAAAGGGCGTGGGTTGGTGAAATGGAGGGGGAAGGGGGTGGATGTCTGAATGAAACAGGTTCTCGACCAGTTTCTGAGATTACCTGTCAGCTGCCAAATACTGTTAGCTTTATAGAGTTTGTCTCCCTCAATGGTTCCATACTAAGAGACTGGACGATGTGGTGTGAAGTATTCTCTTTTCCCCGTTACCTCTGGAAGTTCATCAAGATGCATTCTGGAGTGCCCGGGATGAACAGTATATATCAGAAAACGCTGTTATTTTGGGAATTTTTTTCCCTTCCGGACAAATATTATAGCATACAGTAGTGGCGAAGGGAAGGGGGGCAGAGGGGTGCCCCCACAGGATTCCGACAATGTAAAGTCCTGGCCCCCATATATAGGTGTCCGTAAAAAAATGTCCCCTAAGTTCTTTATAAAATAATGTCTTGGGAATATATTTCAAATTTGAGGTGTTTTCCTGGTAGCCGTCATTTTCCAATATGACCGCCGCCCTACGTAAATCTCTCTCTCTCTCTCTCTCTCTCTCTCTTTCTCTCTCTCTCTCTCTCTCTCTCTCTATATATATATATATATATATATATAGAGAGAGAGAGAGAGAGAGAGAGAGATCGTGAACCAAGGCACTTAGGAAGATAATTTTGGTGTCAAACTATAATTTTCTGAGGCCGATGAATTTAAATATGGCATTGTATATTGCCACTTAGAAACCTTACAACCTGGCAACACTGTTGTCTAACGATTAACTGTACAAAGTTACAATGCGTATATGCACGCATTACTCTAGGATGTAGCGTACTTCCTTAGGACTAAACGAAACCTACTTTTTCTGGTTGCTTTCATCACGACAAGACATATTTTACATGGTAACATGAGAGAACATTTGTCTAAATCCAATATGGCAATCAATATGATGGCTAATTACTAGGCAACCAAGTAATGGACTTATTCAAATGCCTGTCAGACCTAATTGGCCTAGAGGCTAGAGAATGGGAGAAAGAGGCAGGATACGGTCTCATTGAAGAAGCGTCTCCTGAGGGGGCGAGGGAAATTTAAAATGCTACATTTTTTAATGAAAAACACGGTTTTGCCTCCTTGTCCGCAGACAATACTGCACACCAAATGCTCTATAAGACGTTCTCTAAATAGCCCTGTTAGATCCAACCTGTGTTGTGTGTAAACCGTGCATTTTCACCGGGGAACAGCGGAACTAAAGCCCTGTTTTTTGTGATATTTCTGGTTCCTCGTGCTTACTTCGCTAAGACTAGGATAATGATAGGACTGACAGGCATTTGAATAAGTCCATTACTTGGTTGCCTAGTAATTAGCCATCATATTGGCTACCATATTGATTAAGACAAATGTTCTCTCATGTTACCATGTAAAATATGTCTTGTCGTGATGAAAGTAACCAGGAAAAGTAGGTTTCGTTTAGTCCTAAGGAAGTACGCTACATCCTAGAGTAATGCGTGCATATACGCATTGTAACTTTGTACAGTTAATCGTTAGACAACAGTGTTGCCAGGTTGTAAGGTTTCTAAGTGGCAATATACAATGCCATATTTAAATTCATCGGCCTCAGAAAATTATAGTTTGACACCAAAATTATCTTCCTAAGTGCCTTGGTTCACGATCTCTCTCTCTCTCTCTCTCTCTCTCTCTCTCTCTATATATATATATATATATATATATATATATATATATATATATATATATATATATATATATATATACATACATACAGAGAGAGAGAGAGAGAGAGAGAGATTTACGTAGGGCGGCGGCCATATTGGAAAATGACGGCTACCAGGAAAACACCTCAAATTTGAAATATATTCCCAAGACATTATTTTAAAAAGAACTTAGGGGACATTTTTTTGACGGATACCTATATATGGGGGCCAGGACTTTACATTGTCGGAATCCTGTGGGGGCACCCCTCTGCCCCCCTTCCCTTCGCCATTACTGTATGCTATAATATTTGTCCGGAAGGGAAAAAATTCCCAAAATAACAGCGTTTTCTGATATATACTGTTCATCCCGCGCACTCTAGAATGCATCTTGATGAACTTTCAGAGGTAACGGGGAAAAGAGGATACTTCACATCACATCGTCCAGTCTCTTAGTATGGAACCATTGAGGGAGACAAACTCTATAAAGCTAACAGTATTTGGCAGCTGACAGGTAATCTCAGAAACTGGTCGAGAACCTGTTTCATTCAGACATCCACCCCCTTCCCCCTCCATTTCACCAACCCTCGCCCTTTCCGCGGCCAAGCTTAGAGTGGGGTGTGACTTACCCTCGTCAAACTTTGACAGGTGGACTTTAATACTTATATTAAAATACTATTTTTTAATTGGCGTATCAGATATGGTTGTGATTAAAACTATTAGAGTCGTTTCTTCTCAAGGAATAAAACAAAAAAAAGAATTGATGTTTCTACCATAATTGGTTCCAAAGTTAGACATATTATAATTTGTATAAAAAGAAACTAATTTATTTATTTTTTAATAATTTATTTCTGCTAAACTAGCAGACAAATATACAATTTAGGTATTTCAACCCGTTAATAAACTTCTGTAGAATGCTGCAAAATTTTTCTTTCCCATTAGAGATACCTAGTTCCTTAGAAACTGAGGAAATTCGGTAGCCATGTTCTCCCCATAAGGTCCAATATAAAAATTTTTTTGCTGAGAAAAGGTAGATCATCCCGTTAACAAGCTGGAATGACAGTGTCATTGAGCAAGTGCAGACTGTGGTCTTGGAAGACCGTCGTATCACAGTCTGAGAAATTGCGAACTATATTGGGGGTAAGCATCGGATCGGTACATTCAATTTTGAACGAGAATTTGGACATGAAAAGAGTATCTTCGGTAACTTCGATCGATTGTAACTTTGATGCCGGCTAAGTTAGTTCGTGGTGGACAACATCGTGTCCGGTGAGTTTTCTCGTGTACTTTAATTTCTTCCCACATCCTCATTCCACTAACACATTCATTATTCACGTGCTTTAATCATCCGTTTCCCTTAGTCTAACGGACATAAGCGTGGGACGTTAAACTGAAAGATTTCATTTAATTTTCTGAAAATGCGGAAAGAGCGTCATTTTTTTTTTAAAAAAAGTCAAAATTCCGATTTGAATTCATAAAAATTTTATCGAGCGATTTGCATAAGTTTTGTTAATCCATTTGAAATGAATTTTTGAATACCTTATTCGAGGTGTACTATAATTTCACTTCGATTAAAATGTGTATCCTAATGGGGGTAGAAGGGTGTTCAAATATACTTTTCCATAACCTTATTTTCCCATTGCAGGTAGCGGTCATTTCGGAGAACAAAAGGAACCATTTCAAAGATTATATTTGAACACACACACACAAATTAATGGGTTTCTGAATGTGTGGCTGGTGACGTGTAACTGACAGTAAAATTCTTGCATCAGTTGCGTGTTGAAATAATTCGTTAGAAAAAAGTGACAGTAATAAGTTGTTGAGTTGATAAAAGTGATTGCTGTAATATTTTAATTGTTTGCCTTATCTGTAGGAAATGTAGCCTTATTAATTATATCAGGTATTTTGACATATAATACCCAATTCTTTGAAGAGAAATGCCCCATCAATCTCAATACATTATTATTATTGTCATTATTACGTTTTTGTTTCGCGAAATGGAGTAGTAAGTATTGCCTAGAAATTCATTTAAAAGTAAAAGTTGTCAACATTAAGCAACATAGCGAAAACACAGTTAATATTACAACAATTGAAGCGAGCATTGCGAAGCTTCTACCACTCGACTCGATCAGAATTTGTGTCCCCGTCCGTCTGTTTCACAACCACTCTCCTAAAACTGATCTGATTTTAATGAAACTCAGCACCTTCATTTGACTTGCACAAGTAATTCCGTTTTGAGGGTTGCAATCCACTAAGAACAACGGGCTAAAATCTATTTTCATGTTGTAATTTAAACATGTAACTAACTCATTTATTTTATGGCCTATCGAACCCGGAGATTCAATGCCGCCTTCTCAAAAGCTCTTCACTGACTTCTATCCTTAGCCACTGGACCCAGTTTCTGCTTTGGATTCCTATTTCTGCGAGATCCATCGTAATATTGTCCTCCCATCTGCGCCTAGGTTTTCCTAATGGTCGTTTTCCGATTGGATTTCGAGTTAAAACTTTGAAAGCGTTCCTACTTTCTTCTTCCATTCTGGCTACATGACCCGTCTACCTAAGCCTCCTAGATTTAATGACCCTAACGGTGTCTCACGTTCTTCAGGTAATCTCTTCATAATCAGGTACGAATTATCTTTTTTTGACACCGTCTATCAATTGTAGCCTACTTTGCTACTCTCTTTCCTGCCACCATACCTTTCAACTTGTCCCTCATAGTACAGTTGCTTCTTAGTCAATGTCCCAACCAGTTCCTCTTTCTCTTTTCAATAATATCTCAAATTGTTCTTTTCTCCCGCACCATTACTAACACACACTCATTCGTTTTTCGCTCGATCGAGCATATTCTCTCCATTCTCCTCCATACCCACATTTCGAAAGCTTCCAGTCATTTTTGTAAATAATTTTTGCGTAGTGTCCATGTTTCTGTACCATACAGTACGATACTCCACACGAAGCATTTTGTGAATCTTTTTCTTGAATCTTTAAATTTCTCTTCCTCCTAAAGTCTTCTTTCGCCATTCCTATCCTTACTTTTATTTCACGTTTGTACTTCATATCATTAATATTGGTACCTAGGTATCGAAGACCTAGGTACCTGCTCTACTTTCTCCCCCTTGTACTTCTGTTTAACAGCGACCACTCCGTTCCAATCACTATGGCTTTTGTATTTATTTTCATCCTGTATTCTGCAAAGCCCTTCCTCAATTTTTCTAACATCTTACTGATTTTGTTTTCTGACTTCGCAAAAAGCGCCATATCATCTGCGAACCGAGTTAGTGTTGTCAACTGTGCGAGCGGCTGGCCTCACGGCTCACTAGGAAGGTCCATAAACCGTGAGAGTTGAATTTTGATGAAAATTAGTGACAAGATTCAGTTCGAGTTGCTAAGCAACATAGTAATAGTCACTAGATGCGCAAATGCTTCGTTGAGCTGCTACACCGACGCCATCTTGAAATCCGATAGGCAGAGTCCAACAATACCCTTTTGGCACACAAAAAAAAAAATCTTTTGGGATCTAACTTCAGCATTGTAAACCAGGATAGGGCATCTATTTGCGGGAGTACTTCCAGTGCATGGACGCCATTTTGAATCTCGGTGAAATATGGTAAATGGCAAGTAGATCATGTTGGGTATCAAGCAGCAATGGGATTTACTCCTGAATCCATTTCCGTAACTAAACTTCACATATCTGTTTTCACTTCAGAGTTAAGAGCTCTCTCACCCAGAGGAACTCGAAAACTGTGCGAGTTAGATTTGTGTTATGAAATGCGGTCGTTCACCAGTCGTAGAGTTTTAACTAATGCAGTAGTAGTTACTTGATGTAAAATAGCCACTATCAGGTCTTGAGCCTGGTGAGATAATTCGTTAATTAAAATTGAAATGCCTATAGTGAAAAATGCAATAATAGCACTGCAACAAATTATACCTATTTCGAGGCGCGATGGAATAGACTAGTTGACGATAAAACGAACGTTTAGTAGTACTGATGAGCAAAGAATACCGAAGGGATTGTTCGTATATATATATATTAGAAGAATAATATAAACTGGTGCACATAAGCTAATATAGACCTATCTAGGTACTAACCTTTTGCTCTTCAGTTGAGATGGAGATCCATAACGAAGTGATTAGCACACAGTTTCGTGGAGCAGTACAAACACTTAACAAATGCACTTTCATCACAATCTTCATGATCACAGATACTATTTCCTACTCGCAACATTATCTCCATAGCATTTGTAAATGAATCAACTATTGCTCTTGTGAGTACCAACATTTTGGCATGGCCATTTCAAAATCGCGATCATGGACTGGAAGTACCCCTACATATAGATGTCCTATCCCGGTTTACAATCGTGAAGTTAGATCTAAAAAAAAGATTTTTCATTTTTGTGCCAAAAGGGTATTCTTGGACTTTGCCTACCGGATTTCAAGATGGCGTCGGTGTAGCAGCTCAACGAAGCATTTGCGCATCGAGTGACTATTACTACGTTGCTTAGCAACTCGAACTGAATCTTGTCACTAATTTTAATCAAAATTCAACTCCCAGGGTCTATGAACCTTCCTCTTCAGTCACCACCGATCCTGACCGAGAAGTGAGCGGAATCAACAGCTCACCCAACCGAGCCGGCTCGAGTCCTCCAAGCCGATGGTTCACCCCCAATATAGCCGGCTCGAGGCGATGGCTCATTCCAACCGAGCCGGAGCTCGAGCTCAGCCGATAGCTCAGGGTTCGAGTCGAATTGGTTGACATCAATAAACCGAGTACACCTATTCCCTTACCAAGTACACCGAAACACATATTCCCTTATTTCGGGTCTAGAATATCTGTGCACAGTTTCGTTCGCTTCGGTCCCCTTTTGATTTTCGGGTGTCAAATTTCAAACTTTTGGGTGTTTTTTTTTTCCTAAAACCGACTTTCCGCATAAAATAGAAGAACACGTATTCCTTTATTTTTTAAGTATTGCCCTACACAAAGTTTCGTTCCAACTCTTCATGACCTTTAGGCACTTCTGACATACTGTTATTAACACTTTCGATATTTCGTGATCTCTGTGTTTAATGTTCCACGGTTATGCCTGTTATGTTAAGGGAGACCATGATTAAAGCAAGTGAATTATGATGGTCAGATTAGTGGAAGGAGAAAGTGGGAGGAAATTGGAGTGTCCCGAGAAAATCCACGAGCACGATGTTGTCCACTTCAAGCTTACTTGCCTTGGGAATGAACCAAGTATCTCACCATCAGATCAGAGTGGGTCAGTGGGTCAAGTGTGTCGAGTTTTCTGAGTGGGTCAGTGGGTCGTAGGTCAATAGCATGGGACCCATTGCGACCCACAATCCATCATGACCCACTCAGATCTACCGACCCACTGTAGTTACTGCACTGTAGACAGTATCTTCTGAACAGGGGCAGATCCAGGACCGACTTCTGGGGGGGGAGCGGTTGATTGTCATACTGCTACTTTTAAGGGCTCCAAACTTTGGGTAGGGTTTTATTTATATATATAAAATAAGAAAGTTTCGTCTTCTGGGGGAGGGGCGATTGCCCCGATCGCACCCCCTGGATCCGCCCCTGTTTCTGAACAGTATATTTTTTTGCCCTCGACCCTAGCCATAGGAACTAAATACACGTTTCTGATCTTTTGCAGTTTGCGATTGTCCAAACCTTTTGGTGCATGTATTGTGTATTATAGTAATAGAAGAAAATTGTCACTTTGTTGGAATTAAAGAAGAAAATTGAAGAAGCAGCTGAGGTTAAATTAATATCATGGCAGTCAAGGTGAAACAAAACGAGCCCTGCGGGGTTTCTAACCCGTTCCTACTACTACTACTACTATTACTACTACTGCCTATACTGTGGATTCGTGTAGCAAAACTGCACGCGTAACGTAAGTAAATCACTTTTTTGAGTACTATTCATCATATTTTAATGAAAAAAATGTTATGAAAATTTAAAAAAAAATATAAAAATAAAAAAAAAATCTTTGGCCCGGGTTTTAACCTTCACCAAAAGCAATTATAATTACTAGCCCATTGCGCTAGTACACTCGACCACGAAGACAGCCAGTAACAGCATCTGGATTTCTGCTATAGTTATGCTACGTGGCGAGAAACGGATATTTAACCACAACCGCGAGCGTGATTTAAAAATATCCATCTGAACACTGGCGAATTTGTCTGCGTTTTACTTTCAAGGACTCTATTACCCTTCCTTTTTCATTTGTTTCTTTTTACTTACTTCAGATGAGTATCTCTTAAGTGAAAAAAGAACTGTAGGCATCTTCTGAATATTGATATTTGTAATTGCAATAATAGTTATTGGATTTATACTACTACTTGGCTTTCAAGACATACAGCCTGAGAGTTTCCAGAGGAGCTAACTACTGAAAAAATAAATTTTTGAATCACTATAATATATATATATTATTATATAAAAAATGGATGTATCTATGTGTGCCTGATCATCACGACCAAATTGCAAAGTCAAATGAAATGACTTTTGGTATATAGTTAGGCCTCAATCCAAACTGAGATGTTATCATATCACTTCCATTATAATAATATCTTAGGTATCGAAGACCTAGGTACCTGCTCCCCCTCTTATTTCTATTTGACTGCGATCACTCCGTTCCAATCACTATGGCTTTTGTATTTATTTTCATCCTGTATTCTTCAAAGCACTTCCTCAATTTTTCTAACATTTTACTGATTTTCTTTTCTGCCTTCGCAAAAAGCGCCATATCATCTGCGAAACGAGTTAGTGTTAACTGCGCGAGCGGCTTGGCTTACGAGGTAGGTCCATAAACCGTGAGAGTTGAATTTTGATAAAAATTAGTGACAAGATTCAGTTCGAGTTGCTAAGCAACGTAGTAATAGTCACTAGATGCGCAAATGCTTCGTTGAGCTGCTACACCGACGACATCTTGAAATGCGATAGGCAGAGTCCAACAACACCCTTTTGGCACAAAAAAAAAAAAAAATCTTTTGGTAGATCTAACTTCACCATTGTAAACCAGGATAAAGCATCTATTTGCGGGAGTACTTCCAGTGCATGAACGCCATTTTGAATCTCGGTGAAATATGATAAATGGCAAGTAGATCATGTTGGGTATTAAGCAGCACTGGGATTTACTCTGAATCCATTTCCGTAACTAAACTTCACATATCTGTTTTCACTTCAGAGTTGAGAGCTCGTTCACCCAGAGGAACATATACAAACAGTGCGAGTTAGTTTTGTGTTATGAAATGCTATCGTTCAGCAGTCGTAGGGTTTTAACTAATGCAGTAATAGTCACTTGATGTACAATAGCCACTATACGAATCAGGTCTTGAGCCTGGTGAGATAATTTGTTAATTAAAATTAAAATGTCTGTAGTGGAAAATGCAATAATTGCACTGCAACAAATTATACCCATTTCGAGGCGCGATGGAATCGACTAGTTGACGATAAAACGAACGTTTAGTAGTACTGACGAGCAAAAAATACCAAAGGGATTGTTCGTATATAATATATATTAGAAGCATAATATAAACTGGTGCACATAAGCTAATATAGACCTATCTAGGTACTAACCTTTTGCTCTTCAGTTGAGATGGAGATCCATAACGAAGTGATTAGCACACAGTATCGTGGAGCAGTACAAACACTTAACAAATGCACTTTCATCACATTCTTGATGATTACAGACACTATTTTCTACTCGCAACATTATCCACATAGCATTTGTAAATGAATCAACTATTGCTCTTGTGAGTACCAACATTTTGCCATGGCCATTTCAAAATCGCGATCATGGACTGGAAGTACCCCTAGATATAGATGTCCTATCCCGGTTTAGAATGGTGAAGTTGAACTTTGCCTACCGGATTTCAAGATGGCGTCGGTGTAGCAGCTCAACGAAGCATTTGCGCATCGAGTGACTATTACTACGTTGCTTAGCAACTCGAACTAAATCTTGTCACTAATTTTCATCAAAATTCATCTCTCAGGGTCTATGGACCTTCCTCTTCAGTTACCACCGATCCCGACCGAGAAGTGAGCAGAATCAACAGCTCACCCAACCGAGCCGGCTCGAGTCCTCCAAGCCGATGGTTCACCCCAATAGAGCCGGCTCGAGCTCAGCTGATAGCTCAGGGTTCGAGCCGAGTTGGTTGACATCACTAAACCGAGTACATCTAATCATTCTACCTTCTGCTGAGATGCCGTTTTCACTGTTTCTTCTAGATAGATATTAAATAGTGTGGGGAGAGACATTATCCCTATCAAACTCCGATTCCAATTGCACTCTCCTCTTGTCATTTCCTCCCCATTCTAATATTTACTTGTTTCATATTTCAGTTTCTTATGAGTCTTCATCTTTCCGTTCCAACCCCAACCTTTAAAAAGAATTTAAAATTTAAATTTGAAAAGAAAGCCATCACACACATATATATATATATATATATATATGTTTGAGGTGCTATCAAATGAAAAGGCTCGTTTCAAAACACATGCGAAAGAAGTACTTCATGCTTTGTATACCCACAGGTTGGTGGGTTCATTTGGAGTTTTGATCCTTTGGATTGAAAGTGACTTACTGTGATTAATTGAATTTTGAACGTGTCAATTGAATCTACACAGAAAGATAAAGACCCGGCATTTTTCAAAGTTATTTTTGCCTCATTACCTTAAGGAATATGTTTATTACTTATCTTCTTTCCAGGAAATGTGTATTGATGGCTACTGATATCACAATATTGTACACGAGAATAAAAGCAGCAGCAATGTCAATGTACACAGTGTGAAAATTGAATTTTTGCATCTGACCAGACTTTACTAAGATGATTGAAAATTTGAAAGTAGAAAATGTGTCTTTACATTAATTGAGCAGAAACTCATTTAGCTCCATTTCAGCGTTGAATTTCACGGACAGATTAGTATTTTGCATTCTTGAGTATTATACTAGCCCGCTAATCTCAACAGTACTGCGGTTCATCTATCAGGTGAGGATGGTATCCACAATTACTTCCATAGGAACCGAATTTTTTTTTTTTTTTTTTATTATTGTCCCTATCTTGAATCAACTGAATGCATCACCTACAAACAGGTTCTGTTCCTAACTTTTGACTCTGTACATCCTGGCCAAGATTCATGGTGATTCATCAAGTAGTTCCTGAGATTCTGTCTCCCGAATGGACAGAATCAATATACAGGGTGTTACAAAAATTTGTCGCAATATTTTGTAAATAGATTCCTCACATCGAAATAAGAAAAAAAGTTCATACAGACCTGTGGTCGGAAGTGCATAGTTTCTTAGTTATAGGGTACCGAAAACATAGAAAAATGAACTCTAAAGATCCACTACTATAGGACCAATCGTAGTCGCGTCAAGACATCACTAAGGAACTAGTATATGAACTATCCAAATATCAATGTTTCAGAATCTCCGGTACTTTCACAATCATTTTTTAGAAAGGTTGTTTGAGAGTAATTGATTACTCTCCACTTACCTCTCTTAAAAATTGGTGTGAAAGTACTGGAACATTCTTAAACATGGATATTTGGATAGTTCACATACCAGTTCCTCAGTGATATCTTGCCCCGACTACGATAGGTCCTATAATAGTAGAACCATAAACTTTTAAAGTTTATTTATTTCACGTTTTCGGCACTCTATAACTCCGAAACTATCCACTTTTAAGCACAGATCAATATGATTTTTTTTTCTTATTTTGATGTGAGAAATCTGTTTCCAGAATATTTTTGTCACACACTGTATATCAAGAAATTTTGGTAAACCAAAGTCTTTAATTAGTTTTGGGTTGAGAAATGTAAACACCGAGGAAAGGGGTAATTAACACGACCAACGCAGATGAGATAATAGATTTACAGCAGTTAAAAGAAGCAATAACAAGGCGCTGAGAAAGGAGACGCCTCGTAGGTATTGAGAGTATGAGGCTTTATTAAAAATGATTGATTGTCCGTGTCAATTGATAAAAGATAATGCATTATGTGTTTGCTTTGATGCAGCTTATCTTTGTAGCTGACATTTCTAAGATTTATAACTGCAACAAGATAGGGAAACAGCTTACAGGATAGAGATACTGCTTCTTTTAATTCTTTTCCACAACGTATTCAACAAACTTCATGTTTAGCTGAGCATCGCAATATAAAATTAAAATCATTGTTTCATTTTCCTTCAGAAGCTTTTCCGTTGAGTTATCACGTTCGATGAAGCAAATTTTTGAATGGAAAACAAGTCACAAACTTACCTTTTGATGCTGATTGAGAATACTTCAGCAAAAATCGACGGGTCAAAGCAGTGGCGCTTACATGTAACGGTAACCTAATTGTCATTACCATTTAATGCTCCCGAGGAGCCTGACATATTTAAAATAATAAGAAATTCGCCATTTTTCTTTTGCTTGTTTTTCACAAGTCAGAGAAAAGAATGAAATGCAACTTACTACAATCATAGATAATGGTATTCTACATCAGAAAATATGAACCGCAAGAATTTTCAATGTTGCCGTCCATGGAAATTAAAGTGTTCCCAGAATAACATTTCCCCCCAAAATTTAAGTTAAGGCAGCGACTAGAGGAACGAACTCAACTGCATTTAATTGCGTATTATGTTACTTTGATATTCTGTAAACTACTTTTTAAATAATAGTTGTATTTAGTTTGTAATAAACAAAATACTTTTTAACATACAGTTATTAAAATTAAATAATAATGTTATTTAGAAAGTGGTTCACAGGATACCAAAACAACATTGATACGTAATCAAATGTAGTTCAGTTCGTTCCTCTAATCGCTGCCTTAACTTAGATTTTGGAGGGAAATGTTATTCCATTTCCGTTATTTAATTTCCATGGACCCCAACACTGAAAATTCTTGAGGTTCATATTTTCTGTTGTAGAATAACATTATCTATGATTGTGGGAAGTTGCATTTCATAATCTATTTTCATTTGTCAATAAACAAGGTAAACAGTCGCATATACATTGCAACGTCGTACATACATTTTCTCAAAATATGTAAGGTCGGTACCTCAAATCGCGGTCTAACCCTCTGTGCTACTGGTTTGCCTTCGGCCGGTGACTCATCGTCAGCTTTTACGCTTTCCAGTGAGTTATGAACCAGACCTCTCCATCTAAGTATGCTCCTTAAAAATCAATGAAAAAAAAAAAATCAATAATGTAATAAGAGTTTAGGAGATGTGATGCCTAGAAACACTGCGTTTGTAGCTAAACATTGGGTGATATCAATAAAAATAAGTAACTACTCCTGAGAAGTCCTGCTCGAGAATCGGAGTAACTACACCTGGAGTAATCTCCTCCCTCAATTTCGTATCAATAAAACAAGCCACTACTCAGATCTAGTCTGCTCCAGATTTATGAACGTTTACTCGCGCTTCCTCTGCACGTAGCACTGAGTCGTATCAACAAAAGAAGTAGTTACTCATTTCTCCCATCTGTTGGGCGGTCATTTCGTTGTGGGTAACTTATGGCGCAGTATCCTAAACGCCATGGAAGGGACAAGTAGTAACGACAGTTTCAATCAAAGTGCATTTGTGGATATTATAAAAGAGTTTCCAGTGGTACTTTCAAAGTCACAGTTACCAGAAAGTAAACGAAGGAAAGCCGAAGCTTTGAAGGCAATTACAGTGAAATGCAACGAAATATCAAATACATCTACAAATGAGACACAAATCCAAAATAGAATCTTTAATATCCGAGCGAGCATAAAAATAAATAAAAATAAAAAAAAAACTAATTGGAAAAAGAAAACGGGAAACAAGAAAGTAATACTGAAACCACGGGAACGAACCTCTTGGAACTGATGGATGTTGATTGGAATCCAGCAATATCAAGATTAGCACGACAAGTGCATATCACGTGTTGTCCAAGGTCTTGTCCAAGATTGTTTGGGTTTAAGAACGAAATCAGACACTTGGTCCCTTTGTTTCCTTTTTTAAATAGTTCAGCCAGTCACGTCATAAAGGACATCCATCTGATTGCGTTTTCCACACCCTACGTGTCCCCTTTCACCTTGGCATAAAAAAATATACATTCTCATGTATACACCCTTCCTATCAGCGTTGAGTTGAGTTGATTTTGAGTTTAATGTTCTTTTCAGTAGCGAGGCTATATGAGACAGGACCCACTGATTAACTTGGAATCCGAACCATATGAGCTCCCGCCGGGAATCGAACGCGGGTCTCTCATGCCAAAGGCATGTACGCTATCCGCTTAGCCACGAAGGAGCTCTTCCTATTAGCGTATTCGTCTCCAAAATACTAGGTTTCTTTATTGCCACGTGTTTATAGTCAAGTGCTCCGATAGCTCCCGGAAATGTATATTGTTCTTGTCACTCTGCCTTTGCTGTTTGAATATTACACACACTTCCGGAAACAATCAATTTTCAGATTTCGCAATAATCGCATCCATTACACTTGTAGTAGTCATAGACACAGTACTTTGAGCCACAACAGAATCCCCTGACATTCAGACCTGGAATCCTGGATCACTCACGTAAAGCAAGAAAACCCGCATCTTCTCGTCATTACGTAGTGCACCACCCCAAATTTCCGTTGATTCTCCTAAAAAATGTTGTGCTAACTACTCTACATTTTCTTTCATGAACCTATGTTTTTTGTAATCTCCATTTGCAACATTTCTATGCAATTTATAAGTTTTGCTACATAGCAAAACAATCATATACTCTGCCGTATTTCGCACGGAGTCACCTATTTAGCTTGCTCCACAAATTTGGAGAAGTTACTAGCATCACAGAAGAGTCTTGATTTTTATTGATATCAAACGCGGAGTAGTTACTCGGCTCGAGAATAGAGGTGTGGTTACTTCAAAAGGGCGGGGCTTCTCCGAGGTCAGCCGAGACGAGTAGTGCTCAGTTCTCTTTTTATTGATACCAATGCGAGTAACTACTTCAAAATTGGGCGTAATGAGTAACTTCCCCGTTTTATTGATATCACCCATTGTTCGGCGTAAGCTTTAAACTGCGATAAACAAAGCCACGTGAAACTAAATCTCGCTGATTTGCTGTTGTCCTACCGACGCTTGTACTCCTCCGCAAAATAGTTCATGTTATTGCATTATTACTTTTACTATGAAGCTTCATATAAAACTGCTATATTATTATAAATGACAAAAATATAATACAGATTATCTAATAATACTGCAATCGAGTGTGGCTAATGAAACAATAGAAATAAACACTAAGCATGCGCAGTAATTATGGCGCCAACTCAACTGTGGACGGGTGTTCTGCTTTTAAAGTCTGAAAGATGACTGCCATGAACCCCGGTTCCGCAAGTGTTGTGGTGAAACACCAACAAGGCAAACCTTTACTCACTAAGCAACAATTGTTTACCAGCGAAATTCAAATATTTTTTTCTAATCTTTCCAGTTTTTTCTCTTTCTTTTCTGCTGCTGGAAGTATCTGGACAGCACGAGACAGTATTGTAAAAATGCACGTGTATAATTTGCTCCTCCCCGTGGGGAGTGGGAGCGATACATCACTAGCCAATCGTATTTGTGACAAGCGGAAGGATACAAATATTTTGTTTATCGGAGTTTAGAGCTTACGCTGAACAATGTGTAGAGTACGTATTCTCTACCTTAATAGTACTGTGAAAAGAAGGTACGGCCCCACTTCACTAAACTTTCTCTTTTCCGTTTCTTAAGTCATTATGATGCTCCAGATGCTGAAACATATACAGTAAAACCCCGATCATCCTCTAGCGGATATCATCCACGAGTGACCCTCCTGCAGTCGCGCTCAGTTAATTTTCATAAGTAGTCGCTGCAAACTTACACTCCACACGCAAATAAGTACTGAATGCTCTAAAACACAAAAATAAATTGCATTGTAAAAATTAATATTTCCAACAATAGAGCATGTTTCGAAGTACAATACTACTCTGACAAGCAGAAGCCGATTGTTGTGAGGTACGAAAAACGGGAATGGAGAACAATAGTTTGCGTGGTAGTAAATTACATTCATCGTTCTGTGTGTAATGAGAGTCCGCGGGCGACCACTGAAGGGTTAATTACGAACCTCAAAAAAGCTAGTTTTAATCGAAGCCAACAATCAGGAAAATACAATAGGTTCTACACTGCGAAGGTCCAAAATTACTGACAGGTTTATTATACATGGTAATCCTTTAGGCCTTCTCGGAATTTGTGAATGAGTGGCAGGCTCTTGCTCTTTTGTTTTGGTCATTGCTTTCACATTCTTTGATCATTGACCTTAACAACTCGAGCAATACAAACAATAAAACATACTTTTTATCAAAAGAGACACTGACCAAAGCTTAAAACCCACTTTATTTTAAATTATAATTTGTAACTGTTTCGGATATCTAGCATATCCTTCTTCAGACACTATCGAAAATAAATAAAAATACAGACATATATAAATATTGTTATGACAAAGTTTAAATTCTTTAACCGTCATATATATTCTTTTTTATTTTTTTATTTATTTATTTTTTTTTCCTATTTACTGAGGCCTTCAGCCAATCCCATAAGTCTTCGTGTTCACTTTCCAATTAATCACGTTCCTTCATTTTTGGTTCTTATCAGGGCTTTTTTTTTTTAATTTTCTTTTTCTCTATGCTATTTAAACTTCCTTGCCATAATTCATTAATAAGTAAGTCCCCTGTCCAGTTCATCAGTTTCTGTCTTCCTACCTTCTTTATCCAATCTGCGTCTTTCCACTTCCTTATTATCATTCTTTTCTCCATCTCCAATACTTCCGTCTTATCCCAAATAATTCCGTGATTCGTCTCCTTAACATGTTTGTATATGGCATTGGTATCTTTCTTCCTCCTAACATCATCATCATGTTGTTTTATCCTTTCCTTCATTCTCTTTCCTGTCTCTCCTATATATGACATATCGCAGTCCTCACACCATACCCTGTAGATGACTCCTTCTTCCTCTTCATTAATCTTTTTAGTTCCTTTTCTGTTCTTCATCTTTATTGATCTTAATAAAGTTTCTCCACTCTTTCTATACGTTCTGACCCCTCCTTTCTTCAATAAATTCTTCAGTGTCTCTTTTGTTAAAACAATCAATCCAAAGCCATGAATAGTCTTACTATCGAAGGTTTTTATGCTGAAATATTGTATTTTGTGTATGCGTGTGTGTATACGTATGTGTGTTTGTACCTCATTTTTAGACTTTTTCGAGTTATCCATGATTTTCGCTATCCGCGGTGCCGTTGCCACATAATTCCGTGGATAATGAAGGGTTTACTGTAAGATCATATTAAATACGAACAAAAGTATAATCGATTTTCAGAAAACTTCATCTGAAGAAAACTTAACCCTCCCACATAAGACTAGAGTTAGGCTTCACGCTTTTTCATAACAATTAACTTTAGCTATATTAAAGCATCGGGTAATGAAATATGAATAAAGTCACCCGAACATCTTTTCTTTTTTTTTTTTTTCTTTCTTTCTTCAGAAAATTTTCCGAGAACCAACCCCAAGACAAAATTACCCTTCTGGATTTTTTCCTAAGAATTACAGGGTTGTTAATGAAATATTGGTTCATGAGCTATAAACGAAATCGTTCGAGTTCTCTTAGAGACATTCACATTTTTTTCCTTTTTTTACTCTCCCGTAATTACCCTTATTTTAGAGGCTACGGAGAAATAATAATAATTAAAAAAAAAAACATGGAGAACCTTATAAAAACCTTAAATTTAAAATTTGGTTAGGATATATCGAACGGAGACAAATGAAAAATTAACCTTTCAGTGTTACGTCCCGCGATTTATGCCCTGAAGACTAAAACAGTGAATGTGAATGGTTATTTTAAAATGGTAAAATGAGAATGTGGGAGAAAAAGGGAGAACCCACAAATACGATGTTGTCCGTCAAAGTCACGTGGCTGGAATCGAACGAAAATACCCCCATTTAAAGATGAACACTCTACCATTGAACCATCCTGCTCCCTAACGAACATAAGATGCATCGCATCCAGGAATGCACAGGAGACGAGAGTTCAGGCTGTCTCGTCTCGAATATATGCCGTCAAAGTGGTTTCTCGATTAGAAAAATATATTTGTTTCTATATTAGTGTCTCGTTACGGAAATCCTTTTACATCTCATGCGCAACCCTAATTGCTCATGTCTCCCCCTAAGACATTAACTTAAGCATAGACTAGGGTTTCTTAACTTGGGGTCGCAGAGGGAAGCGGAAGAGATAAATATTGGAATCTAATACCGGAAAATATTTTTAAATATTATTTTAAATATTGTTCTGCTAGACATATTTTTTTATACATACTATTGAAAACAACAAAAAATAGATCTAGATTTTCAACAGGTGCAGAATTATTTAAAAATCAATTTAAATGAAAGAGGTACGATATGAAACTAAAGAGAACTGCATATTGAAATACCAGAAAAATACAAATGTAACAAAACCTGCATATTTAAATACAATTAAAATTGAAAGCTAATGAGATACCTGAGCATGGTATGATTTCACTAGTGCGGCAATGTTCGGTTCAATCTTCGTAACGCAAATTATCAAGTTGTTTAAAATACTCAGTAACTTTTATTTAACAACTGTCCAAGTATTTTTTAACCAAAATTTGAAATCACTTTTATTTTCTTAGGGTCATTCCACCACAGATTGACCAATTTTCAAAGGTCTTCCCGGTAACCATCGTGGATTTTCCTGAAAAGTTGTACACGTAAGCTGGGTAGTATCAAGAGACGAAATACCAAGTTTAAAAGCATTCCTATAAATAATACCAAAGTTACAATAAGGTACTCGTATGCACCACTGTGTGTAGCCCCAGTATTTGCCGAAATGAGCGATGTTGCCCGCGGCACGTTTTCAGAGTCTTGACATCAAAATGAAATTTGCAGGGTTTACAGAACTAAACACAACGTTTGTACTAACAGCAGCTGAATGATTTTCTAGCAACAATTCTAGCTGACTTATCATTTCAAAGCAAAACAAAAACACGAAATAGCAAAATTTTACAAAGTTCAGCATATTTTTTTATGGGAAGAAAAGAGTGGGTGGGAAGGACCTCTACCAGTTCTTGGATACACCACCTTGCCGACTTTCAAATAAGGTAATAACAAAACCCGTACTTTTTTTTTTGTAATTTAACAGTGAAAATGTGAAAAAAAGCAAAAACAACGAAAAAATACACAAGTTGGCAACACTGTAGCACAATTCTGATAATACAGATACGAACTTCTGTACTTGCATACATTAAGACCATATCATATTGTAAGTGTCACATAAATTCAATCTTGTTACTGCAAGGTATGTGGGAGTTATGAATCTGTAAAACGTAACTAATTGATTTAAATCTCGAACAGTAACGTAATGCACCAAGTCGTCGTGGCGCACTTGGGAGCGCGTTGGATTGGCATTCGGAAGTCACCGCGGGTTCATGTCTCTCAGCCTACTGTCCTGACTGATGTTTTCCAGGGTTTTCTTCAGTCCTACCAGGCAAATGCTAGGATAGTACTTAGCATACAGGCCCTGGCCGATACCATCCGAAATCCTTCCCTTTGTTATTGTTATATATCTCTAGTGTAAAATTCTGTCTGAGATGTGCCTGGTGTCTGTTAACAAATAAATAAAAATAATGAAGTCGACAATTGACGAAGTGTATAAACAAAACTGTGAATATTTGTAATGTACAGAGTGAGCCAAAAGTCAGGCGGCAGTCTTGTAACAGAGAAGTCTGTTGGGCAAGAGGTCCACACTGGTCATAGGTGATGAGTGGGGATGGGAGTACCTAAAACACATGTAACCACCAAGACCGCCATCTTGAAGTACGCCATTTTGAATATAACTTTATTTTTGTAAATTGGAAGGTAGACATGCAGCACTTGTTTTAAGACTGCTTTTTGATCAGGAATGCAATGCTGCTGTCCATTTTGTCATATCATTAACCATTGTTGAATTATGGCAAGTTTTATCATTGCAGATTTTAGTGACTGGACAATGGTGCTAACAACCTAGGAACGCATTGAGATCATCCTGATGTGTGGAAATCGCAGCTCGCGTGTGGTGGCTACATAATTTAATGCGCTACACCCCGAAAGGGATTTCACAATGGTATGGCCAAACTCATCAGCAGATTTTGGAAGACGTGTTCTGTGAACGACAGACATCGTAGTGGCTCGCGGTGGCTCAGTGGTAGAGCGTTCACCTCTGGTGCATGGAGTGCCGGGTTCGATCCCGGTTCCCGCCAAGTGAACTTTGTGGTGGACAAACACCGTGTACGTGGGTTTCCTCGAAATTCTCCCGTTTCCTCTCACTCTTCATTCCACGATTTCATTCATTTCTCATCATCACCGTCTCCTTTAGCCTAGCCGGCATAACGACGGGACGTAAAACTCAAATATTTCATTTTTCCATACGTCCTCACTGTTTTGTCTCTGGAAGCCATCGTTCAAATTCAACCCTGATTGTTCCAAAGGTTCAGGCTACCGGGCTTAGACCTACTAGTTAAAATGGGGAAAACATCAACAGGTGGCGCTGTGCACCTATATTCACCGTACTTTTTGGTCACACCTCGTAGCCACAAATTTATATGTTTAGAAATATCAAAGGATAAAAATAAAGTATCCATCCAGTGTTTTTCAGTTTCAAAACGTGTTTGCAACGTTCAGTTTAATGTAGTTTAATACTTTTTCTAGCGTTGCAGAATTTAAATATGATGGCTTTTTTTTTTTTTTTTTTTTTTTTTTTTTTTTTTTTTTTTAATAAACGAGACTGTAAATAATACGAAAGTCTGTGGTAGTTCGTGCGAGAATGCCGTGATTTTTATCTGTGAGCAGAACACTGTATTGTTCTCCTGGATAGCTCAAGGTTACTCTACACATTTCTAATAGCATATCGAAGCAGAATATTTATGAGACAAAAAGAATGACTTTGTAAAGTAGGGAAACAAGTGTCAGAACAAATGGAACAGACGTAGAAATATCATTATACAGGTATTTACGTGACAGTTCTTCCGAAGTGTGTCCCTTATAGTAGGTTCTTCAAGTGTATGAGTTTTTCTGTTTGTGTTTCCTCATATTTTTCTGTTTTTGTTATAGCACTTGGCTTTTCATATACACTATGTGATCAAAAGTATCCGGACCCCCCCAAAACATACGTTTTTTTATATTAAGTGCAATGTGCTGCCACCTACTGGCAAGTACTCATTACCAGCGACCTCAGTAGTCATTAGACATCGTGAGAAAACAGAAGGCCGACCTCGTCTGTTCACTGACAGAGACCGCCGACAGTTGAAAAGGGTCGTAAAGTGTAATAGGCAGACATCTATTCAGACCATCACACAGAAATTCCAAACTGCATCAGGATCCACTCCAAGTACTATGACAGTTAGGCGTGAGGTGAGAAAACTTGGATTTCATGGTCGAGCGGCTACTCATAAGCCACACATCACGCAGGTAAATGCCAAACGACGCCTCGCTTGGTGTAAGGAGCGTAAACATTGGGATTGAACAGTGGAAAAACGTTGTGTGAAGTGAGAATCACGGTACACAATGTGGCGATCCGACGGCAGGGTGTAGGTATGGCGAATGCCCGGTGAACGTCATCTGTCAGCGTGTGTAGTGCCAACAGTAAAATTCGGAGGTGGTGGTGTTATGGTGTGGTTGTGTTTTTCTTGGAGGGGTCTTGCACCTCTTGTTGTTTTGCGTGGCACTCCCACATTGATGTTTTAAGCACCTTCTTGCTTCCGACTGTTGAATGGCAATTCGGAGATGGCGATTGCATCTGTCAACACGATCGAGCACCTGTTCATACTGCATGGCCTGTGGCGGAGTGGTTACACGACCATAACACCACTGTAATGGACACAGTGTGGCCTGCACAGTGTCCTGATTTGAATCCTATAGAACACATTCGGGATGTTTTGGAATGCTGACTTCGTGCCAGGCCTCACCGACCTACATCGATACCTCTCCTCAGTTCAGCACTCCGTGAAGTATGGGCTGCCATTCCCCAAGAAACCTTCCAGGACCTGATTGAAAGTATGCCTGCGAGAGTGGAAGCTGTCATCAAGGTTAAGGGTGGGCCAACACGATATTGAATTCCAGCAGTATCGATGGAGGTCGCCACGAACTTGTAAGTCATTTTCAGCCAGGTGTCCGGATACTTTTGATCACATGTATGTGGAAATGCAGAGGCTCAGGAAGTGCTTTTTTTTTTTTAAGTGTCTGGGGAAACGGAAGTTCAATATATACGAGTAAGTTATGTATTGCAGTATCCTAGTATATAACATATTTATATTTAGTACAATGCAATGACATTCAAAGTATCTGACAGGCTCCTTGTGTTGGACTGTCTGGAGCCACATTTCTGCCAGTTCCTCGATTCCACTCGATACTTGTGCCCAGTCTTGGGAAGTAAAGTAACGCAAGTAACGCGTTACTTGTAACGCGTTACTTTTTAAGTAACGTTTCCTAGTAACGCGTTACATTTTTTCCAAAGTAACTGTAACGGTAACGCGTTACAAATTTTTAAGTAACGTACCTAGTTTGCGTTACTTTTTCGCGTTACATTTCGGATGAGTAACTACAATATATGTAATTTTTTTTCGGAAACAAATGTTTCTTTCCTGTAAGTGAATTTCTCAGAATGGAACACTGGAGCATGAACGATGTCAGTGACCGACAATTCCTGCAGTGTTCGCCTTTTCCCGTTTCGCCTTATGACCACTAGCAATGAAATTAGCATGTAAAACCTGTTATCATTTTTTATCGTAATGCAAGGCGGAACGGGAAATCTCGATGTGCATTTTCTCGTTTCGCCTTACGAACTTTACGGTGGTAGGCTTGCAAATACATTCATAGATACAATTTGATTTGTTTATTTAAGTAACAAAATATAGTGCCACTTGCTGCTTTTGGAAGATGAGGACAGCCTCAGGGAAATCACGTGTACTGATCGCAAGCACCTGGAAGATTTTGTCTTAGATTTTGACAGCTCCAAATCAATACATTCAGTGAGTGAACTACGAGTGCAATGGTACTGATAGTCTAGTTTACTTTGAATGGTGTTGTTTTTATAAAGATGGAGAACGAAAATATTTTATCGTTCGAACATTTGAAAGAATACTTTTTCTTAAAACCTGAAGATGATGGTGAACAGCAGTGGCGTATCTAGGGATAGGGCTTCCGAGCTTAAGCCCCCCTCCCCCCCGAAATCTTACTTACTATAGTAAAGTATATAAAATATCTTGCAGAATTTTTACATTTTCAGGCAAAGCCCCACAGAAACAAAATCGTAAGTACGCCACTGCTGAACAGAATTTAAAAGTAAAGTGGTGCCCCGGCGGGAAACATTTATCAACAATTAGGTGCCATAATTAGGGTTACCAGACGTACTCTTTTAAGAGTACATGTACTCTTTTTCAAGGCATGTACTTTTGTATTCTCTCTTTTTTCAGTGAAGTACTCTTTTGTACTCTTTTTACGTGGGCTAATAATTGATGTGAATTTCAACATGCTAACAAACAAATAGCCCTACTATATGTACAAATTATGTGTTCAGGGATTTTGTTATATTGCAGTTCATTATTAGATATAATTTTAAACTCAAGAAACGATTTGTAGTGATAAAAGTAATAATTCTAGCATAGCATAAATGAACGAAAAATCACTCATATGATAAAATCACTGTTACGTCAAGCAGTGATCCATTCTTAAAAAAGTGCTTGATTAGAAAGAGATAGTGCTTGATAAGAAAGATAATGCACCTTCAGTCACATTAGCAGCGTTGCCAATCCTAGCATAGTTATGCGAAACCTAGCATAACTTGAACTGTCTTAGCATCTCGCATAGCGTAGTCCTCCCTAATACTTTACCTTAGCTGAGACCAAAATGTTATTTCTCTCCTTCTCTCTCTCTCTATCTCTTACCCACACGGAGAGTAAGAAATGCAGTATTTGTAGCGGAGGGTAACTAATCAAAAGGGGTGTTCAGTAAGTACAAAAACAACTGCCGGGTTCTTGGCCTTCCTTAAGGACGCAGATGTCTGTGAATAAGCATATATCGTTCGATTTCATATCATTTACACAAACAGCATCTTTAAGCTTCCTTGAAGAAGTGGGTGAACTATTTCAGTGTTAATAAAGTATCGGTTTATTCTGAACTTTTGAAGATATGTCAGTTTTTCTATGCAATATCTGCTCATAATGCCAACGTGGAAAGGATTTTCAGTTTAATGAAATCACAGTGCACACAAGAGAGAAATAGACTGTCAGTGGATTCAGTTAAAAACCTATTGTTGACTCAGTACAACTTCAAAGATTTTAGTTGTTTAGTTGCGTCCAATTCTACGAACTTTGGTTGAAGGGCAGAGACCTACTTCAGAAAGTCAGAAATTCATCGAAGTACAACTAATTTGTAAGGTAAAACTTTGTTTTAAGCATGGGTGTAGACAATCGTAGTTATTTTAATTAGGATTTCATTTCCTTCCTTTTAATTTTGATATAGTAATTATCACAGTCAATTCAAAGTTCAAATGTTACAGTAAAGCCGCGATAATCCGCGAGTGCTGCAAAAAGGTGTTTCGAAAGCAAGAAGCAAAGATGAGTGACTGATTCATTTTAAAAAGGCGTAACTGAAAACTTTTTTTTTTTTTTTTTTTGTTTTACAGAATAGTATTGTCCTTTGTTTATTGTTCTTTATTTTAGTGATTTATACGAAGAGCAAAAGTTTCTGTTGTAGTGTACAATATATTAAAAGTTTTATTATGTTTTTTTTTGTACAATAGAAAATAGTTTTTATGCTGAAATATTTTTTTTCGTGTTTGCACCTCATTTTTAGTCTCTCTTTTCGGGTAATCCTTTGCCATCCAATCCCGCGAATAATCGTGGCTTGACTATATTTTAGTGGAAAGAATGTTGAACATTTGTTGGTTATCAAACTCATTATTACAATTATTTTTATTAATAAATTATGGGAAATTGTATAATTTATTATTATTATTATTATTATTATTATTATTATTATTATTATTATTATTACAGTGAAATTTCAGTTACACTTTATTCATTTATGTTTTTTTCTTTCAAGAGTCATTGCTAAGTGTACTCTTTTTTCACTTTCACGATCTGGTAACCCTAGCCATAATGAACGACATTCAGTAAGTGTTTAATATGAATAAACGGTGTTCTGATGAGCAGGCCTACTTTATTGATGTAATGTTGATGGTATGTAATATTAGGGTTCTTTTAGATCAGTTTGCATATCCTAAAGTCCCGTTGATTATAGAGTTTGGAACAACTAGCTTTAAAAAGCATGTATCGATTTTAGAGTTATTGGCAATTTTGATTTACCATCATGTGTTCTCATTTCGTCAGTTATAGTGTAATGTTTCTCTATATTCTGTATTTTTAATTTTACATAGCAACATTGTTATTATTATATAATTAGTTTAGCAGAATAATAATAAGCAACCATTTTTGCTAACGCATAGGGATGGGCACGAGTCAAGCTAAAACTCGACTCGAATCCAAGTCGAGTTAAAAGTAATATTCTCGAGTTGAGCTCCGAACCGATTCACTGTTTTTGGCGTCGAGTCGAGTTTGATAAGTGGCTCGCTCGTTTTAACTCGTTTTGAAATCATGGGCTGATTACACTGTAAAGCGAAAGCCATGAGAGATGTAAGCTAAGCAGTAATATGGAATAGTTTTAGTGTTGCTCACGAGAGGGGACACTGCTCGCATCTCGTCTCGTCTCGATAGCGAGACTACAAGAGATTTTTTATAACAAACTTAGCTCGGCTCGGCTTAACTAAGCCGATGGCTCGAGCCGGCTAGCTTGGGGTGAACCATCGGCTCGAGTTGGCTTGGTTGGGATAAGCCATCTGCTCGGTTCGACTCAACTGAGCAAAGGGCTCTAGCCGACTCGGTTGGGTGAGTTGTTGGCTCAGCTCACTTCTCGGTTTGAGTCGATAGTGAATGAGCTGTGAGCCAAATTCAGAAGCTCGTGAACAATGTCCTTTACTCCTAGACTTCACGACTACTTTTTTAGTATTCATATATAAACCGCCTATCTTTCATGTTTATACACAGCGTTGTTATAATAATAATAATAATAATAATAATAATAATAATAATAATAATAATAATAACTTTATTTTCAGTGCCGTGAACAGCTCATTGGCAAAAATACAGCACTATGTTAAGACTATTATACAATCATTTAAAACAGACCAGAAAATTTGTGATATAGAATGAATATTAGTAGGTTAAGACCCTTGTCAGAAGTTTAATATATTCACATTACAATAATAATAATGATAATAATAATAATAATAATAATAATAATAATAATAATAATAATAATAATAATAATAATAGAGCTCGTCTGTGGCTAAGCGGTTAGCGTACGCGCCTTTGGCGTGGGAGGCCCGGGTTCGATTCCCGGCGGGAGCTCATGTGGTTCGAATTCCACGTTGATCAGTAGGTCCACGTCTCATATAGCCTCGCTGCTGAAAAGGGACGTTAAACTCAAAATCAACTCAACTCAACTCAATAATAATAATAATAATAATAATAATAATAATAATAATAATAATAGAAGAAGAAGAAAAAGAAATTGTTGTAGTAGTAGTGCCATTGATAATAATTATATTGTCTATGT